>NC_048231.1:36898136-36963303 GCF_002007445.2 Ailuropoda melanoleuca
CCCACGCCTGCCCCCCACCCATGCAGTCCCCCCTCACCCTCCTCCAGGCCTGGGCCTGCCACCGGCTAGCTACCCACCTCCGGCCGTCCCCCCAGGAGGACAGCCACCCGTGCCCCCACCCATCCCCCCACCCGGCATGCCTCCAGTTGGGGGGCTGGGGCGGGCAGCCTGGATGAGATAACGTGATGCCTTTTTTTTCCTTTGTTTTTTTTCACAAAAGTTTTTCTAATCAACTTGAAGAGTAGTTTGAGTGGGGAAGCAGCAGGGTACCTTATATAGTGCTAGACCGTTGCAGTATGGGAAGAACAGACGGGACCCGAGATGAAATTGGGGTGGCCCTCTACATCTGGAGGGTGGGCCAGTGGCTTTCAGGGTCGCCTGGGCAGTGCCAGTTTCCATCCGACCACGCACTGGGTCTCAGCTGGTGGCGTCACAGTCCTGCACTGGGTTACTTGTGCTCGTGAAAGCGTTAACCAGCCATATTGGCTCAAGAAATAGCTTCAATAAGGAGTGAATTTCCTTCTAGAAATCAGTGCCTATTTTTCCTGGAAACTCCATTTTAAATAGTCCAGTTCCATCTGAAGTCAAGCTGTTGTCATCGCTTTCATTCCGTGACGTTCCCTCCCAACACCCAGTAGGTCAGACGAACCACTTTTTTGATTTAGAGATATTTACATCCTTTGTATTAAACTTATTTTGAAGGGGTTGCTTTGTTGGATGGCTTTGTTTTTTCCTCCAGAGAAGGGGAGAAATGTACTTGGAAAGTAACGTATGTTTACATCAATTTGCAAATTCCTGTACATAGAGATATATTTTTTAAGTGTGAATGTAACAACATACTGTGAATTCCATCTTGGTTACAGATGTGGCTCCTTCAGTCAGTTATCCAAATAAAACCCGTTCTGAAACGACCCTTTTGTTTCTTCTGCACAGACAGTGGGGCCGCAGGCCGGTGGCAGCCCCAGGATGGGAGGCCAGAGGCAGCTCTTCTCCCCAGCCCTGGGGGCTGAGGGGCAGGCAGCGGAGGGACGCTGGGCTTGCAACCCCCACACCTGACCCCACGTCTCCCAAGGCAGCACCCCTGTGCGTCTGTCCTCGCAGGCCAGCCCCCCACACCGTGTGCCCGCATGGGCCCCCCTCGGAGGAAGCCAGTGAGCCGCTGGCACACGCACCTGCACAGGACGTGGGCTCCTGGGACCCACAAGGGCTCGGACTTGACACCCTTCCCACTCGCGCCATCGGAGCAGCTGTCCGTGCTCTCTGGCACCAGGCCGAACCCCCACGTCTGAGGTGCTCCCAGGGGCCGTGGCCCTCTGCCCGGTGACCCCCCCCCAAAACAAGCACTGCGCACCCACCACGGAGGCTTGCAAAGGGCCTTTATTTATCTAGCGCAAAGTAGACACTATCACAATCTTCTGTTACTCCTTTTACTAAAATAGTTCAAATCAATGTTTTTACCACACTATCAAAAGTTCTATCTCTTTTTCTCTCCCCAAATCAAAGTGGTTCAGTGGAAGGTGGAAATGGGCACAAGGGTCTGCAGCTCCCAGCTCCGCCTGGAGCCGGGGGAGGGGCTGGCCCCGTTCTCAGGGCCGTCACCCACCACAGAAAACAGCACGGCTGACGGCCCGGGCCCGGCACCAGACGTTCCAGCCCAATTCCAGAAAGCAGCACAAATACTCCCCCCACAGTATGAAAAATAGACACCTCTAGCGCTCTGCAGTCATGCATTTAGCTTGTTCCTTCAAAAAAAAAAAATCAGTAGTATGTATTTTGTTTCCTCTCAAGTTTCCAAGAAAAAAAAAATGAAAGGTCACTTTTTTCTCTTTCAACACTGATGTGTAGCTAATAACTTTTGGATAAAAATGTGCCACCCTAAAAAATGTGCTCAGCAGACTCTGATCCCAGGAGGCTTGGCTACCTGGGGCGAGGCTGGAAGGGTGACATCCATCACAGTGGGAACCGAAGCCCCAGGACAGATGTCACACGGGGCTTCAAGATGGAGAATCAGAGTATCTGAAACGTCAAGGGACCTTTATGAAAGGGCATCAAGTTCCAACAACCCCACCCCCACCCTAAGCTTCTACAGCTAAGGCTCCAGAGGGGAGGAGGGTCGCCCACCGTCCCTCGGCGCACGGCCATGTGGCTGGCAGGGCTGGGACTGGTGCTGACCTGGCCCCCCAGCCGCCCCTGGGGTGCGGCTCCTCTGACCCTCCCCAGCCTGGGGGCTCCCACTGCACCGGCCCACCCCCTGCCCTGCGGGGTCAGGCAGAGGGGCTGCTGGCTTTTTTTTTTTTTAACAGCTTATTCCGTTAGACGACCATCACAGGTACAGCTCTGTCCTTGAAAGCCATCCCCGTGCACTTGGCTCAGGAACGCGAGCAGCAGCAGGAAGGAGGTCTGCGCCCAGCTCTGCTGCCTCCCGGGCACACAGGAGGGTCCGGGCAGAAACGTACCACCTGACCCCTGGATGCCCCCACAGCATGAGGGACAGGGTCACTGCCTTCCAGAGGCGAGGACGGGCCCTTCAAAGCTGTTCTTCCCTGGGTCGGTTTGCAGGAGATCTGCTGATACCGGGAGTCCTTACTTATTGCTTATTTTCAGTGGTGGCCGAGCCAACCTGATCCAGACATGACAAAGGGGCTCCCAGACGTGGCTTCCCCCCAAAATGGGCCCCCCACCCCCCACCTCGGGCTGCTCTGCGGTTCTTTGGACTCCAAGATCCAGAGGGGGCCTCTGCCCCCCAGCTCACTGCCCCTAGGACAAGAATTGCCTGCTACCATGACCAAGGATGTTCCCCAGCTTCCAATGCATACCCCTAGTGACAAGGAGCTCCCACCTGACCTGCTGGCGAGCTCCCTCCAGGAAGAGCCCAGAGCTCCCTGTAACACCCAGGGCGAGAGGAACATGCCTGTCGCCATCACCAGCACCCACTTAGCACTCCCTGGGCACAACGAGGGCTGTGAGCCTTTCCCCTGAGAGTGTAGGACCAACCCAAGGGCACCAATGGCCGACAGGCAGTGGGATGGCACAGAGTCCCCGCTGGGGCTCTAGGAACACGGTGGCCTCCCCCACCCCCTCGCCTGGCCCCCGTCCCTCACGCGGGCCTGGACGAGGCTTGCCTGCTGCAAAAGCGGCCTCCTGGGCTCTTCAAGTGCTTGCGGCAGGGAGCTGAACACCACCGGACAGTGAAAGAGGCAGGAGGGGCTGAGTGGCCATCAGGGCCGGTGCCAACAGCATTAACGGTGGCCCACCCACCGCCCACCGTCCAGGAGCTTGTCTGGACTGTGCCCCCGATCACCCACCCTCTGGGCCTCACCTTCCTCACTGATTTCAACATCTGTCTGTCGCACTCTAGAGTTCACACATGGTCATTTACACCGAAGGCCTCGTCTGATCCCCAGCCCTGTGAGGAGGGCCCGAGGCTGTCCCTTCTCCAGTGAAGGACACTCAGGTTCAGAGAGGGGAGGTGACAGCACCTAGGAGGAGGCAGCAAGGCAGTGGAATCCTGCTCAGCCCCCAGCTCCGTCCAGCTCAGACGGCAGCGGTCTCCACAGCACACGGAGCGCCCGGGCGCGGGGCGACAGAGGGCCCAGGCGGAACAAAGCGGGTGGCCTCGGGGGGTGAGCACGGCCCAAAGAACCTGAGACCTCATTTTGCCACCACGGGCCTGGAGCAGCTGAGTGACCTGCTGAGGGTCACACAGCCAATTAAAGCCAGAGCCAGGTCAGGCTCCTTCCAGAGAGGGCAGAAGTCCCCCATCGGCCAGCCCGTGCAGCTCTGTCCACAGTGACCCCAGCTCGGGCCAGGCTCTGGGGACACCAGAGGCCCAGCTTGGCCCGGTGCTGCCCCTCTGGAGAGAGAGCGTGGGGCTCAGCGCAGAGACTCCCCACAGCCTCCTACCTTCCTGGCCCATCACGTGAACCACAGAAATGCAGGGGCCTCAGGCACCGGGCAGGAGGGACCCGAAAAGCGAGGGCACGACCTGGCCCGGTCTGCAGTGAGCGTGTGTGTGTTTGCGGCTGGGGGCAAGAACCCTGAAACCAAGCGGCAGCTTGCAGCAGGGAGCCGGGCACAGGACTGGGGGAGGCCAGAGGACGGGCCTCGGGGCCTCCAGCCAGCCAGACATCGTGAGCTTCTCTGTCCGCGACTTGGGACGCAGTGCTCAGTGAGCTGGGATTCAGGCTGCAGCGGATGGGTGAGAAGTGGTGCCCCCTGTGCCAGGTCCAGCTGCCGGCAGCCTCTGTCCAATGAGGGCAGCAGCCAGGGGGTGGAAGGCTCGATGAGGTGCCCCTCGGCCAAGGCCGGGCCCGGCGTCCCAGAGCGGCCTTCAGCCTCTCAGCAGGGTGGCCCCAGAGCGGGACCAAGGCTGGCCGGGTCGCTCAGCCGCAGGGCACGGCCGGCAGCCTCTCGTCTTCCGTGTGCTGGTGTGTGAAGAGGGAGACGGAGGCCCGGCTGTCATCGTGCTGGACCCACAGCAGCTGGGTCACGGCGGGCAGCGTCCTATGTACAATTCACCACAGAAAACGAACACGGTGGCCTGCGACTCGTCCTAGGCACCCCGCAGGGCCAGTCCACGTCCCCGGAGGAGCAGCCCTACAAAGGCCCCTTGAACTGGTTCCCAGACAGGTGCTGCCGGATGGAGGGCTTGGAGCTGGCCGCGTCTCCCAGTTTTCGCCAGACCACCTGTGGGCGGGGCGAGCTGTGAGTGCAGAGCCCACCCAAGCCCACCCGCAGGCCTGGGCACCCACACTGCCTCGGGCTCCTCAAAATCACCCATGTCCCCAGAGCCATGGGGCCAAGAGGGGAAACTGAGGCCACGCGGGGCCCAGAGATAGAGGCGGCAGCGTAGGAGGCAGGGTGCGTTCGGAACACCCGGCCCCAGGTGAGCCCCAGTGAGCCCCTGCTGGCTCCTACAAGGGTTCAGAGAGGACACACACCGGCCAAGCAGGTTAGGGATGAGGCTCCGTGTCCTGGGCGGCCACAGAAATAGCCCGACTTCCAGAAGCAAGTGCAGCCCCAGCCCTGTGGGCCCTCAGAGCAGACCTGTAGGTCTGGTCTGAACACCACCTGTGCGGCCGGCAGCCACCAGGGGCCAAGGGATGGGATATGTGGGGTGAATGGGACCCGTGCTGGGGGCTGGGGGCAGTGCTCCGGGGACGGACAGGCCTGCAGAGGTCAGGGCCCCCACTCTCAGGGAGAAGTGGGACAGGCAGTGGGGTGAGGACAGGCCAGGGCTGTCCAGACTCCGGGGCCTCCTCCCAGGACTCCAGGTCCGTGGCTCTGCCCACGTGGGCAAGACCATGGCCACACCGGGACCCGCCCTGCTCACACCAGGTCCCTGGCCCAGGAAGTGCCTCACGTTGCACATCTCGCGGACGATGGCCTTCTCCTTCTCACTCAGGTCTTCCTCACAGCTGTCCTGGAGCTGCCGGTCCAGGTTCTCATGTACCTCCAGGACCTGCGGGGAACAGGTCCCAGGGTCAGGGGGGAGGCTGTCCATGGGAGCCAAGGATCCCGAGCCACTGGTTCCCACAGTTGGGCCATGGAGAGACCCGACGGGCCGGTCCTCTTCCCTCACTCTAGCGACCCTCCACAAGGGAAGCCACACCCCCACATCACCGCTGGGGGCAAAGCTGAGGACAGGTCACCTGGGAGCAAGGAGGACAGGTTGGGGGAGAGCTACCCTCGGACAGGTGCACTTACTCCAGCCCACGGCCCCCAGCTCGGATGAAAGGATACAAGGACAGCACCCACTTGCACACATGGGGTGAGTATGTGTGTGTGTGTGTGTGTGTCCCAGTCACTGCCCACACCGGTACAAGAATGCTGCATCTGTGCAAAGGTGCACAGGCCTCCACACCTGGCCCACACTGCGCTCGTGTCCATGCACAGGTGAGGGGTGAGGGGCGCGGCCATGGCAGGCGTGGGTGGCGTGAGCCAGCCCCCCGGGAGCTGCACCTGCAGGCAAGGCTGGGCCTGGGAGGCTGGAGCCCGAGTCCTACCCCAGCCCTGCCCCTACCTCTCTGACTTAGAGGGAGCGCCCGCCCCACCCCCACCCCGGCCAGGTATCAGTTTCCCGTTACTGACATGGCAGGCCGGTGACAAGCTCCTGCCAACTTGTTACTGCCACCCGACACCGCCAACTCCCCCGCTCCCCGCAAGGTGTTCCCGGCAGTCAAGGCACCTCCCCTCCCGCCCTGCTGCTCAGACCCCCATGGCCTCCGAGCCAGTGTGGGGTGTAAGGTCCCAGGTCCCAACTGCACCAGGGATCTGGGGGCCCCCGAGTGAGCGGGGTCTGGGTGCGGGTGGCCGGGGCCTGGCCCTCACCTTCATGGCGTGCACAACGGCTTCCGGCTTCTGTCCCGCAGAGCTGTAGCCGGCAGAGGAGGGCGAGGTCAGCTCAGGTACCGGGCAAGCTGGGCCCTGGGGGAAGGAATCGAGTGTCCTAGCTGGTCCCGAATGGCCCCTGGGTGGTGGCCACAGGTGCGACCAGCAGCAAGGAGAGGCCCCTGACTCTATGGGCCAGGGCCCACGCAGCAGGACGTGGGGGCTGAATGATGCGGGAGAGGAGGCAGGGTGCGAGGCCTGGGTCAGGGCAGAGGACAGGGGTCCGCACCTGGACCCCACCCCGTCCCACAGGCTCCTCTCGGCAGCCCACGGGCAGGGCCTGTTATCTGTGTCCCAGAGGGAGTGAGTGCAGCTCAGAGAAGGGTGGGGGCTGGCAAAGATCCCCCGGCAGACCTCAGGGGGCCTGCCTCCAAAGCTGCCACCCTTCCCCCAACGCCAGGCGAGTGGGTTAAACTAGACTTCACCCCCACTCCCACCCCCACCAGCAGGGACCCTCTTGTAGACCTGAATCCTGCCTGCCAGCCCTGAGCTTCTGGCCTGCCTGGCCACTTGAGGGATGCCCCCAAATTCAGCAAACACTTTAAAAAATAAAAAAAAATTGTTTTTTAAATTGAGAGAGAGAGCACAAGCAGGGAGAGGGGCAGAGGGAGAGGGAGAAGCGGGCTCCCCACGGAGCAGGGAGCCCAATGTCGGACTCAATCCCAGGACCCCAAGATCATGACCTGAGCCAAAGGCAGACACTTAACCAACTGAGCCACTCAGCAAACATTTTAAATGGCAACCAGGTGCCCAACTCCCCACAGCCTGGGGACCAGGGGACAAGGTCAGGTGAGGAGGGAATCAGGCCCACCTATGTGAGAGGCCGCATGTCTGCCCAGGGTCCCCAGCTGCTTTTCCACAAGGATTACTGGCCCAAGTGGTGTGCCTCGGGCTGCAGGGGGACCCTAGAGTGCCCAGAGAAGGACAACCGGAGGATGGAGCTCCCCAGGGCCAACAGATGCCAGAAGGTCAGAAGACACTGGGAGTGGGTCTAACAAGAGCCAGCAAGTGCGGGAGGCCAGACAGAAAACGCCGAGCGCCCTGGCCAGCATGTGTGCAAGCAGGCGGGGAGGCCAGGAAGCTGGGGTTCCCAGCAAATCCATCCCACATCTGAGTCTTGGTTTCTTTCTCAGTCACTGAACCCCAGTGACCCGGCAGACTTGGTGAGCTGGTTTATACGGCCATGACCCTGGAAGCCTGCCCGGCGAGGCCATGCTGTGCAGAGACCCTCAGGGCCTAGAACTTTCTCCTCTGCACCCTCCCCATCTGCCCACCCCACCTGGACCTTCTCCGGGCTCCACACAGATGATGGGCCCCATAGCCTTGGGGGCTGAAAAAGCTGGGCTTGGGCAAGGCTCTGTAGGCTGTGACCTGAGGCAGGGCCCGACCCACTCTGTGCCTCAGTTCCCTCGTCTGGAGGGTGGAAATAGGGTTCTCGCGTCCCAGGCCGTGTGCAGAGCCCCGGCATGCTGTCCGATGGCTGTTTCCCTAAGTGCATCCCAGGCTGCCTGGTCTCTGGTGCCCAGGCCAGATGTGTCATGTGGGGAAACCAAAAAGGGATCCAGGGGTTCTGGGGAGGCAAGTGGAAGGCAGTGCGCACACATGCACACGGAGGTGCAGCCTGAGGCCCAAAGCTGTGCTCCCTCCACCAGAGGCCAGCAGGGGGCGACAGCCACACACATTCAGCCCTGGGAGGCACCAGGTGCCTGGCCCCTGGCACCTCTGGCCTGTCCCATCTGTACCTGGGGCTCCCTGAACAGCCTACTCTGTAAGGGGGCCAGGGGGCTGTTCCTGCACCAGGGGGCTGCTTCCTGGAGCAAAGGCAGGAAGGAAGCCAGGAGGGGCCAGGATGGCCTTTTCCTGACCACCCCCACCACCAGGCTGCCAAAGAATGCGTGGCTTCGGGTGCAGTCAACGAAGCCCGCGTCGGACATGTAACAGTACGTGTAAGGCATGCATGCTGGCGGGACTGGTATTTGCGGGGCAGTCGCCACGCACAGCTGTCCCCTGAAGGCCGTCAGGCCATGGGGGGAGGCCAGCCCCGTGACACCTCCCGCTTCCTCCACACCCACCCCACCCCCCCCGAAGCAGAGTGGCCCGCTGAGGGCTTGCAACCCTCTGATGCTACCTTCTGCACCCCCATTTGACAGGTGAGGACAGGGCAGTGCATCTGACAGAAGGCCACGGCCAAACCGCCGGTGGACAACAGGGC
Organism: Ailuropoda melanoleuca; assembly: GCF_002007445.2. NCBI lineage: Eukaryota > Metazoa > Chordata > Mammalia > Carnivora > Ursidae > Ailuropoda > Ailuropoda melanoleuca. The sequence continues at coordinate 36,906,739 of NC_048231.1, forward strand.
TCAAACCGGGACTGGGGTTCCAGAGCTGGTGCCCAAAGTGGGGAGACCAGTGTGTCCCCAAAAGAACAGCAGCCACACGTCCACACAACCACTTGTCCGGAATGCTCACGGCAGCGCTCCCCACAACAGGCAAGGCGTGGAAACAGACGTCCAGCCGCTGATGAGCGGGGCCTCCACCCACGAACACCGCTCGACAATGCGAAGGACAAGGCTGGCCCCACTGCGGCGCTCCGCTGGGCGGCCAGTCACGGAGGGCCGCCTGTCGGAGGGTCCTGCCACTAATGAATGTCCAGAACTGGCAGATCTGCAGAGGCACGAGCCCATGCATGGTCACGGGCCGAGGCAGGGGAGAGTGGGGAAGGGCTGCTAAAGGGGACAGAGTTCCTTTGTCAGGTAAGGAGATGTTCTATTGTGATAACTACACAAATCTGTAAATATGCTAAAAACCAGCCAAGTGCGTGCTCAAAGATAAAGCCAACTAACAAAAAAAAAAAAAAGGAGGAAGACCAGTCTCCCCCAGGGACCTTGATCCTGCTCTCAGCAGGCTGGTGAATGCAGTTCCCACCTCACCACGGCCAGCCTCTTCCACGGGGCCCTGAAGCCCAGGACCGGCGAGGGCCCCCTGCACCCTGCCCCCTGGCACCCAGGCCAGTGACCCTTGTGGGAGAGAAGCTGGGGGCCCTGGACAGACACTCAACCTCTGACTCAAGTGGGCGGGGCATGGGGCAAGTGGACAGGGACAGAGGTAGGGAAGGTGGGGACAGCCAGCCTAGTAAGGAAAGGGGGACCCCACCCCACAGGATCACCTGTTTCACCTCAGGACCCTCTGACATGTGGACTATCTTCCCTCACCGCCCCCCGGCCGGGACCCGCACGTAACCTTACAGAGAGCATGCCAAGTGTGGGAGAGTCTGTGCCCCCAGTGGCGTCAGGCACAGAGGGTCCCTCCAGGCCCAGCAAGGGCCTGCTCCCCTATCAGCACCCCAAGAGTGTTTCTAGAGAACCCCTGACCTCCACCTCAGCCCCGGGCCCTCCCCTGCTGCCTCAGCAGCCTTCGTGGCTGCACCTCCCACAGGACACCCAACCCTCTCTGTGCACCCCGGCACCTGCCCCCCAGCTTCAGACTTGCTTCACCCTGGCCTCTAGGCCTGGGGGGCTCGACGCACAGAACACACTGTGCTATGGCACGCAGCACCCCACAGCTGCCGGCCATCGGGTTTCCCGCAAAAGGACCAGCGCGGCCAGACGGAGTGGAGGACTGAGGCGCCAACCCCCACCAGGGCACCCCGGGCTTCTCAGGGCCCTTCGGCTGGCAGCACTGGGAGCCTAATTGGGCCGCAGGCTCCTGGAGGAATATTGGGATGATCGGCCATTGGCAGCTCTGTGGCCTGGTTGGTCTCAGCAGCTCCACTCCTGGAGGTGTGAGGGCCTCCAAAGGGAAGCAACGGCACACTTGGCCGACAGCCAGCCGTGGCCCCAGCCTGCTGCCGCCAGCGCCGCAGCCCAGCGAGGCTTTGCAGGACCACCCGGGGTCACCCTTGCTGACCGGGGTCGTGGGGAGACAGTGGGGCCAGGACCCCAGTGGGGAGAGTCCAGACCACACGCCCACCTGGCAGAGTGAGCTCAGGCCGCCCGGCTCCTCCCCGCTCCCTGGGGATAGCCAGGGTCCCTGCTCGTGGGGCTCGGCCCTGCCCGCTATCCAGAGAGCTCGACCAATGCTGGCGGCTCTGGCCACCATCGTCCACACAGCTCATGCAGGTAAGTGCTTTGCGCGCAGCGGTTTTAAGCATGTTCACAGATTTGTGCAGTCATCACCATGGAACACCTCCTCACCCCAAAAAAGAAACCCCATACCCATCAGCCATCCCCATCCCCTCTTCCCAGCCCTTGACAACCACTAACGTGCTTTCTGCCTCCACAGACCTGTGTTGGGGACATGTGAGCAGTCCTGGGGAGCTGGCCACACCCCGGGGAGCTGGCCCCCCACGCCACCACCCCTCCGTTTCCCATCCGGGGCAGCTGCAGATCCCAGGACCCCTGGAGGACCCCGGTGATAACCGGCACACAGCCCAAACCTGAGCTGCCCCCCACCCCCTGAGCCTCACTTCCAAGCCTGGATGAGTGTAAATGCGCATCCCAGTCCCAGCAGTGCATCCTACCCGCCCACCATGGCCCCGGAGTCACAGGCGCGTGACAGCTGGGCCGGGGCAGCCTCTCGCATGGCCTCCAGACACTGCCCCTCACGGTCACATCACTCCGGGGGGCCTCCACCTCTAACCACCACACTGGGCCCGTACAAGGCTCCAAGGGCCAGGAGGCCACACCCCCTCCAGGCAGCGGGGGAGGAAGGCAGGGGAGAGAGGAAGGCCACTCCGGCAGAGCCCGGGCTCTGACCCATTGCCCTCGCCTGACCTGGAAACTGCTCAGGCAGCAGACGAGGGTCCCAGTCCCCACTCAGCCACAGACCATCCACTGGCCCTGGCAGGTCACTAGACGGGCTGAGCCTCACCCCTGCAAAGGAATGTGGACCAAGGATTCTGGAGACACCGGGTCCACGTGTGAACAGGGCGGCTCTAGGGGAAGGGCACTTACGTTCTGCAGGGAGTCCTGGTAGGAGGGCGGGAGGCTCGCCAGCTGGGACTCCGAGTGGTACGGGGAGAAGCCTTTCCTCAGAGTCCGGAACTCTCCAGAGCCTGCCTGCTGCGGGGGAAGGGAGATAGGTCAGAGGTGAGCGGCTGTGCTGAGGGGGCCAAGGACCCAGCCCCGTCAGGACATGGCAAGCTGGTCCTGCCTGCCCCCCCCCCCCCGCCCTCTGCAGTGGGCTGCACCCTCCCTCCCCTCTCCCTGCTTTCTGGGTCCTCACTGCCATCACGTGCAGGCTCCACGAGGCCAGGGGGCTTCCGTTTTGCTCCCCAGTGCACGCTTTATCAATGTTTCTTGAAGAGAATAAATGAGTAAATGAGTATGGGGTACTCCCGCTCCCCACCCTTCTTCCTCTGCTCCAGCATCCGCCACTGGGGTCCCCGTGCCTGGCCTGGGGAACACTCTCTCCAGCCCCTGGGGTCCTTCCGCCTCCCACGAGTGAGCCAGTCCCTGTGCGGTGCTCAGGCTGCCCTCAGCCTCTGCCGTCGGACAGGAGCTCCCAAATGTGGGCCCTGCGTCTCTCCCCTCTTTGGCCACAGGAACCAGTACCTGCTTAGGAAGGAGGGAGGGGGAGGTGCAGGAGGGAGAGAATCAAGGAATGGATGGATGGACACTTTTTGGCCTTAGGCGACTTCCCTCAGGGCAAAGCAAATGCCCTCAGAAACTGGGAGCTGGGGGCTGGGATCTGCAAAGGGAGGGGACCCAGGGGTCACGCTTAATCCAACACAGGCCCTCTGAGAAGGAGCCGTGGCCTTTTGGACCCATCACTCAGAGCCCAGGGGGGTGTTTATGGCCCAGACATCCTTTTCTACTTCAAAGGAACTGAGGGCACGCTGTTGGGCAGATAAAAGACAACAGAATGTCTCCTAAGTCCCCAAACAGGGGCGCGGGGTGAGCAAGACAGCACAGCAACTACGCCTGGAGGTCCCTCCCTCTGCACACAGCCCCCCGCCCCGCTGGTCCGGGAGGGACCCACACAGAGCCTGCTCCGCTCCTGCCAACTGCTGGACCCAGACCCCACTTCTCACGGCTCTCCAGCCTCACTGACTCCCTGTGTTCTGCTCTCCCGTCCCCATCAGTCTCAGGGGCTGGCTCAGGGGGCAGAGTGGCACCCTGTAAGCATCTGGGGGACTGGAGTGAACACTCTGAAGGCAGGTGCCCCGTGCCAGCTGCTAGAGCAAACATCAGAAAGCAGATCCAAGCGATCCCTCGTCTGCTTACCAACCCCCACCCAGGCACCCCAGCCAGAGCGGGAACTATTCCCATAGCCTCCGGGAGGACCTGAGTGTAAACAAAAGTCACGAAGAGGCACAGAGGGACAGCAGTGAGGACCCACCCTCCCATGGTGGCCCCTGAAGTGTGGCAGACGTCCCCAGGAACCCTTAAAATGGGACCGCCACACTCCCAATTATGGCCAACCCTTAACCAGAGCCAGGTTAGTCCTCCCTGGTCCAGCCAGAGGTCCGATCTAGTGGAGCCCCCCTGTCACCAGGCACCAAAAAGACAGAAGCCACGGTGCCGACCCTCACTCCCCACCACGGGGGACCCCCCCCCACCAGGGCACCTGTGCCTCACTGACTCGCCCACGGTGAGCGGGGGCATCAACCCAGCCTCACTCAGACGCAGTTACATTCCTGGCCAGGCGTCTGTGACAGTTACAAACTCTTCTCCAATGGAGAGCGCATTCTAAACCCGGTGACACGGGGCAGCTACACCCCTTGCCACAAGGCCCTCGCGGCGCCCTCCGAACCCATTCTGCGGGAACACCCCCCACCTACCTGGCCAGGCTGGCGAAAGGGGCCAGGGCTAAGGCTCAGCCCAGCTCACACACAGACATTTATTTGGCCAGGGATTTGAGCCACCGTGCTCTCCCGCCAGCCCTTGGGACCAGGACAGCTGGATGCTGCCCTGTCCTTCCCCACACCATCTAGATCCTCCTCTGGGCTGAGTCTCACCTCCACAGCTCCTCTGGCCCGGGACCAAATGGGCTCAGAAGCAACTCACGTGTTGTTACCAAAAACACGGGTTTGTGTTGCCTGCTCCTGCCACCCCCCCCCAGATAATTTCCTTGGGAGGACGTGTGTGTACAAGGGGGTGGGGGGAGGGTTTAAATTAGCACGTGCAATTCCCACCCCTGCCTTCAGCCATCATCTATAAATATTTGCACGTCCACAGAACTTTATTAGCGACCCACAAAGCTGGCAGGAAAAACGCACAATCTCTCATTAGGGGCGATGTGACTAATGACGCATCAAAATGAGGGACCATAATTGCACTTAAATCCAAATTAAAAATCCTGGGATTTGCCTGTTGGTGCCCTGGAAGAATGAAATCCCTAGGTTTTTATCACTGAGGGGAAGTGGAGCTGAAAGGGGCTTCTGGGGTGGCTGGGCCTGCACCTGCAGGGAGCAGGGAGAGGACGCGTGCCCCATCCCCAATCCCGAATGTGGGTCCCTCAGGACACAGGGAGAAAGGATCTGCCACACAGAGTGGGCGGGACTCCCGCATCCTTAAAAGTAAAAGAAACATCAGGTGCAGACACAGACTTGCCCCTTCCAGCCGGGAGGGAGAAACTCAGGAGGCCGCAGGGCCCGCAAGTCCACTTAAGGACAGGGAGCCTCTGTCTGGGGCCGTCACCGCACCACTGCCCGGCTCCAAGCTGCCGTGCACTGGCTACCCCAGCCTCTCTGGACCCCCGCGGTCCTGCGCAGAGTTCCCCAGCTCTCGCCTTCCAGGGGACTCCGGGGAGCACCGTCAGAGGGGTGCTGGAGCAGAAAAGGCAGGATACAGAGGGAGGACCCTGCCCACCTGCCCACTTGAGGCTCCTTGTCTGGGCAGCAGCTGTGGGTGGGCTCACTCTGGGCAGCTAGTCTCACCCCTCCTTCTTGCTCCCAAAGGGCTTGGGTCACCGGACCGCGTGCCGCAGAAGGACCTCCTGCGTGCACCCGACAAGGAGGCAGAGCTGACATGTGACACGGGCGCTGTTGTGGGGGATCAGGGGCGAGTACTGATGTCAGGGGTGTCCGCAGACAACTCGGACCACCGGACACAGGCGGGAGAGCTGGGTGAGAAGGGCCGTGGGGGGGGTGGCGCGTGGTCTCCAGGCTCTTCTGCTGTTATTTGGCGAAGCTGCACGTGAATGCAAGCTCAGAAAAGGCAGAACCAGGGCCCCCTGGGTGGTGGTCAGCTCCCAGGAAGGGACGGGAGGGGACCCACAGCACACAGAGCAGCACACAGCACTCAAAGCACCCCCACCCCAAACAGCACTGCAAACGCATCCCGCCAGGCAGCTCTACCTGAAGCCAGCTCCTTGGGCGGCCGTAGGGGCGGGGCAGCTGGAAGGGAAGAGGAGCGGTGTCACCCAGCAGATGCCAGCCGTGACTCCCCCACCGCCCCCCTCCCCTGGACACCCGATCGCCCCAAGCTGCCGGGACCTCGGCTGGGCCGGGGCAGGTACCTCCAGAGCCCCCACGGTTTTAGAACCCCCCACGTCTACAAGGACTGACCGGCACCGGCCCACTCCCAGCACTCCTGGGGCTCACATGGGAATCCTGCAGCCCCGACAGGCCTGCCCACTGCACTAGCCCAGAGACACCCCAAGATCCTGGCGCACCAGCAGGCAGAGGCAGGGAAGGGGCGCTGCGAGGCCGCTCACAAGGGCATCCTGCTACTACCTACCGACCAGACTGGCTTTCTCCCGTTTCCACTTTAATGTTCAGAGAACTCATTTGCAGGCCATTAAGAAAACGCAGCTGCTGTGTGGCTGGGGGCCCAGAGGGTTCTTCCTAATGTGCTCATAGTAGCCCGGAAAGGTTCCACGTGGGGCTGGTGCATGACTAATACGACTTCTCTACAGCTGGCACCACATCCCTACGCCCCAAGCAATTTCTGGCCCTAAATCCCAGTTTTCAAACGTGGGGGTGTGTGTACTGCCCGGGACCACGTGGCCTGCGGCGGACAGGTCTCAACCACCACAGTGACCGTCAACCATGACAGGTCCCCTCGACAACCCAATACTTGTTCCAGTAAGGTGAGCGGAGGGACAGGCAGCAGGATACCCCGCAAGAGGAGGTGGCGGGGCTTGGGGGGAGGGGCACAGACTTGCAAAATCCAAATCCCACCGGGGCTGGGTAAGTCTGAGCAACTCCTCAACTTTCCAGGGCTCTGTTGCCTGCACGTAAATTGGGGTCAAGAAGGTCACCCAGCTGCTGGATGGCCCACGACTCTCACCACTGGCCAACCCTGGTCCTCGGTGCTCTGCGGGATCGGCTCTTTAAACCTGGGGCAGGCACCACTGGTGTCCCCATTTGACGGATGAGAAAACTGAGGCACAGAGAGGTTAAGTCCCTGGCCCAACGCCACCCAGCTGGTAAGGCTACACTTTGGCGATTTGAACCAGGTCCTGTGGCTCCAGAGTCCGGGGCTTGGCACTGACTGTCACTGAGCATGTTGCTCACAGTGGACAGTGATTAAGCCTCGGGGACAGAGGCGACAGAGGTGGCATTCCTAGACTCTTTCTGCCCACGTGGCTAGCCAGATCATCTGCTCAGATACTGGCTGAGGGAGAGGCTGGACCGACTCTGAGGTTCTGCGAATGAAGTAATCAGAGCTCTCCAGAGATGCAGGGACCACACCACTCACAGCAGAGGGAGCAGGATGTGACCACCAACCCTAGACACCAAACAGGCTGAGCAGGGAGGCTCAGGGCCTGACGACCAGCAACATGTTACGAAGACACCATCACAGAAATATTGGAGGCCAGCTTCTCTGGAGGGCTTAGGCCCGGAACCAGCCACTCAGCATGACACGTCCACGTCGGGAACTCAGAACACAGAACTGAGGTCCCAGCACGGGCTGAGAAAGTGGCAGACTGTTCCCCTGTCCCCCAGCCTGTATGGTTCAAAACACAGACAAGGGCCAAAGAGGAGCCGTTCATTCAGGGACGGGCCAGGCCCGAGCCAAGGGAGGCAGGCTCAAGTCTGCCAGGCCTCGAACGGCCCAGGTCCCCGAGACCAGGAAAGGGAGAGGCGGGCAGGCAGGTACCGCCCCGGGCACCCCCCGGGCACCCCCCAGGTCAGAGTCAGCACGGCACACGCTGTACTGGGCATCACCATCACCCCCGTCTTCCACGTCAGGAAACCGAGGCACCAGGACAGAAGCATTTTGCCTAGAGCCTCACCGCAGAGGAGTGCTGGAGCACGGGTCATGGGAATTCAGATCCTTGGGATCTCAAACCCACTTCCTTCCACCATCAGGCCCGCCACACCATGGCTGCCGGTTGGACTGTGCCCCCCCCCCGGGTTCATCTGTTGACCCCACGGCCCCCAGAACCACGAGACAATACACTTCTGTCACTGAAGCTCTGTCATAGCAGCACTTGGTGTCAATCTTGGGGTCTCTTCCAACCTGAGCGTTCGAGCGACCCTGCTTGGCGTGGCGTGGCACAGGGGTGAGGAGGAGGGGGGCGGGCCTGCACGGCCGCCTCTCCCCTCCCCTCCACAGAGGCCCACTTGCCCCGCGTGAGATCGGGTCAAGCCTTCTTGCTCTTTTGTAAAGCCGGCTCCTGGGCGCACACGCAGGCTTCATTTATCAGCCCAGCAGGGGAGTGAGCCAAGGGAACCAAGAGCCAGGCCCCAGCGTCAATGCCAGCCGCGCCCACCCCAGCCCAGCCAGGCACAGAATCCCCAGGAAAAATAATAACGTGGGGGGGGGGGGCCCGAAATGAATCATCACAGAGGAAGCAGCTGTGTTGATGAAATTTTAAAGCCAACGCGAGAAAGAAAATACGAACTGCAATATAGTAATTTAGTTCTGTGAACACGCTGGCACATTTTTAATTAAAGCTATTTTGGAGTTAAATAGAGGCCATGAGGGGAGGGGTGGGGGCAGTGGGAAGTGGGGGCCACAGAGGCTCTCCGCCCTCCGGCCCAAACCCCAAAGCCACGTCCCCTGAAGGTGATTCAAAGATGAATCCTGCTCTCTCCCGCTTTTCGCCAAAAGGCAGGTGCTCTCCACTCCTTGCAGAGCTGGGGATTTCTGTGCAATCTGACTGCAGTGACAAGACTTAAGTGCCAGAATCATCAAGTCTGACAAGCCAGGGACCATGAGGCCCAGGCCAGAATCCCACCCGCGGCAAGAATCTCTCCCTCTCCCAGATTTCCAAACGTGGTCATCCATCCCTTGATTACTTCCAAAGATGACACACTCACTATCTTATGAAGCAAACAGCCTTGTTAAGCAGAACTTCCTTTTTCTGGGCAAGAGCCAGCCTCCCCTCTTGGCCTAGGACTATGGGTGGGGGGCAGCCAGGGGTTCCCCAAGATGTGTCTACCTAGTCCAGCCGTGCTAAGTGCTGGAGAGGCAGATGTGACCACTGACAGCCAGCAGCACAGTCCCTGAGTAGCTGACAGTCCAGCGGACGTGGGGGCCAGGCTCCCCAAGGGAGGTCACGACAACTAGCAGCTCACAGGGCTGAGAGCTCAGACTAAGTGCCAAGCCCCCAGGGGGTGGTTGGGGAGGCTGTCGGTAGGAGGCCATGTGTGAGCTGGAGGCCAGCAGGAGGAAGAATAAGTAAACCCCTTCTTCCCTGGACTCCCCTAAAATGAGCCCAGGACTGTCATCGTGGGCCTGCAGCAGCCCCATATGCTCATGATTCCTGCCAGCTGGGACAAGGAGGTGGTCGGGCCTGGGCCTGGTCACTCCCGCACCCCTAGGGCCATCAGCTACACATGGAGTGTGTGAGTGCCCATTTTCCAGGTGAGCAAACAGAGTGGTGCCCCCTGAGCTGCCCCAGGCCAGGGGGGCCCTCTCTGTCTCTCTCTCTCTCATCTCTCCTGTGTGGTTCAAAACAGTGGCGCCCTCCTCTGCACCCAGCACCGCCAAGCCACCCTCAAGAGCTTGGCCTTGTCCCAGCAGGTGGCAGGGACAGCAAGAGCCCCATCCCTGACCCTGGAGACATTCTGCCAATGCCATCGGCTCCTGGGTGCTTTTGCTGACTATGGGTTGAGGGCCAACTCTTCTGCTGCAGGAAGCGGACGAGGTGCACAATGCACGGGAGGGGTGGGGGGAGGGAGGCTGCTGAGGCCCCAGCACCACGGGGCTGCCCTCTTCTTGGGATGCTGGGTGTGCTCCTGACACCTGCTCACTGGGAGATCCTCGGCAAGAGCTCCGCCCACCAGCAGAGTCGCTGCTGAGGAAGAGAGCGGGGAAGGGCCCTGCGTGCCCCACCCCCCAGGACACACACGAGCCCACACAACCACAGCCACAGCAGCCTGGCTTCACGAGGCTTCATTCAGTCAGTGAGAAAGAAAAGTTCCACCAGAGAAATAAGACACTTGGAGCCCTTTGTGCCAGACGCTGAGCTCCCAGTACTTGCCTGCTACTGGCCGTAAGCCAGGCAAAAGCACATTCTTGTCCCTAAATCCCAGCAAGCCTGCGTCCTGGCAAGGGTCTGCATCCCTCCATCTAATGGACATCTCTGGCCAGCAGGCCCGGCCCAGGCGTGGGCACGACTGGAGGACAGAGCCCTTCTGCTGCTGCCTCCGGCCCCAGGTCTGACCCCTGGGAGCAGGTCCGAGCAGAGGCACCCACTGCCCAGAGAGATGCCACCCCCCTGATGCCCAGACACAGGGCCCCTGACAACCTCCCCCTCTGCACATGTGGGCATGGGGCACAGCTATGGGGGGCCACATTTCTGACACCAGCGGCGCCCCAGGGAGGAAGGAGTAGAGAGGCCACCCCTCTGTGACCTGAGCATGTGAGCATTTCCCCCAAGTCCACGGCCAGGTCCACCACTGGGAATGGGGGTGTATTTTCCCAATGAGACAATGTGGCCCAGGACAGCAGGGGCCACGGGGCTGGGGACACTCCTGTCTTTGTGGAAAAGGGGCCACAAGCAATGCCCAGTTAGACCACAGAACAACATGGCAAACAGCATCCTGAATTCGGGGCTTGGGTGCTCAACTTGCTTTTCTGAGGGAACCATGAGACAAAGAACAGTCGGACTGGGACAGACTCACAAGGCCACTGACCTGAGGCTTCGGGTCAAGATCGTGGTCCTGGCCTTCATTTTGCTGTCCAGTGGCTGCAGCAAGCAGGCCGGGCACCTGCTCCGAAGCAAAGGTGCCCGAGCCTTAATGCCGGCCCCACCACCCCCATTCCTCCTGGTATCACTTCGGCCTCAGCTCCCGCAGCCCAGCCCACACACCCTCCTTACTAACCCACACCAGGCCCACGTGCAACGTAAGGTGCCCCAGCCCCCAGCCAGGTGAGACCCCAGTCCCTCCCTTCCCCCGCCCCACCACCCCAAGGAGCCAAAGGAGCCAGCCCGCCTTGTGGCCAAGCCCTTCTGCCACACAGGACCTTAAACCATATAAAGTTACCAAACCAGCCTTGCAATTCGATGCCTGGCTCCACACCTGAACATGGGTGCGGTGGCCGTGGGGGTGCAGGAGTTGGGGCTGAACCGTGTGGGAACTGCCCGCACAGCCCACGGAGGGGCGAGGCGTGGGACGGCAGTGGTGGGGACTGTCCTCCATGCCTGGGCGGTGAGCCTCCCAGCAGCCGCCCAGCGGGCAGAGAGGGTGCCTCGGGCTTACGAGCAGGACAGTGGCGCCAAGCCTGCTGGTCGCCTAGCAACGGGGCCAGGCAGCTGAGCCCTCCCTGGGGTTGGTTCCCAGAGAAACGCTCTGGGCATTCTGGCCGCCACTTATTGGGGAGGGGGGCTTATGGCAGAGGAGGGGGAGGGGGATTAAGCCAAGGATGGGTACAAGGGAGAAAGGGAGAGAGGCCGGAGGGGTTGGCCAAGCCAGCTGGTCCCCAGGACCCCATGCAGGGCTGACCACAGCCTCCCATCCGTGCCCCGGCCGCAGCAGAGAAGGTCCTCGTCCTGACTGTCACGACCCGTCTGTGCTCCGGCCGCACTCAGCAGGAGCACAGCCGCCTGTCCCCCCTGCTCTGGCTGTCACCCTGCCCCGCCTCCCCCCTGCACTGCGCTCATCCTCCAGCCTCTAACCTGCCATCCCTGTGCTGGGGACACGCCAGGGATGAGACAGAGCCTCATCTGTCTGTGGGCACCGGTCAGGCCCAGGAGGGTGGAGGGAGCGCCCCAGACGGGATAGGAATCAGCATGGCAGGAGCGGGGAGGTTTCCGCGTGGGTGAGAGTAGGGGTGCGCCAGGCCCTTCTCCGGCCTCGATCTGCCTGCCTGAGGGCCAAAGCAGCCCTTTCTTCAGCAGCTGTGCATTCCACACCATCTCTGGGACAGGCCCGAGGAGCTCACAGACCACTGGGGGACACGCCAAAAGCCACGGAGTGAGGGTCAGGTCCGTGACCCCAAAGTTCCAGGAGGTGCCTCAGATGGCGGTGGGGCGGGTGGGCGGCTACGGACGTGAGGGGGAAGGGAGCCCCAGGTAAGCCGGGACACAGCTGGGCCCTGGACTGGGGGTCAGGGGCAGGGCTCACACTGACCCTCAGAGCGCAGTGGGCACTGCCCCCCGCAGTCGCCCCCAGCCAGCCTACCTGTGCGAGGGGCTTGTCACCCTCCAGGAGCCTCACCTTGGTCTCCAGCTGCCTGATGTAGGTGGACGCGGGATCTGCAACGACACAAGTGGGGGGCACGTTAATCGTGGCAGACTCGGGCTCCAGTGAGAGACCCACACCCTTGACTGAAGCCTCCGGGCCGGGGTTTCCAGAACCTGCAGAAACGAGAGGGGTTCCCTTACCACCTGCCCTGTGCCTATTCCCTCAGCCTCTGTGATGCTTCACGTCCAGAAAGTTCTCCCACACATCCCCCCGATGAGACCCTCACAGCCGAGGGGCAGCGCACAGTGGGGAACAGGGTCCAGGGAGCCCCCTCCCCAGCACATCGGGGAAACTGAGTCTCCTGAGCACACCGCGTCAGCGTACCGGGTTCCTCTGCTCCACCCTGCCTGACACACAGGAACTTCTAAACAAGTCACAGCTTGGGGGGGAGGGGCGTACATAATGCAGGTGAGATGCCATCATTCCTGAAGGACTCTGCTGACCAGGGCAGCCAGTAGCCGGGTACCGGGCCAAACCAGTGACACACTCCCCAACCATGCCCCCCCCCCCAGTTTCGGAATGCGGCAGGGCTCCTGAAATCCACCCTCCCTCACCACACTGACCTGTTTTACAATCACATCAGAAAGGCAGGCAAAATTCCAGCACCCGAACTCCCAGAGCCCCGGTCCCGCCTCCCCAGCAGGCTAAGAGATCAGCTCAGCCAGCAGGGGAGAACAGCAAGGACTGTCACTCCAGGCCAGGCTGGAATGAGGGAGACTACCGAGGGGGGGGCCGAGGGCCACTGAGAGCAGAGGGGCTAGGGGACAGATGTGGACCACAGGGCAGGGAAGGCTAGGGCAGGACAGGCAAGGGAACCAAACCATCTGGCCAGTGCAGTCGTGCAGGTGGGAAGTCAGGTCCCAAGCCAGAGGCCGGGGGCACCTCCCTGCCTGTCTGCAGCCACCGGGCAAGGGACAGGCTATGCGCCTCTCGTCCACGTGAGCCCCTTGCCAGAGTTCACGCAGCCCAGACTCTGGCCCGCACCCCGTCCACTGGGCCAGTCACTGCTCCCCCTACTGCACCCACCTCCCCCGGCAGGACAGAGTCTCCGCCGGTTACACCACCAGCGTTTTAGCTCATAAATCACCAGACCTTAGTTCAACCAAAGCCACTCTCTTAACGCAGCCTGGGGAGTCGGACCCCAGAGGACTTTGAACACACTGGGGTGGGCAAAAGGGGACTGGGTGCTGTCAGAGGACAAGCTGGACTATCACGCCACGGTGGGGAAATGAAGCATCTGCCCACCCCAGCACATAGCTGGCACCCGCCAAGGAGTCCGGCCCCTCGGGGACACGGGTGTCATGCCCCTCCTCCACTGGTCCTCAGCCGGCGGCGACCTCCCCCAGCTGGGGCTCGGCCTGGAACTCAAGACTCCTGCCCATCGGCAAGGCCATCTCTGAGGCTACCCCAGGTACCCCAGGTTTCACACACAGGTGCCCCTCTGCCCGCCGAGCTGCCTGCCTACACTCTGTTCTCCAAGCACAGGGGAAGGACCCTCGGGAGCTCCGCCCACCCAGCCCTGGACCAGGCCCAGGAGCATGAGCCCAGCCAGAGGCAGGAATGGGGGTCGGCCGGGCCCACCCACTAGCTGCTGGGGAATTAAACAACCAGCTCCTCCCGCCCCAAGTCAGCACCAGTCAGCTCTCAGGAATGCCCGGCCTTCCAGAGAGGGAGAAGGGCCTCTCCCCACCAGGCCTGCCGCCCTCAGCCTCAGGGATGGCACTGGTAACTCCCGGGCAGCTGGGCCGGGGCGGGGGGGCCCTGCTGTGGGCAGCTGCTCCCCACACCACCTCACTGAGCCCCCAGCTCTGCACAGCTCCCTTCAACAACCAGGAAATCAAGGTTCTGAGAGGTGAAGAGGCTTGTTCATGGCACAACTCAGGGCAGCAGCGAGGGGGGAATCGGATGCCAGGGGGTTGACCGCAAGAGCCTCCCCACTTGGACCCTGCATGTGTGCCTGGCGCTGGGCAGGTCCCACCTGCTCGGGCAGGGGACTGTGGCCAGCCTCGTGGCCGCAGCTATACAAAGGCCTTCCTCACACCCTTGTCAGCCAGCCGTCACGACAGTCCACGGCCCGTGCCTGCCCCCTGCCTCAGTTCACTCTCAACAGGCCGGGATTGACAAACACTTCCTGCATCCCTTCCCACATCACTCCCACGCAAACAGGCCTGATGGGAAAGGCCTCAGGGCTCAGGATGTGCCAGGCCCTTCCGGGCATTGGGAGGGAGATGGGGTGCAGCCTGGGTTCCCCACCACTTTGTGTCCTCCAGGTGCTATCAGCAGGAAGGGTTCCCTGGAACACCAACTGGGAAACAGTGGGCAAAAACTACAAGGATCCTCCCAGCTGTCTCATCCTCACACATTAAGACCAGGAGACCCAAATAACCAGCTGACCCACGCGTGGTCTCCCCCTGGGTGGGGCTGGTGGGGGAGGGAAGACCCACCACCCACCTGGCGAGGATCAAGCAGGCATCCGCCCCACTCCCCCGATGAGGAGGCCAAGAGGAACAGTGTCCCCCACCTGCTGGTGGGTGAGCCAGGGAGCCCAGGGCCCAGCCTGCCAGACCCTCTCCCCACCATCCAGCTCCCCCCTCGTGGGTCAGTACTCAGGACCCCAAGCGTCTCGCTGCTCTGAGCGGGGCTGACAGCACCACGCCGTCGAGAGCAGCTGGCACAGGTCCCAGAAAGAAGACATGGTTCTTGTGCCAGCCTCTCTCCGGGACGCGCCACGACTGCCCAATTGTCAGGCACGTCGACAAGCTGCAGCCCCCACCCCGGTCACTGCAGCCCCCACCGTGTGCCAAGTCAGGAGAGGACCCGTCACCTGTGCGCAGCCAGGCCACCGAGCCATAGGAAGGGGGGCCGCTGCCCCCGCCCCCAGTTTCCTGGTACGGGGACAGTTCTAGCTCCCTCTGCCAATTTCTCTGGGGTCAACCGGGAGCTCCCAGCATTTCCTTTCTTGGTCAGACTGTAGTCAGTCGTGGACCAGGATGGAGTCAGCAGATGTGCCAACAGCCTCAGCGCCCTCGCTGGGCAGTGAGAGGGCCTGACACACCATGGTCCCATCTGAGCAAGCCGATCCCTCAGCCACAGCAGGGTCCGCCATGCTCCCCAGGATGGCAGTGAGGAGAGCACAGTGGGGGCAGGGCCAGCGCCAGGAGAAGGGACAGAGGCAATGCTATGGGGGGGGGGGGCAAGGGACCCAACAACAGCCCCCCTGCCCACCCACTGCCTCCAGGACCAGACCTCAGGGCCCCTGGGCCGGCTGTCCTCCGTCACAGGCCACACGTGGACACAGGCCACGTCGCTGTCCGGCTCAACCCACCAGTTTCCGTGTGCCTCAAACCCCAAGCAGCTACAGAGAGCAAAAGCCACTCCAGACCACCAGGCTTCGGTGGGCTTTTCCTTCCTATTTCCAAGTAAGAGGGGAGGCCTTGAAATATTTTAAATCCCCCGGTGCTTCCTGTGGAATCTATCCTGAAGAATGAATTCTAATTATGAAGACGGCGTAGCAGCGGTGGCTGGAAATAGAAATAACTATCTGCCCAAGAGTAGCAGAGGAGCATGCCTTGGCATTCAAAGGATGTTTGGGGAGGGTTTCTCTTCTCGACAATACGACACAAAAACCTTTACAAGCCGGTGCAAAGAACTGGACACAAAATGAGATGGAGAGCTGCTCTCAACGTTTAAAAATATCTGCACGTTGAACTGAATTCCGGAAGGAGGCACGTGGAATATTGACAGCAGTGCTGCTCACGTGAGGAACAGGGAGTTTTTCTTTATTCACACCTTTCTTGTTAATTTTCAAATAATCTACTTCCAAAATAGGGAAAAATCTTTCTTTAAAGAAAAGGAGAAACATTAAATCATCGCATGGGCACGGTACAGAGCCACCCACCACCCCCACAGAAGCAGAAGGGTGGCCGGGACGATGGGCCATCAGAGCTCTCCCGGCTCCGGTCCGGGGGCCTTTCCTGAGGCCCAGGGACAGCCCGAGTCCACCTATTCCCACAGAGCTGAAGAGGATTCGAGGCTGCCTCCCGACGTCCTGGAGAAGCTTCCTCAGCCATGCTCAGCTCCGCTCCCTGCCAGGAGCCCAGGAGCCAGACATCGGGTCGCCCGTGGGTCCGAGCAGGTGTCCTGAGGCAGGGCTGAGTGGCTGCAAGGTGGGCCTTCTCAGGCAGGGGTGGGAGGCCCCGGACGGCTTGGCTCCCTGGGAGGGTGACCCTTCCCAGCAGCCGTGGGCAACTCAGTGATCCCGCCAGGCGCCTCTGAGCCCCAGCCTCTCGGAGATGAGCGTGTAATTAAATTAATCCCAGGGTTTGGAGTGGTGAGGAACAGGGCCCCAAGGGAGGCATGCGTCATTTCCCGGCTTGGCTGCTTGCGGGGAAAATGAAGGAGGTGACTACCGAAGGGAGCCCAGGATGGGCTGGCTGATGCGTCCCCTCAGACCTTCCCCAGGCCCCCCGAACCAATTCTGGAGGATTCACAAGCCAGCTTCCATCTGGGGGAGGACGGGTGGGGTGGTGGCAAGGGGTCGGGGCCTGCAATATTCTTGCTTCCAAGGGCCAGAAGGTCAGCCCTAGCTTCAGCCTTCCTGCGGATCCTGTGTTCCCTGGGGAGGGTGGAGAGCCATGCAGCCCGCGGATGGGAGGGACTCATGGAGCCCGCGGGTCTGCAAGCTCCCCTCGCGAGTGCAGACCACCAGTCCACCCGCCTTCTCAGAGACTGGGTCTGGAGCCAGGTCACATCTCCCCCCCGACCCCCCGGCCTGATATCCTCCCCAGGTGGGCAGTGTGGCCTCGGCCTCACCTTTAGTCCAAGTGGTAAGAGCTTGGGAGCCAGAGGAAGTCACATCCAACCAGCCCTGGACACCCTCCTCACCAACTCCACACGAGGCACGTGGCAGGCTATCGCTCAGGAAAAGCCTAGAGACCTACCAGGAACGCATCCTGCCGGGGGGGTCAGTGCCCTATTCTGCAAGCTCCCACCAGCAGCAAGCGCTCAGCCTGGAACACGGCACCCACACCCCCTGCAGAACACCCCGACAAGGGACTGCCACGGTACAGAAGGCAGAACAGCCCGGGTGCGAGGGGCCAAGCGTTGCTCAGAATGTCCCTCAGCGGCAGTGGCCGGCCACACCAGGAGCTCACGTCTTAGTTGGGGCGAGGCAGGGGATTCAACTCCACGCGGGCTGTGTGGGAGGTGACCCTGGGAAGCCCAGGTAGGGGAGTGGGAGGCAAGACAGGGAACAGTAGGCGCGGATCGAAGCAATGTCAGTCTGCTGCAGGGGGCTCTGGGGTCTCTGAGTTACCCCACCTGCCCCAGGGCTCACTGAGGGGGCTCCTCGTGGGGGACAGAGGTGCTCATGCCCCAGCACTGCCCCGCTGGAGCATGGACAGGAAGAGCTCCCAGGCAGGACAGCAGGTGCCAGCAGGTGACAAGGGCAGTGCCACGGGGATCTGGGCAGAGTGCCACTCGTGTCTGTCACTGCTTAGGAGAAAGCACGACCTCCCCCAGAGGAAGAAGTGGGAGCTGGAAGGGGGGGGGTTGCCCAGTGACGCACAGTGACACATAGGGCCTGACCCTCCAGCTGCTTCTCCTTCCAGCCCTGCCTCCCCTCCAGTCCCTCCTGCTGCGTGGGGCTGCCCACAAGGTCCTGGGGACAGGCAGGATTTGTGACAGGTCATTAGCAGGAGACCCAGCGGCACCCTGCCTCGGGCCTCCTCCGTGGGCGGGGTGGGGGGCTGACATTTCCACACTGCCGCTCGGGTGATTCAATTCTCTTCTCCTTCCACTTCATTAAGAGGGGTCGGCGTCAGGGCCGGTGGCTCCATCGGGGCAGGAGGGCCTCCTCAAACAGAAGCTCCCTCATCACCGCAGGCTTCCATCTCTGCCCCCAGAGGAGAGACGCAGCTCCTGCGAGCGTCTGCTTCCCCGTAAGCTGGTTTCTCCCCTTCTCTCCCTTCTCCCCCTTCTCAGGACTCAGCCCCAGGGGAACAGGCAAGTGGCCACCAATACCTGTGGGTTGGGTCGTGGAAGTCAAAACTGGCAGGGCAGGCGTGGGAGATGGCCCTGGCTTACAGAGGAGCTGAGCAAGGCTGGGGGCGGTGAAGGCCGTAGACCACGCAGGGGCCTTGCCTTCCCTCTGGCTCAGGGGTTCCGTGCAGCCCTGGGCTCTAGACGGCAGCAAAGGCCACACTTCCTGTGGCACCCAGTCCCGCTGGCTGATGCTCGGTCCCCAAGTGGCTTCTGCCCCGCCCCCCCCGGCCCTGCCCACTGGCTACACTCAGCAGGTCTTGGAGCCGCCCGCTCCAGCTGCCCTCACCTCTGCACAGGGCACTTCTAGGTGTCCCTCGGCAAGGCCCCGGACACGGATCCAGCAGAAGCTGGAAATGGTCCATCTCCTTAAAGGACTTGGAGGATATCCTAACCCCAGGCCCACCTACTCCCTGGACCCTGGGCCTCTGCGAAGCATCCTCTGCTGGACAGAAGCCCCTGGAATGCTGAGGGCTCCTGATGCAGGGCAGGAGGCATGAGAAGCTGCTTCCCACCCCAGGGCAGTGCACTCCCTCTGCCCCTCCCAGGGACGCAGCCAGGAGGGCGGCAGAAAGCTGGTCTCTAGAAGAGAAGGATGCTCGCAGCATGAATGGGTCTGCCCAAGCTCATAGAGCCAGGCACCCGCAGGACCAGCAGCCACACCTGCTTGTTCATGGGCATGGTCCCCCGCTGTGAGGGTTCCTTCGCCTAATGAGGGAGCTGCAGGAATAACCACATTTGCTGAAGGGCAAAGAGTGAAGAGGTGCAGCCTGGGGTGTGGGGGGCAGAGGGCAAGGATGTGCGGACAGGGAGAAATCAGGGGCTCCTTCCTGCAGGAGGCGGCATCTGAGCTGAGCCTTGAAGAACAAGCAGGACTGTGACAGGCAGATCAGTGCAGTGGGGATGGAAGGCAAGTCTGAGCAGGGCACAGCGAGAGCAAAGGCACAGGGTTGGGCCGCGGCAGGCAAGTTCAGTTCAGGGGCATCTGAGCCGAACCCCATCAGCATCTGCTTCCTGGCACACACTGTGGCTCCGGGAGGTGCGGGCTGAATGTGAGACATGTATTATTTATGGATGAAGACGAGAGGGCTCAGGGAGGCATATCAGGGGAACATCAGGTTCCCGTGAGGACGCCTCTCGGGGCAGCGGCACTGAGCCAGGGAGGCTGGGAGGGCTGGGCTCCTTGGCCCCTGCCACCCCCTCCTCAGCCCGGCCATGCAGCTGAGCTGCCCATGGACACGTGCAGAGGGGCCTGGGCCGAGATAGCCAGCCACGAGCTCAGCCACGACTTCCAGAGCCCTAGATGTAGGACAGAGTTCTCACGTCCACGCAGGGCACTGAGAAAGGCACCTGTTCTCCCACTGGCACACACAAATTTTACGGAGCATCTGTGAGCTGCCAGCAGGCACGGAGCAAAAACCCTGACCATTACCACCTGTAATCCTCACATCAAGCTGATTATTACCATCCCTGTTGAGTGAAGAACGGCCTGAGCCTCAGAGAGGTTAAGTATCAAGCCCCAAGTCACACAGTGAAAACACTGCCCAGCAGCCTCTGGGCCCAACAGGCTGGCACCCGGCCCCTTCCCCGATTCCACCTCCGTGCCAAGACAGGAGGGATCACGGAAACCTTGAATGCCGCCCCACCAACTCAAGAGATGAAAAGGAATGGCCACAACAGGGGCCCCACTCTCTCCATCCACAGAGGAAAGAAAATGAGCTGGCATGGAGAAAAACAAACGATTGCATTAATGAAAACCAGGATCTCTCCGTGCTGGCCACTCGGCCCGTCCTGAGACCCGTGGCCGTCCCCTGGCTACCTATCTGCCCCTTTGCGTGCTTCATGCAAAGCTCCAGGGACCCCGATGGATCAGCACCGGGCTCACCCAGGGCCTCGGGAGTGCCCGCCTGGCGTTTAAGTCCAGGGAAAACCACAAGGCTTCCTGAGACGTACTGCAATCTCAAGGGGGCAGTGGGACAGGAAGCTGCGTCCAACTTAGCTGATGGAGAACGTGCCCAGTTTGGATCTGCCTGGTAGCCTCTGGTGTTCTCAGCCCAAACACTCAACCTCATTTCTCCGTCTAGTGCTTGGGAAACTGAACAATTCCCACTGAAACTGTGCCACTGTTTCCAGCCAGAGGAGAAGAGGGAAAAAAGAATACCCTTCCTGTTAATTTCACGCCCAGAAACTAACCTGTGTGGCAGATGACGGCACTGTCACAGTCTCCTCCCCCAGCAACCCCAATTTCACTCTGAACGATTGGAAATTCCTGATAGAGGCCAGGAGCGGAAGTCCACCAGCCTGCTGGCCAGGGTCACCTAGCCACACCGAGGTCGAGTCACACCCAGCCCAGTGGCTCCCAGCATGGCTGCATCTACGCTCCCTGGGGACTTTTTAACATCTGATCTCTTCCCCACGAGACCAACTGTATTGGCAGTAGGGGAGGCGCCTGGATGTCCAAATGCATTTTAGACACCCTCCGGGTGATTCTAACACACACGTGAGACTGGGAACCCCTGATCTATGATCTATGCTGAGCAGCGACTGTTCAAACCGTCTGCCTCTCTGGCTCCACCTCTGAGGGACCCCATGTCCATCTGGCCCTGATTATGAATTGGTAGGGCTAAACCCCTGAGTACACCACTGAATTACAGGGATTTTGATGAGGCTAAGGGATGCAGGACTCAAGTCTGAAGTGGGGTGGGGGGAGATAAATATTTACTGAGCCCCAAAATCCACGTGCCAAGTCCCTTGGTCCCAAGAAGGGGAGACCTAAACTAGTTTCAGGAGGAAGGAGGGGTTCTGTTTTTATCATTAGATGTCAACCAGATGTCTACTGAGTGCCAGGCCCTGCATGCTGGGGCCAACTGTCCTTCAGAGGCAGGAAGAGTGGGGAGGCACTGGCAGGAGCAAGACATCATGGGACTCCAGGGGCGCCTGGGTGGCTTAGTCGTTAAGCATCTGCCTTCAGCTCAGGGCATAATCCCAGGGTCCTGGGATCGAGCCCCACATCAGGCTCCTCTGCTGGAAGCCTGCTTCTTCCTCTCCCACTCCCCCTGCTTGTGTTCTCTCTCACTGGCTGTCTGTCTCTGTCAAATAAATAAAAATCTTTTAAAAAAAAAAAAAAAAAAGACATCATGGGACTCCAGCCATGTGCAGAGGTGGGAATGTGTGGCCAGTGGGGCCAGCTCAGGAAACTGGGAAAATCTAGGTGTGGCGGGGTCATCAGACTCAGGAGATCCCTCTTCCCAGACACAGGGGAGCCGGAGGGGAGGCTGAGAGGACTAAGTTTCAGCAAGCACTTCACCCCATGCATGAGAAGCAATGGTGGGGCTCCGAGGCTTGGAAGCAAGAAAAGGTGGGAGGCTCCAGGCGGTTACCTCGGGAAGCAGTGTCACGTCTGGTCAGTGCCTCACTGATTCAGTGAAAACAAGAATAAATTATCACGAGACAGGTGGTGGGATTGCGGGAGTGGTGGGAGTGCAGAGGAGAGAGCTCCATGTGGAATGGATTCCACGGAAAGACGCCAAAGCCACGTGGTAGGGGTGGGGAGAGGGGCAGACAGGAACCCAGAGAAGCCTGTACACCTGCCATGTGGCCCACGTGGCATTCTGTGCCCATGGGGGAAAGACTGAGCATTTCACAAGCAGAGCTATAGCAACTACCTGGCCACCACCTAGAACAGAATTTGATCCCAACCTCACACCACACACGGAAAGCCATTCCAACAGGGTCAGAGTTCTACGTGAAAGAACAAATTTAAAATTGGGGTCTTTCTCATACATGCTACAACATATGGAATGAACCTTAACAACCTGACGCTACGGGAAACAAGCTGATCGCAAAAGACCACATACTGTAGGATTCCAAGTATATGAAATGTCCAGAATACGCAAATTCACAGAGACAGAGTCTATCGGTGGTTGCTGGGGGCCGAAGGGAAGGAGGACTGGGGAGTGACAATGAATGGGTACAGCCTCTTTCTGGGGTGATGAAAATGCCCTGGAATTAGTTTTGATGGTTGTGCCATCCTTGTGAATATACTCAACAATGCTGAATTGTGCACTGTCCTATACATATAAACCATGCGAATTTTGTCTCAATACAGCAGTTATTAAAAAGAACAACTTCCACCACCAGGTAAAAATCCTTTCCCAATCAAGAAACAAAAAGAACAAACCATCAAGGGAAACGCCGTCACAGCCTGTTGTGTGAGCATTACAGCCCTGCCCATCAACAGACAACAGACCCGTGAGCACTGTCAGCAGAGCAGCTGCCATCTGGGAAGGGCTGCGCGCAAGTCCGTCCCAGAGCGGACAAAGGGTCGCAGGGAATACACACAGAATTCCTACAAATCCATAAGGAAATCCATGAGTTCATGGAGCAAAGGCTCCGCGGAAGGTGAGTCACAGGCGGAAACGTGCGAGAGGATGCCTGACTGTGTGTCACTGGAAATGCAACTGAAGACAAGAAGATACCATTTCAGGGGCGCCGGGGTGGCTCAGTCGTTAAGCGTCTGCCTTCGGCTCAGGGCGTGATCCCGGCATTATGGGATCGAGCCCCACGTCAGGCTCTTCCGCTGGGAGCCTGCTTCTTCCTCTCCCACTCCCCCTGCTTGTGTTCCCTCTCTCTCTCTGTCAAATAAATAAATAAAATCTTTAAAAAAAAAAAAAGATACCATTTCAGACACAGGACTGGCAGAGCGTGTAACGCGGTAACTCGGGCGACCGCGGAAGAACCCAGGGTCGCAGGGTGCCCACTGGCAGAGCAGATCAGAGAGCAGCCTGGTGTGGCTTCCTGTTCTAGAAGGTGCTCGTGCCCCCGAGGAAGCCCGGCACAGGTGCGGGAAGAGACAGGTACAAGGGTGCATCCCCAGCACCACAAACTGGAAACCACCTAAATGTCTTCCTGGAAAACAGGATAAACTGGTTTCAACCAACAACAAAATAGGAGAGGTAGGAACAAAGGAGCCAGAGAGACTCCTGTCAACAGGGACAGATCTCAAAAACACAGGGAGGGCAGGCAGCTGAGGGACACATGCAGAGAGGGACATCGTTCCTACAGTCTCATCATCACGTCATTCGTGCATCTGTGACCGACAAAAGAAGTAAAAAGCTCTGCA
The DNA here is from genome assembly GCF_002007445.2 of Ailuropoda melanoleuca. Taxonomy (NCBI): domain Eukaryota; kingdom Metazoa; phylum Chordata; class Mammalia; order Carnivora; family Ursidae; genus Ailuropoda; species Ailuropoda melanoleuca. Next base: position 36,930,124 of record NC_048231.1, read on the forward strand.
GGAAAGCGATGAGCACCGAATTCCAGGCTGAAGGTCTCTCAGGGGATGGGAGAGGCGACACACATGTGGGCACCTCATCTCCACCTCTAACACTTTATTTCTTGGAAGGAAACGCCCTGGGGCTAACAGGCGTTCTTGCTGACAACCTGACGAAGGTAGGCAGTGGAATAAACAGTTGTCTCATTATTGTCCAAGCTTGTTGCTTTTTATAAAATTCCTAACAAAAAATGATGCTTTTTTAAGTAAAAGGGGAAGAGGCAGGGCAGTACAACAGACCCTCCAGGAGAGACACTGCAAACTCCTGAGTCAGAACGCCCCCCTCCCTGGCTCCCAGTGACCAGGCTGCCTCTGGAAGACCCCCAAATGCCCCCGGCCACGGGCACTGGGAACAGTCCAACCTCGGCAGGTCAGGAGCCCAAAGGGAGGGGAGGGGTCCACAGGATGGAGAGGCTCACAGGCAGAAGTCGCCGGCCTGCAGAGAGGGGACAAGAGCAGGCCCCTCTCTGCCCCACCTGCTCTGTGGCCTTGGACAAGCTCCTTCCTACTAGGCCCCTGAGAAATGGGGGCAGGAGTCCCAAATGACCCGGGGCACTTTCAGGGCAGGACGGGGATGACACAACTCAGAACCCCTGCAGGATAGTGTCCCTGCAATTAGGTGGGGCAGCGAGGACCTGCCCAGTTAGAAATGACACAGACTTGGCATGAGGACAGCAAACCGCATTTCCCCTTTCACAAAGAACCCGCAGCAGGATGACTGACCGAAGATCACTGGCTTAAAGGTGCCAACACACCCCCAAGTCCAGCCGCAGGGCGGCCCACCCCCTTCCCAGACCGGGGCTTGCGGCAAAGGGAAAAAACTAGGCCTGGGAGGCCAACAGAAGCCGCGTATATGGCTGCTGCCGCAGAAGGTCCCGCGGGGAGAGGCGGAGTGTGTGCGGGAGGAACGGGGTCAAGGGTCCCGGCCCCGACAGCGCCATCCACCCGGCCTCCACTTCCCCATGTGGCATCACAGGAGACTTGTCCGGGCCAAGATAGCAGCCTGGGCTAGTGACATGTACTCAGCAGATGACCGTCCCCCTGAAAGTGCCCACACCTGAACTCCCAGAGCCTGGGAACACGTGACCTCCCCCAGCCGCGGGGACTCGGCAGAGGCCACGAAGGCTGTCGAACTCAAGGTGGCAGGGTCACCTGGACCATCCAGGGGGGGCCCGACCTCACCGCGCGAATGTTTAAGCCTGGAGAGCGTTCCCCGCTGTGGTCACAGGGCCGTGTGACGACACAGGAGGGAAGGGGCCGCGAGGGAGGAGCGCAGGCGCCTCCGCAGCTGAAAAAGGCGGGAGAGCAGAGCCTCCCCTCGGGCCTCCGGGAAGAGTGTACCCCGCTGACGCCTGGATTCAGCACCGCTGACCTCCGGAACCGAAGACAGCACGTCTCTTAAGACGCCAACGCTGTCATGCCTGTGACAACAGCCACAGGAACTAAGAGTCGCGGCTATGACTTCAGCTGACTCGCCTAAGCCCGCAGAGCCTGCGTGTCACTTAAAAATGGGAAAAAACCAAGCTTGGGAAGCTGCCGTGAGATCTAAGAGAGGCAGGAGGTCACAAAGCTCCTGGCACGGTGCCAGGCGCTCAGCAGACGCTCAGTAAAACCAGCCCGTCCTCTCCACTGCCCACACGTGGGCAGCATGACCTTGATGCGAAGGAGTGGGGAGCGGAGGCTTCCAGCCAAGAGCCCCAGGGACAGGGGCGCCACCCGGGCCTGCCATGGCAGGCCACGCCCACCTCCACTGGCTCACCCAGGCCCGCAGCACCTGCCTTGTTTTCAGATCTAGCGAAGGCTGGGGCATCACCACAGACCTTAGGAAGTGGAGTACGAACCCGATTCAGTCACTTCAGACACTGGTAGGTTATTGGAAGCAAACTCGGGAGTCCCCATCGGCTGTAAAACCAATCGTCCTACCAGTCAGGGACTTGGTTACCCCAGGACACTAAGGACGGGCTGGGAGCTGGGATGCTCAGTGGAAGTGTGACCTCCCCTAGCAGAGCCAGAGTCAAAGGTCAGGAGAGGAAGACGGGTCAGCTGGGCCTCTCCATAATCACAGCTGTGTGACCTTGCACTAGGGAATCAACATCTCTGAGCCTCTATACCCTCTGTAAAGGAAGGAGTGATGCCCCCTCACGGGCTGCCGGGAAGGTTCTGGAATACCCAGGCAATGCCACGGCAGCTCAGGAATTTGGAGGGCAGTTAACCATCTGCTCACTGGTCCTTCCACAGCCTTTCCAATCACAAGCCTGGAGTTCAAAGTCCCTCGTGGCACTTGAGCAAAGGACGTCCCGTGGGGTCCGGGCATCACCATCTGTGATGGACACCTCGTGCTCAGAGCTACCCTTTGGAGGAAGCTCACACTGGGCGCCCCACCAGGGCAGCACTGGAGACCCTGTGTCTATGTGCTGCGTCCCTGTAGGCAGAGCCCACCTCCCCCGCCACCTGGGACCACGGGAGCAGTCTTGCTCCCGTTGCTCCATGAAGCTGTCCCTACTGCTTTCCTGCCTAAGCGCCCCCAGCATTGCTCCTTCTCCACTCCTCCTTAGAAGCAGTGCTGGCTGGCCCCCCACAAACGCTTCCCCACGGCGCCTCTGGAGAGCCCCAGCACTCCAGCCTCGGCAGGCCAGCACCCAGGCCCAGAGCCCATCTACGCGGCACTGAGCACACCCCTTAGCCATTCCTGCAGGGCTGTGTCGCGCACCACGCCTGACGCCTGGAGGTTAGCCAGCCTCACACCGGAGCACCTCACTCTTGATCCTCAAAGCCCCGCCCTGACACACCGCTGGAGTCATGAGCCCTTTCCAGGGGATCAAACACCCACCAGGGGAGCGCCAGACGTGACCAGGAAGCTCGTCACTGGAAGAAGGGCGCACGGACACCCAGGCACCTGCCCTCAGAGGTGGACTTGGAGCACGGGGGCCTGACCTCCAGTTCTAGCTGTTACCACTTGCTATGTGGCCCTGGGCGGGCCCCTGCCCTCTCTGGGACCCGGAACACCCCTCTGTACAATGAGGAAGTTGAAAGCTTCTGAGGGCCCTTCCGGCACAGGTGGGCACAGGTGGGCGCGGGCCACTGCTGCATGCCACCTGCCCACGCAGCTGTGTTTCTTCAAGGAAGATAGGAACGAGAACAGGCTCGAAGGTCAGGAGATCTGGTGCTAGGGTGAGGTCACTGTTTGGTTACTAACTAGAATAAACAGGCCCCCATGGAGCAGACAAAGCTCTACCCCACCCCCAGCCTCCCTCCTCCCTGCTGGTGAGCTGCCATGAGGAAGGCAGGGAGCGGGGTGGGGCGCTAAGGAGTGTGTCATCACTCCCACAGGTGACAGGTGACAGCTGGCCACCAGGAACTGCCCCACAGCCAACTCTAGGTCTCAGCAGAACAGCACCAGGCCTGGCAGGGGCCCCCGAGGGGAGTTCGGGGGGGTCAGGACAAGGGGGCCTTCAAGGTCAGCCTGTCCCAACTTCCCCTTCTGACATCAGGGTGAACCAGGGACCCCAAGGTGTTCGCCCCACTTGTCTGAGGTCACAGGCCATCCATGGCATGGCCAGGATGAGAGTGGGTGGGTACCCCAGGCCCCACAGTCAAATTCCAACTCCTCTCCTGTCTGGCCTGCAGCCAGCAGCTTGTCCCAGGCAAGGTGACCATGACAATCCCATTGAGCGCTGGGGACTACAACCATGTTAGATAAAGTAAGAATCCCTGTGTCCACACTGATAAAAACCACGTGTACACACGCCTGCCGTGGAGAGGGGGGAGGCCGTCCCGGCAGAATGCCAATCGCTAAGTGTAGAAGGGAGGAGGGAGCCAGAAGTCACCACTGGCAGGCCAGAGTGGCAATCAGCAGACGCCAGCCCAGCACGTGAAGGTCCGGTGAGGACCGGGACACCACCGTCTCGACGTGCCTCCACGGGGTTTCTATTAGTCACAAAGATTCACTGTGCTCGCCTCACAGCGGGGAGACCTTCCAGAAACCTCAGAACCCAACAGATCCAACCAAGTCCACTTGGGACCAGCGACGACACATGCCAGGTGCCTCCCAACCGCATGTGTGACCCCTCGGCATCCCCGCCCGTGGTCCCCGCCCCAAACACACACACCAACTCCAATCGCAAGGCAACGTGAGACAGAGCCAAACATGTGGCAGGTCCCCATTCCTCAAACCCTGTGATGAAATGTCACAGGACGGCCCCACAGGAAAGAGGCTGGAGAGAGCGAGCGTGTGGCCAGGACTGGGGCCGGAGCAGCAGAGCTCGGCATCCGGACAGGCAGCATCGGGCACTCCACCTGCTCGTGCTGACCCCCCGACGGTCCCTACGTGAGTGAATCCAAGTATTTGGTTCAGGAAAAACAGCGCAGACACAAAGCAGCGGACGCACCAATGAAGAAGGATCACGGAATGAGGCGGCCCAGGGAAACCAATGCACCTTCCCTTGGAGATGTTCTCAAGATGGGAAAAGGCTGAGCAAAGGCCAGTCCCACTGTATCACCAACACTGCCATCTTGAGCACCGTGTAGCCACATCCCCCAGATGACTTCCATGGAGGTGACCCGGAGCCCCCGCCACAGCCCAACGCCAACCGCACACGCACTCAGCCAGAGGCGGACCGTCCGCCGAAACCAGCGCCGGGGATACGGGGAGCTGCCCGTGCCATCCGGAGACCATCTGTGCTTGTCCCGCAACAGGTGAGGGGTACATAACCTCTGCTTGGCCCACCCGAAGGGATGTTTGGTCAACACTCACAAGGTTTACAAAGACCAAGAGAGGAAAGCGTCTGATGCAGCGTTGAGTGAAAAAAGCCAGATTCCACATTAAACCCGTGGCGAGATAACCAGCAGCCCACACACTCAAGTTGCAACGGTGCAGAAAATCAACAGCTTAACTGGAGAGGAAAAGTCTTCAGAGCAGGATCTGGAGGACTGGGCTAAATGTGTGTTCTGGTTTTCTTTCTACTTTTCCACATCCTCCTGTCCCTAACAAATGCGCATCCCTCTCGGAAGTCAATAAATGCCTCACTCCCCACTGCACAAAGCGCGGGGCACCTCCCCTTGCACGAGCCGCTCACCCCAGCAGCCTCCTCGGTACTGGTACCGGTGCGGGAGGGGGCCAGGAGCGCTGGGTAAGAGCTGCCTCTCTGTGGATGCGGCCGAAGGCTGCCCTCCTGTCCCGGTGAGCAGACCGGCGTGCGTGGGTGGCGGCACACACGATCCTCACACCTGCCCACGCATGAAGTCTTGGAGGGGGGATTTAGCTCAGACACGCAGCAGCCGGGGTCAGGCCTGCGGCTGGGCTGGGAGACCCTAGGACGGCCCGTGAACCCACTGAGTTGCGGCTTTCCCATCTGTGAAACAGTGATGATCTCACACGCACACACACACACGCACACGCACACATGAGCACATGCACACACACACGGCGGGATCACTGTAAGAACTACTGCCTCATGTACCAATTCCAGAGTCTTCCATCACACCAGCCGCCAGACAAGCCCTCAGCACTCCTAATTCTGACTCTCAGGGACATCCAGGGGTCCTGCCCAAGCCACTTCCGCATGGACATTTAAACCCATCAGGTGAGGGCACAAAGGAGAAGCATTCTTAGAAGGGCCCCGGAGGGAGCTCAGTGATTCCAAGCAGGCCCTGTGGCCCCACAGCCTGGAGAACGGCCATGCTGGCCACACACCCCACAAGGGCACAGTTTGGTTAATCAGTAGCCACGGCCCGGCTCTGCCCTAATGCTGGAGCCCATGGGAACCTGAGAAATCCCTTCTGCAGAAAGAAGCCAAGGTCCAGAGCGGAGCTGAGGCTCCCCCGGAGTCACAGAGCCAGGATGAGCCATCAAGTCCCCACCCAGAGGGATTCTAGCTGTACTGAGCAGGCCAAACAGTTACCCGGAGCCCCAGGGCCAAAGAGCTTACCAGGGAGACAGCCACGCTCTGGCAGAGCTAGTCTCTGCTTAGCCAGGACCACATCCGACTGCAGCCACAGGCCAGAGCCCTCCACGCAGCCAGGACAATCACTCATGAGCATACAGCACATGTAGGAGCCTCCGCGGCCCCCAGGGCTGGGCCAGCTGAGCCCTGGCCTGCCGCCCCTCGCTGGGCGGACCCAGCCTGGACAGTGGGCTGGGCCAGATGACCTCTGGTGCCGTTCTCCGCTCCTGGCGAGATCCTCCAACTACAGGGCCCGAACAGCCTGGCCAAGGTAGGGCTGCACTGGGACCCAGGACCCGGCATGGAGCTTTCCCCAAGGGCAGGCAGCATTTTAGAAGGGGGCTCTGCTGCTCTTTTCAACGGAGCCAACAGCCACTGTCCACCAAGTCCCCCTCTTGAGGCTGAGGTTCTGTCCCACCCATGCAACAAGTGACCTCAGCTGAGACGCCAAGGTGGAGCCAGAAATGGGCAGCTACCTCCGGAGAGGTGGACAAGTCTGGGCCCTTGGGGTCCAAGGCAGAAGACCCTCTGAAAGGGCACATGTGAAAACACCCACCCCAGACCCAAAGCTGATGCAGGGAGACCCATGTTCCCTGACGCACAGGCCTTAGGGAGACCAGCAGGCACCTCATCCCTCCCTGGGACAAGCCGGTGGCCTCGGTGTGGCTGGCAGGTGACCAGCGGCTCAGGGCGTGGCCGGGGCCCTCCCACTGGAAAAATCGGGGCAGCACGAAGCTCCGATATCCACCCTGGACACGGGGGCTGGGCCGCCTCGGCGGCTACCCGATGAGCCTTCACTACAAGCAGGCAGATCTTAAACTCCCCAGTTTGCAGACGCAGAAACAGCCCCCATGAGCGTGCCACAGCCGCCGGGGTCCCGTCTGCCTGCCCAGCCGCCCCGGACAAGACGGCGTGGGGGAGTCCTGACCCCCAGGCCTCCCCAGCTCAGCTTCAGGGCCTCCAGAGGCAGCCCCACTACTGTGTCCTCAAGCGGTCACTTTGCAGCCCACATCCACTCTGTAGAGAAGCCAGCGGTGATGTGTTTGATGTGTGTGGCTCCCGGGGTCCCCTCTCTGCTGACCAGAACCGCAAGACCTGCACTCCGGAGCTGAGGAAGCTCCCAGAGAAGGAGCCACCGAGAGGCTGGCTCGAGGCGGGATCCTCCGTGGTCACAGACCCACAGCCCTGAGAGGGTCCCCGCCTCTGCCCTGCCCCCTGTCACCACACTAAGACCACTCAGGGGCTTCTGGGGGTCCACCCCCAGCCAACCACTCACAACCACACCCTGCCTGGGCCCGAGCCCACCCAACCACACGAGAGAAGCCTCAGGCAGCACCGGGGCTTCTCCTGGGCTCAGAGGGGAGAGAAGAGAAGCCTTATTATATACACTTCCTGGCACCGGACATTCGCCTAGATTCTCAGGACAATCCACGGGGGCCCAGCCCCCACTGCCCGCCTCTACCTCCAGCCTCTAAACCGCAGGCATCACACAGATGGGGCAGAGGGGACCAGGCAGTAAGCGGCAAGTCCACGGGCAGCCACAGAGGGAGGAGGCCGTGACCGAGTCAGCCCTACACCCCAACCTCCCTCCCGGGCCTGCAGGTGCCTCCCTTCCTCCCACAGGAAGCAGGACCCAAGACTGCAACTCTGTGGGGAGGGGCGCTGACCAGGCAGCATCAGGAGGCTGTGCCTGCCCAGAGTTCGTCCCCCGGGAGCCCCAGGGGCCCTCAATAAACAGGAGCGCCTGAAGGTAACTGTCTCACGGCTGCCACTAATGTGATAGGCCAAGTTAAGCCTCTGCGTGTCTGGATCTGAGCACTGGGACAGCATGAGCTGGGTGAGTTATTCTGGCAACCGATCCACACTGGCATGACTCCATTTACCCAGCCTGGAAAGACACTCACTCGGGAAAAATGCACTGGGAGCCACTGGGGCCCCCTAGAAAGGCAGGGTCAGAGGGAGGAGCCCGGGACCCACAGCTGTCTCACGGATGGGCAGACCCAGGCACGGATGGGCAGACCCAGGCACAGATGCTCGTGGCTGCCTCCTCCGGGCCGGGCCCTGGCGTCACAGACTCCGAGCCAAGGGCCTGTCCCAGGAGCTCATAGCAGCAGAGATGGGGGGCCAGACTGAGGCATCCCCAGGCGGGGGTGGCCCCCACAGATAGAAGCAGCACGCAGCCTCCAAAGGCCAGGCAGGACCAGTCACGTGCCAGGCCCCCCAGACTCCCTCTGCCGCCCCTCCATATGGCACAGCGTGGCCTCAGACACTCCGGGGGGGTCAGAAACCTCAGCCGAAGGCTGAGAAGCAGGAGGGGCCTGTCTGGTCATGCAGGCAAAGCTCGGGGGGTCTCAACCGGGGTGCCCCTCGGCATGAGGGGACGACACAGTCGGCCCAGCCTGGAGAACCCATGAGCTCCTGGCTCCGGGTCCGGCCAGGCTGGGGCCTAGGAAACATCCGTGGGAAGGAGGGTGGGGAAGCACGGATGGGGGTCCAGAAGGGAGGGCAGGGGAGACAGGGCTTTCTGCCCGGCCTCGCCTGGTGACTCCGGCACCTGACGGTCACCGAGTTGCCACTTTCTCGGCTGAGAAAGAAATACCTCTCTGCTGCAGGCCTGGTGAGATGCAATGAAATGTGCAGAGTCCTGTACCGGGCCTGAGCCCCAGCAATGTGTGCGTCCCCTCAATCCTCTCCCCCCTTTCCAGGGCTACCGCGTGCTCACCTCAGGCCAGAGCCACCAACTGGCTCTCCAGCTCCCTTCAACTTGTGCCTTTCCCCAGAAATGCCCGGCCAGCCCAGTGTCGGCCCCACAGGGTGACGACATGCTGTGCCACGCCCCATCTGAGGAAGGCCACCTGTCCTCAAAACAAAAGGACAGTCTGGGCCAGAAGACAATGACTTTAGCCCTGAGCAGATGTCCGGAGGCACAGACGCTCTGGCTGGCTGGCTGGGGGCAAGACCCCCCCCTCAGCCTCAGGTCCTGCTCCCCATTTTATCTCTGCTGCCCATGACCCCATGACCTTGTCCCCCTCCCATGGCACCCCGCCTGGTCACTCAGGCCTCGAGGGCAGTGGGGGGCCAGGGTCATCACTCTGCCTCCAGAGAGTTGGGGCCCCCATGCCTCTCAATCAGCGAAGGAGAGCTGACGTACCCTGGCTGCCTAGCACCAGTGGGACAGGCACGATTACCTCCTCATACAGGTGCTGAGACAGCCTGGCCACAGCCACCTCAGGGCTGAGGTTCGGCACCAGAGCCGCGGCTTGAATCAGGGCTGCCCCCCACACAGGAGACCGTGTCCAAACCCCAACCAGCGTCAGCCCGCCCAGCGGGTGGAAGGAAGGTTTCTTCAGGACCCGGCCCGGCCTGCCCTGGGTTCTGTGTGTACAAGAGCTGTCCTGGAAGGAAGAGATCATACAGGAGCCATCTCCTCCAACCCCTGCACGCCTCACACTCATGTAGGCACGCAGGCACTCACACCCACTTACACACATGTATGCATACACACCCACATACATACACACACACGCACACCCGTGTATGTCTACGCACTCAGCTATGCACACACATGTGCACACACACGTGTGCACAACCATACGCACACCCACGTACATACATACACACAAGTATGCACACACAGGTACACACAAGTGCACTCACACCCACATACGCACATATACACAGGTGTGCACACACTCACACAGTCATGCCCTGTCTCTCTCTGGGGTCTCAACTCTGAGGGAAAATAGTATCGAGCTGGGAGCAGTCAAGGGGTCATTTATTTTAATTATTAAAACAGCAGCCACTTATTCTCGAGCCGTCTATAATGCCACTTAATTACCTAGTACATAAAACTATCTTTGCATCTTAGCAAAGCAATAAATCAGCTCGGAACCAGAATTGTTCAAAGCATGCTCGTTGAGGATTCAGGGGACGCGGAGTCATCGTCACCCCCCAGGAAGCGATAACCCAGATCTCTGCCCTAAAGTGGTGGCCTCGGCTGGCTCCTGCGGCCCGTGTGTGCTAGGAGGCTGGCGTCCTCCCCCTGTGGCTTGCCCGCTCCTGGCCCGGCCCCTGCCCGCCGCGCTCCCTCCTTCGTGCGGTCCACAATAGCCCCGCCAGATGGCGCGGCGTGGAGAGCAGCCTCTTCAAGCCAATCGCTCATCCTGTCGGGACCCAGCGGGGCTGTGGGCAGGACACCTGGGCACTGGCCCAAGCCACAGCCCACACCCTATTCGCCCTGTCCTGACTGCCTCCCAGGCCCCAGCCCACAGGCACTGGTGGCTTAGGGCACAGATGGGCCACCGACGTCCCGCGGGTAGGTGCACCCCCACCAGGGGAGCAGGCAGAAGCACCGGATGATACGGCGGTCCCTCTGCCTCTGTGCGACACCAGGATGAAGTGGGAAGGCAAGAGAGCAGGCAGGGACGTGCCAGGCACCGTTCTCCCCCAGCGCTGGCAGAAGGCACGGTGCAGTGCTTGCCAACGAGCACACATAAATCACTCCCTCGCAGGGCCGCCCAGCCTCCAGGGACCAGCATCCCCCTCGCACTTCTCTGCGGGTAAGGGGTCCTGTGAATGGCACACGAGAGAGCAGGTGGGCTGTGCTGCTCCTGGGCTGGAGCCAGACCAGGCTGGCAGAGTCCCCCCTTCCCTCTGAGGATGTCCCCCGGAGCGCGTGGCGAGTGGCGGGCACCGGCTCTCAGCAGGGACCCCGGGGCTACCTCCATACTTGCTGCAGTGAGCGGCCGGTGCATGTGCCATTTGCACACATACCAGTTCACCTGTAGGATAAATTCCCAGCAGTGGGAGTGTTGGGCCAAAGGGGACATGCCTTTGCAATTTTCTAAAAATTACCAAATTCACACTCCCATTAGCATGAATGAGAGCATCCGTCTCCCATTAGCATGTAATGAGAAAAGTTTTCTGTGTTGTTCTTTGTTCTTTGCAGAGAAGGCACTAGCCAGCTGGAGGTCTTTGAGCTCTGCAAGCTGCCTCTCAATGCTTTCTGGTCCTTTAACCCAGGAAGGGCCTCCTCTGTCTGTCCCTTGTTCCCCCACTACCCACAGTGTGGCCGGAGCAGCTGGACAGGAGGAGCAGGACCCAGCTGACCCCAGGACACACCCACCTCCCTGGGCCCACCCTGTGGCTAGGCAGGTGCATCCCAGGGTCAGGCTCAGCAGGACAGAGTCAGTGCTCCTCTGAGGTCCCTCCTCCATGGAGCCTTCCAGGATTGCCCTGAAAGGCTGTGTGCTCTCCTACCTGCCCTCTGCAATGCCTTAAGCCTTTTTTGATTCTCACCTCCCCCTGTAATGCCCCCCCACCCCAAATCAGCCTCGTCCCCCTGACTGTGAGCTCCCTGAGGGCAAGGACTCTTCCGAGGCGTGCTGCATTCCCCAGGTCTGGCGTGGTGCCTGGCATGGGTCCCCAGGGTGGGAAGTGCCTGGTTACGACCGTTAGGAAGCTAAAGCGGGGGCTGGTTGCTGGTTCATCCAGGCCCATCTCACGACACCAGGAACAATGTCCAGCCTGTTAAGTCCCCTCAGTGACTGTCCAAATTAAATCATCCTTACGGAAAGATGGGCATCCAGCCAACCTGAGACCTTCTGGACGGATCAGACTGGCTTAGGGGGAGCCGGGAGGGAGTGGGGGAGGGGGGCAGATGCAGGAGAAAACAGCGAGGAACGTGCGCTCGTCCACGGAATGCTCTGGAACTGCCAGGAATCTGGGCGGCAGCAGCGGTCACCGGGGACAACCAGTCCCTTTAAAAAACGGGAACCAGACCCTCCCCGGCGGCCTCCGGCCTCTGAGCACACAGCCAAGCGGCTGTGCTTGGGCTTAGCCACAGGCCACTGATCACACCGTCCCCCAGCTGGCTTTGCCAACCAGAGCCAGCTGCAACAAAGCGCAGCCACTTGGGGCCCCTATTCCCGGGTCCCTGGTCCCCTCGAGCTACATGAACTACCGTCACCCGGCCCCCCTCCTACAGCCCAGCCACTCGGGCTAAGATGCTGCGTGCTGTCTGGTGGGAAGGAACTAGCTCCCCAGGGCCACCCTGCAGAAGGGGGCAGTTGCAGGACCAGACCTGGTCCCCAAGACACAGAGCGTGAGGATACATCACCAAGGGACAGCTGACTCGTGACTCGGCTGACAAGGACCTCCCTGCGTTGCGCAGCCCCCACAGCACAGGGAAGCCAATGTGCAGGGCAGGTCCGGGCGGGCAGGGAGAAGGGGTGTCATGGAGCGGATCGGGGGTCCTGAGACGAGCGTGCGCCCCCCCACCTTCCCTGGGCCTTAGCCGGGGATGAAGCACCACGACTCTGGCCTCAGCAGCTCGCTGTCACAGGCGGCAGGACTATGTGTCGCTGACCAAATGAAAGCCCAGCTGCAACGTTCTATGGCTCTTTAAAGTGTGAAGATCTACAGACACAAGGCTCATTTACCCCCAGCACGATGTTTGAGCCTCACTACAACCCCGCTGACTGGCTTATATTATGTTCTCCCATCTTCCAGATGAAGAAACTGACGTTCAGAGAGCATCCATGACTCACCAATTTATTCCACAAATGAGAGCACCAGGAGTTGTGCCCAGATTGTCTGCCGGCAGGCCCAGAGCAGCTCCGTGCCCCGACGAGAGTATCACCTGGCCTGGTACAGATGCCACTTAACACGGGGGGCAGCGGCCACCTGAGCACCACAAGCCCACACAGCGCTCCCCTCTGTCCTCACTGAACACCTGGGAGTTAAAAACAGGGGTGGTCATAAGCAAACCCAGCCCCAGACGCCGGCTACCAGACCAGGGTCCCTGGCACTTGGGGACAGGGCAGCCCAGTGGGTTATGGGACTACTGGCAGCCCAGGGTTTCCTCCTGGAAACTGAGGGCAAAAGGAGGAGTCCTGCTTAGGGCTTAGACCTTCTGGTGAGTGGGCAGCGGCTGTTTCAAATATCAGCCAAGAAGGGCCACACCGGGCACCAGGGGCCTCCAGGAGCCTCGGGGAGAAGTATAAGCAACCGTCACTCCCCATACCAGCCACCCTGAAAGATGGCCTCAATGCTCATTCACGTGCCTTGACACACTGTCCCCTTCCTCGCGGCAGCCCTCTCCTCCACTGCCACCGTAGCCCAGGACGCAGGCTCTAAGATGACCTGCCAGGTCACGGAGCACTGGTGTGCCGGGAAGCTCTGGCCCCGGGTGGGGCAGGGGTGGGTACTGTGGGTGCCCCCCTGGCGCACAGTGCCCCGTACTGGATGGCAAGTGGAAACATGCAGAAGGGACGTCAACCCCTCCACAGAAGCCAGACGACCCAGGACGCCTACCCGGGACAATCCAAAACCCAAGTAATACTAACACGGGACAGATGCTTCTAGCACCGAAGTCCCCAACGCCAGACCAGAGGCACACTCCACACTCACAGACCCAGGCGCCTGGCCCAGGACTCACGGGGCCACGGGACAGGGCTGTGCATGCGCAGGCCCAGGCTGGGTGCGGGCCAGGCTGTCGCGGGCGGCTGGGGGAAGCTACCTCCTGGCCCTCCTCCTCCCACCATGCGATGGACGTGGGAGCCCAGTGCGACGCCAGCGCCCACCCGCCAGCCCCTGCTGATTAATAACCCATTGTCTGGCTCTTCCATTAACGGAGGCGTCTACTCCAGGCATCTCAACTCAAGTAGAAAACATACCAGAACAGCCACAAACAAACAGGCATCCGACAGGCCAGGCAGGGCGGGGTGGACCCCAAAGTAAAGGCAGAAGGGTGCGTGAGGGGCAGGCTCGGCAGCCCCACCCCAGGGCAAGGGAAGGCAGCTGCACGCGGCCGAGGAAGACTGGGGGGGACAGCTCCAACAGCAGACAGGCAACTTCGCTCAGGGCCACAGGAGAGACAGGAAGCTGCAAGGGAGCCCGCACTCTCCCGGCTGGGCACCCATGCAGCACGCTGCCTTAAAAAGAAACTCATCTTTCCTGAGCGCCAAGCCTGCCCACACCCATCACCACTACCGAAGTCCACACGACACTACTACACGCCAGGCACTCTGTCAACCAACTACCTCAGACCTCCGAGGTAGGCACTCTTAGTGCCCCATTTCACAGATGTGGAAATTCAGGCTCTGAACAGTGGTGGAACCTGCCCACGTCCACCAGAATGGCAGCTGGTAGATCTAAGATTTTGAATCCAGGACTGACCCACCCAGAGCCAGGCTCGTCTTCAGCACAAACCCAGGGCCTCCTGCCTCACCTCTCTCCTCCAATCCAGGGAGGTGGGGCATCCTGTTTATACTCTCCTGAAGAGTGAGCAAGGTGCCAAGGCCCCTCGGCTTCCCAAGACACAAATGCCCTTTCCCTGCCTGGCCCGAGGAAATCTGTACCCATTTACAGCAGGAAAGCCTCATGGTATCAGCATCTCGGCAGTCACCTCCCTCCTGCCAAGCAGCTACCACCGTGAAAAGCCTCAGAGCAAACCTTGCCCGATGCCCAGGGGCTGCCTTGGCACCTGGACAGGAGTCCCTTCCCAGCAGGGTGCTTGCCTCCTGCAGGTGGCAAAGGGCTCTTGGGGGCCACGTCCTTAGTCGCTTCACCACTGAAGGGAAAGGCCTGGCTGGCCCCAGTCCCTGAGGTAGACGCAGAAGACAGGCTGGAACTTCCACTCCGTCCACCATGCCCTCGGCCGCCCAAGGTCAGGGTGCTGCTGGACCGTCCAACACAGCCAGAATACCACGAGGTAGGCCAAGGCCACACGGACAGCTGCCCAACAACCCAAGCTCCCCGAGCCTGGCTACCGGTTTAGCTCAGCCCACCTCTGGGGCCTCTACGTGGCTCCGTCATCTGAGAAATGGGAATGGTAGCTGTGCCCCACTCCGGCTGACATAAGGAGGAAATGATGGGAGCCGGCCCGGGGCTATCTGGAAGAGTGCACCTGGTCCCCACACATTCACAGTCCCGTTGTGGGCTGCTCTGCTCTGGGTGCACTGGAGCACGGCACGGTGACAGCCAAGGGAGAGCTGCACACGGGACCCATGGGAGTGTAGCAGAGGGGACCCCGGTTCATCCCAGGGAGTCCCAGCAACGATAAAAGTGGAGGAGGAAGGGGCGGCAGCCAGGAGAGAAACCACCATGCTAAGGCCCCATTAGGGCACGTGAGCTTTCCAGGAGAGTTCCGAAGAGCCCTCCTTCTTACAGCAGAAGGGACCCCTGGCCCAGGACACGAAGATGCAAGCTCATTTAGGATAGGGGCGGATAGCCTCAGGGGCTTGAGTCTGCGACCTCTCTCTGCTGCCCACAAGCCTGGGACTAAGTCTGTGCAGGGCCACTGGACCAAACCTGCCCACATCAGGGCACGGGGCTGCCTCTGTCCCCTCCTGCCTCTGCCAGAGGAGGGCCGGCCAGGGACCAGGGAGCCAAAGTCCCAGCACGTAGTCCTGCTTCTGCCACGGGGGTGCTTTTAGCCATTTTCTGCTGGGAAACCTGCACGCTGGTCTTATGGACCTGGGAACGTCCACAGCTGTTCAACTGAGTGGCTGCGAGAAGGGTCCGTGGCCTCACTGAGTGATCCGGGTCCCTGGCTCCAAGGCGGGGGACTGCTGGCCAGGTGTGCACACGTCCAAGGGGCTGCGCCCGGGCCTGCTAACCCCCCTCCAAGCTCCGCCAACCTCTGACCCCCCTCACAACAGAACATCTGCCTGAGGCACCTCGAGGCATATCCCTCCTCCCCAGCTTCCTTGTGGGGTGGGGGGCAAGTCCCAGCGGCATCCTTCCTGAACCCCTGGACACAGGCAAAAGTTCAGAAGACAGCACCCTGCTGATGGGCTGGCTGTCCGACAGACAAGGACATGAGGACGCTGCTCAGGGGAGAAGTGGCCGCTGGACCCTGTGCCAACACCGAGGGGAGACAGAGCAGCTGAAGAGGGTGCAGGGCGGGGCCCTCCGGGAGGATGAAACGGCCTTCCTGGGGCCGGGGACAGGGCAGGCCAGGCCACACATCCCACAAATGGAAGGATTACTGTGTGGTGCATTATTAGTGGTTTGGCCAAAATCCAGACACAGGCTCCGAGAAAAGGGCAGATACAACACAACTTCAGTCAGGCCGTCAACAAAGGGGAGGATTACCCCGTCATGGACAGAACTGGAAATTATGTAGGGGTGGGGGAGGGTTCCTGTCGGGCTTCTGCGGAGTTCCCGCCCTTACTCTACCCTGAATGTGGGCCTGGAAGGCAGGCAGGATCCTCTCTCCGGGGAGGCTGGTGCCTGGCACAGAAACAGGAATGGGGGCCTCAGAAACACAGGTGGGCTGACCGAGGGGCCGGAGGGTCCCAGGGATTCCAGGAGGGGGCGGCTGTAGAGGGGCTGTCACAGGGAGGCAGGAGGCAGACGTGGAAGGTCCAATTCCAACACTTGGCCTGACCGTCCAGCCCCGGCCCCCAAACCCAGCCACACAACCAAGACCCACACAAGCCCATGCCTTCGCCACGAAGGAAGACCCAGCTTCTAACTGCCAGGGATGGCCCTATGGCAAGGAGGCTAAACCCGGGAACCTGGGAATCACACGACACAGGGGTCTGGTTTCTGAAGTGCTCCTGTCCTTGAGCCAACAGGCCGCCCGGCCAGCGGGGTACGTGCTGAGCGGTACCAGTCGGTCTTCCCAAATAGGACGCACTATGGCCTGGTGCCTTTAAGCAATGGCAGGCTGGCCCTGGTGCCGGGACAAACCTGCAGCCGTGAAGACCAACGCTGCCTATCCCGAAGGGCTCCAAGAAGGTAAGAGACAGGGAGCCAATCCTCCGAGGCCAGAAAGCCAGGACACTCCAGAGCCAAGGCTGAATGCAGACACACCGGCCTCACATCGGGATCCCAGGCAGCCTCGTTAGAGCCTGAGACATCGGTCAGTTCACACCTCTGAGGCAGCACGCGTCTGCACACAGAAGCTGTGACAACCATCGCCATTAGGGTCACTGTCCCAGGGCAGGGCTTCGATCCCACAAGCAGACTCAGGTCGTCTGCTAATGCCAGAGCCAGTTAGAGCAATCCCGAGCAATGGGTGGCCTTAACCAGGTGAATCGGATGTTGGGAGAGAGATGGCTCCAAAGAGGGAACTTCTGATGTAAAGCTGAGAATGTGCCTTCCTGAGACCCAGTCACCCCCTCAATGACATCCACGTACAGCCACCGTGGCCTCACTCCTAATACACCTGAGCACCTTCCACACTTCATCCCACCCAGCCTAACCGCAGCCCTGCCGTAAGGAAGGTTCTAGCATTCCCCCACTTGATCTGCGAGGAAAGAGGTACAGAGAGGTTAACCAGCAAGCCCAATGCCACACAGCCACCAACACAGGAGCCTGCTGAGAGGCTCTGTTGGGCCCCTGGACAGAGCTTCCTCCCAGCAGGGTCAGAACAGTCAGAAAAGTGGGGGCTTCTGCGTGCCTGGCCCCTTTCTGCGCACAGACCCTGTGACACGGGGCTCCTACCGATCCCGTTTCATAGAAGAGGAACCACAGCAGAGACTCGAGTGGCCCAGGCAGAGCCCAGGGCAGCAGGGGTTGGGGGCTGGGGATAGTCACACCAGACAGGCTTCAAAGGGGATGACTCGCCAGGAGGAGCAGGTCAAGAGGGAATGCACTGGGCTGTAACCCAGACGTCAGTCAGGAGACACAGATGGATTCCAGGACCTGGAGATACAGCCCGCAGCCCCCGGAAATGCGGAGCGCTCCCAGAGCCAGAGGCACCTGCTTTAGAAGTTACCCTTCCCAGGCACCGCAGGCAGGAAACAGGCCTCCTGGGCGTATGCAGCTCTGGAGGCGAGAAAGACCCAGGCCCTGAACACAAACGTTGGGACAAAAGCCAAAAGGGAGAGGAGGGCCAGGCCCAGAGGCCTGGGTGGGCACACGCCTCTAGGCTAGGCCGGCAAGCCAGTTTGGGTGGTCCCAGAAGGACAATCGGGCCCTCCTCCTCTCCCGCCTCCCAGATTCCAAGCAGCAAGACCTGCCTGCAAGGCTCCCACCAGCATCCTGCCCACTGTCCACCCAGCCCTGCCGCCCCACCTGTGCCCCAGCAGCCCCACCTGCCAGGGGCATGCCCCCACCGCCGAACCACTCCACCAAGACGGCAACAGCACAGGAAGGAGGGATGAAGACAACGGAGGCCACCAGAGATATGGCCCCAGGGAGGGGGCTCGGGGACACCAAAGACCAGCATTTCCTGAAACGCTATGCCNCCCTCCTCTCCCGCCTCCCAGATTCCAAGCAGCAAGACCTGCCTGCAAAGCTCCCACCAGCATCCTGCCCACTGTCCACCCAGCCCTGCCGCCCCACCTGTGCCCCAGCAGTCCCACCTGCCAGGGGCATGCCCCCACCGCCGAACCACTCCACCAAGACGGCAACAGCACAGGAAGGAGGGATGAAGACAACGGAGGCCACCAGAGATATGGCCCCAGGGAGGGGGCTCGGGGACACCAAAGACCAGCCTTTCCTGAAACGCTATGCCAGAATCCAGCCTCCCCCACCCCACGGATGTCTCACCGAGGTCTGCGGCCAGGGGCTACTATGACAACCAGCCGGAGCAGCAGCAACAACACCCCATAATAATCACGGCTGCTAATTTATAACAAATACCCCAGCTCCAACTGTTGGGATGACCTTGTGCATACACGTGGCGCCAAATGTGCACAAGAGAGCGGCACCCTCGGCCCATCTGAGGCACTGCGGCTCAGAGCCGTGGAGACCAAGGCAGTAGTCAGGGGCGTCCCTGGGCAGAGAGGCTCGGGAGGGGAGCAGGCTGGGGCCCCCACCTCCGGGAGGGTTGGANCAGCTCCAACTGTTGGGATGACCTTGTGCATACACGTGGCACCAAATGTGCACAAGAGAGCGGCACCCTCGGCCCATCTGAGGCACTGCGGCTCAGAGCCGTGGAGACCAAGGCAGTAGTCAGGGGCGTCCCTGGGCAGAGAGGCTCGGGAGGGGAGCAGGCTGGGGCCCCCACCTCCGGGAGGGTTGGAACCCCATCGTGGCTGTTAGAATACCCTGCAGCAGGGCGCCTGGGTGGCACAGCGGTTAAGCGTCTGCCTTCGGCTCAGGGCGTGATCCCTGCGTTATGGGATCGAGCCCCACATCGGGCTCCTCCGCTGTGAGCCTGCTTCTTCCTCTCCCACTCCCCCTGCTTGTGTTCCCTCTCTCGCTGGCTGTCTCTATCTCTGTCGAATAAATAAATAANCCACCTCCGGGAGGGTTGGAACCCCATCGTGGCTGTTAGAATACCCTGCAGCCCCTCGGATTCTTTCCCTTCCCCCTACTTGCAGCAAGATTTATGATGCCGGGAACTCCTTGGAGAGAAAAGGTGAACGGGAAATTGAATCACAGCGCATGGTAATTTGTGGCCTGTCTGGGGCCTGACGGATGTAGGTATTTCGGGCTGGCGGAGGCCTGGTTCCAACCCCATGACTGTGTTAGTGAGCCCAGCTCCCCCAGGCTGATTAGAACAACAGGTGCCACCCACCCCCTCTTTTGACACACGGGTCCCTGGGAGCATCACACCTGCCCAGCCTTCGGCCCCTTTATCTTGGCCTGGAGCCACGAGAAGAGGGTGAGGGGACAGGGGTTAGGGGCACAGACAACAGAACTAGAAACTGCTCGGCATGACACCCTACACTCCCAAGGATGACTCCAGAAGCAACAGGTCCAGAGCCTCCCCACACAGTGTCCTGTAGCCCGAACCCTAACCCAGCCCCTAGAAGTCTCTGGAAGTCAGCAACATGGGTCAGATTCCCCACATCCCCTCCCAAGCCCGCTGGCTCACCATCAAAGGGTGGTGGGCCCCGCAGAAACTGGAGGATGGGCTTCTGTGACCCCGGCCCCACCACAGCCAGCCTAGAGGTGCCCCGAGACCGCCGGTGAATGGCCACACTGCGGCCCTCCCTGGGAATGCCTCCGCTCCTGGGGGACAGCTGCACCTCCTTCAAAAACAAACTGTTTTTTCCAGGAAGTAACAGGAAAGTCCGAAGGCCGGAATGTTGGGGGTGTTCACACCACCACGGCCATCTCCTCCCCGCAGTTTGTCAGAGGGGCTGACGGCTGTGCCTTCGTCACCAGGATGCCACAGGGCCTCTAATCAGGCACCGCACACCCCACCCCATGCCCATGCTCCACTGGGAAACCAGAGAGCCCCAAGAAGGTCAACAGGGTGGTGTCCCCTCGGCCCAGCTGTACATAGGATTCTAACTCCAATAGCTCCGTCCTCTCGGTCACCAGAGTCCAGTCATGATGGCCCTCATCCTGCTCACCCCCCCTCCCCTGCCAGACACTTCATGGACGCGTCCCTGCCAGCACTCACCAGGACATGAAGTCGTCCCTCCGCTGGTTCGGTGCTCGTTCATCTGTCTCCCAACAAGCCCGCTGTCTGTCTCGCTCCTGGAAGGATCCCAGGAGCAGGGAAATGGGCCCACCCCGACCAGGCTACTGGACCTCTGAGACCCCCGTCCCCGTGTGTGAGATGGGATGATGGTGACCTCAGAGCCAGGGCACCATGGTGACCACGGGACACACGACACGGAAAGGCCAAGGTTAGAGCCTGGTGCCAAAGGGGACAAGTAAAGCTGCCACCATTTCTGGGGGCACCCAGAGCCCAGGCAGAGCCGGCCACCACCCACACATCACTTCAGGTCTCCGGGAGCCCCCGGCGTCCCCAACCCAGCCCTGTTGTTGCCGCTGTCCAACATGTCCCCAGTGCTGTGCATCACCGTCCATCACCCAGAGCGACCCCCAGAGGTGCAGAGAAAAGGGCAGGGGACGGGACGCCCTGGGGGCTCCCTGCGCACGTAAGGAGGCATGGGAGGCCAAGACTCCATAAAGAGAGGGAGCGCCCAGGAACAGGCTCTGCCTGGCCCATAGGCTGGCATCCCGATGGGCTGATGTGTGTGTTTCCACGAAGTTCATGCTGAAATCCTAACCCAGAGGAGATGGGCCTCTGGGAGGTGCTCCGGCCATGAGGACGGGGCCCCAGGTATGGGATCGCGCTCTCATAAAAGAGGCTCCAGACGGCGTCCCAGCCCCGTCCGCCGTGCGGACACCGCAAGAAGGTGCCAGCTACCACCAGGCAGCGGGCCCTCGCCCGAAGTCAACCGTGCTGGCGCCTTGACCTCGGACTCCCAGCCTCCAGAGCTGTGAGCAACCCACTTCTGTCCCTCGCAAGCCCGCGGGCTGTGCTGTTCTGTCACCGCAGCCCAAAGGGACGAAGAAGGGGGTGCCACCCCCCAGGCCCCACCTCGGGGAAGTCTGTTCGGAGTGCCACTGCAGGTCACTTAGTGCCGCACGAAGAAGCACAGGACCCTCAGCCATCACGGATGACGGCGCCGAAGCCTAAGCACCAGGCCACCGGGGAGCGTCGGCCGACACAGTGTGCCAACACCCGCGCAGGCCACCGCCTCAGGGTCAATCGCCCCACATCTGGGCCTGTCTCCCCACAGAGGAGAGGGCTACGCAGGGCCTTGCTGGCAGCAGGTGGCCAGGGATGAGGCCGCGTGGCCTGGCTGCTCTGGCTCCGAGGACGGGGCGCGGCAGGAGCTCCCGCTGATGCCGGCCCTGCCATCCTGAACAGGCCTGGGGGGCACCCTGCTTTTCTTCCGGAGGTGCTCTGCCCCATTACCAGCCGGCAGGTGTGCGGCTGCTGCCGTCGGGGCGGGCAACGGCAGCCTCCCAGGGGAACTCGGTTCTGACGCTCGCTGGCCCCCAAACGCATCACAGCCCCCACCCTAGACCCTCAGTGCCCCCTGTGTCTCCCCCACAGACGGGTGCAGGGCGGAGACAGGCAAGCCCGAGCTGGGCCCACTGCACCTGCTGGTGACGGAGCAGGACCCCCTGAGTTTCTGAGCCCGAGATTTCAGCAAATACCTGCCTCGGACCCGACCTACAGAGGGTCTGGGGCTGCCACAAGCTCTCCGCAGCCGATGCGCCCCAGGGTTTCTCCCAGATCCTGCCTTGCTGGAATGAGGCTCTCCTCATCCTGGTATCTGAAGGACGGATGAGGAGGGCCACATGTACGAGCTGTCACATGGAACCCCAGATCTTGACCGGACACCCTCACTGAAAAAGGGCACCCCTGGCTGCCTGCTTTGTGCAGGGGTTAAATTCTCAGACAAATTCTCTGCGGAATACTGCTCTTTCTTCCCGGCCCTGGCTGTGCTCTGTGACTTCTCACCACCCTGTAGCCACAGCATTGGACTAGGGGGCCCTGCCCCTGGGCAGCTCAACGAAGTGAAATTGCTCTGGGGATTTCTCTGTGGTTGGCCATAGAAACAGGCAGCTCTCGGCGGGAATCCTGCCTGGACCAGGGAGGCAGAGATGCCCACTGGGCCGCATCCCACCCACAGCTCGTTTTCTCCCCACCAGGACCTGACGTACACCTGGCATGCTCTCCCTGCCCCTCCCAGGCCAACGCACAGAGAACCCTGCAAAGCTCGATCCAGACCCAGGGCAGTGGGGAGACGAAGCTGAAGGAGCCCCGGGAGGCTCACCTGTAGAGCATGGGGGAGGGGAGCGGGATTGCAGGGAACAGGAGATGAAAGCCAGGAAAAGAGGCAGCCAGTGTGCCAAGCACAGGGTGGGGGCCTCATCTACATGAAGTGATCTGGTGAGTCCTCAAGCCCGCCCCAAGGGCTGTACCAGCTGGCAGGCAGGGGTCCGTCGGCCTGCTGGCCCTACTGTTCCCAGCCCTGCGACCTGGGCCCGTTCCTAAGCCCAATCCCACTTCCACTTCTGCAAAGCAGGACCAACGGAGGGCCTGCGGCAGGGGGATCTGGAGGGTAACGGGATCATGGGTCAGGTCCTCCCCCATGGACGGGCCATGGAAGCCATGTAGTGGAGTGCTGGCCATCCCGTGGGTCATCCCATTTTTACACCCGGAGCCCCCTGAGAAGTGGAGGCCTGCCGAGGGCACTAAGCAAACGGCTTCAACTAGGGACAGGGAGGAAAGGCTTCCTGGAGGGTGGGTGGGGACTGCAGCCAGAGGGTGGCCCTTCGGATCTCACCCAGAATGGGGCCAGTTCCCAGCCTTTGCAGGGACGGTAGTGCCTCCTCCTTCCTGTTTAACTGGCACCACCCCAGGATCCAGCCTGTTCTGCCCAAGTTCCCTGACTCAGGAGCCGTGGGGTGGGGCCCGCTTCCTGACCCACGGCCAGCACTCCGGGATTAGGATGCTCAGCGGGCATTAGTCGGCCAAGCCTGCAAGGGGAGTGGCGAAGAGCTCAGGAGGCGCGGAGGCCCTGTGACTCAGGAGCACGGGTCCTGGGCCCCTCTCTGCTATCAGGGCCCCACTGTTCAGCACGCAGGGCCCCAGCCGCTCCTTTCCATCACGGGGGTGCCCACCCGTGCAGGGCTCAGCAGGCCCAGCACCTAGTAATCACTCAGGAGACTCAAAGCACTACAAAAATGCATGCTGGCAACATTAAAGGAAATCATTCACAACCGTTTGTACAGCAGGCTTTCTTCCCCTTAAATTGGACAACAAAGTGGCAGACCCGCCTGCTTCAGGCCCTCCGAGCCAGACTCTACACACAGCAAATATCGAAGCTCCGGGCCCTGCAGAGGGCTGCCAGGGCCGTGCAGAAGAGATCGCCCCACTCCAGGCTTCCCTGGCCCTGCCTTGGTTGGCCTGGACATTCACAGGCCTTCAGGGATAACACAGAACCAATGGGAAGGCAGCTTCTAGAACAAGGAGCCCACACTGTGGGACACCCAGGACGGATGGTCAGCATGCTGCCCCACGGGCTGACCCTCACAGACAGTGTGTGTTTCACGGCTGCTGGCCAGGGGGCCGGGGTGGACATCAGGAATGTGAGGCAGCCTCTGGGCCAAATCAGATACCTGTGAGCAGAGATAATCCCCCCCCCAACTCCTGTCCAGAACTCAAGCAGCAATGGAAAACCAGCTTCATCCCCGCCCACCCCACAGGCCTCCCCTGTCCACGTGCCTCTCCTGGGGATGGCTAGACGGATGCTCACATCTCCCTCCATCCCCCCACGGACACCACAATCCCACAAAGGGGGCCGAGGGCACATCGAAGGGGCTTGAAGGATCACAAAGTCAAGCTGTGATATTTGGTGGGGATTCCTAGCTGCCTTGATAAAAATCAGAGTGTGGCTATTAGTCTTCCCCACTGAGCACATCTAAAACCCAGGGCCAGAAGCCCCAAGACAGCAAACAGGGTCCCAGGGTCACTGCAAGTCAGGTGAGCCGGCCAGACAGCACACAGCATCCCTTCCTGCTCCGAACAGGACCGCTGGCCCAGGAGAAGGAGCCCCCGGGAGGCTCACCCCCACCTCTGCCTGGTGACACTCGGTCCCTGGGACAGGATGGCATCGTCCACACACATGCCACGAACCCCCCCCCGTGGGACTTGCCTCTCTGGCCCAACAGCCTCACCTCGAAGATCCTGTGAGATCCAGGAGTATTAAAATGAAGCCAGGGGGCGCCTGAGTGGCACAGCGGTTAAGCGTCTGCCTTCAGCTCAGGGCGTGATCCCGGCGTTATGGGATCGAGCCCCACATCAGGCTCTTCTGCTATGAGCCTGCTTCTTCCTCTCCCACTCCCCCTGCTTGTGTTCTCTCTCTCACTGGCTGTCTCTATCTCTCTGTTGAATAAATAAATAAAATCTTTAAAAAAAAAATAAATAAAAATAAAATAAAATGAAGCCAGGTCCACACCCACATGGGCTGCCAGGACGGGGGCGCGACAGTTACCAAGTCTGCCTCCAGCTCTCCTAGAACCTCCTATCCACCCCACCCCGTTCCCACCCAACCTGATGAGGTTCCGACATAAGGGCTGCCTGGAAAGCACCAGACATTTATTTGCATGGCGTCTTCCGGGTTTACAACACACTGGGGACTCAGGGGTGGGGACCCTGTCAGTCACTCTGTAGGCAATCAAGGCTCAGAGAGGGCAGGCCACATGCCCAAGGTAACACAGCAAGGCAGCAACTCTTCCCGTGCCACCTTCCCCACCCCACCACCCCAGATGCCTTCATCAAAGCACCTCCCCCCACCCACAGACATGCTCTCCCATCCCAGCCAGGCCGCCTGGACGCGCAGGGGGCACCAAGGACCAGATGCCCCAAGGACTCCACTCCCGATCAGCCCTGTGGCTGGTGGCCGGCCTCCCGTGTCATAGGAAGACGTCGGCCAGGGAAGCAGCTGCACCTGCACTCAGCTGAGCTGGAACTGACCTCCTGAGGAACAACACTCCCAGCCCGTCACCTGTGCAGTTGCAAGTTTGCATCTTGCTGGCCACTCCCGCACAGGGCACTCGATAAACGTGACAAATACTCAACAGCATCGCCACCATCTGAGAACCTACTGTGTGCAGCACAGCCCCTATCCGCACGGTGTCGCCTGAGCTTCCCTGAGCCCACCTGACCGCCGAGCAGACTGAGGCTACCCTCCCGGAGAGCGGGCGGCAGGAGCAGAAGGCCCCCTGGCCTCCCCCAAACGCCCCCAGGGCACTTCCTACTCTACTGGCCAAGCAGTCCGGGCCTGGGCCCCAGGGACACCGCGGTGAGGATGCTGCCCTCCATGGTGGGCGCCCACACCCTCCATGTCTCCATCTCGTTGGTCCAGCATCCCCCCCGCCCCGGCACCATCTCACAGGGGAAACACATACGCTGGAACCCAGGGGCAGCTCAGGGCTCAGGGCACCCTGGGCATGACTTGCACAGCTCCCTCCATGCTCTGCGCCTCTGTTTCCTCACCTGCAATGAGGCTCAGTAAGCACTAGAGAGGAAGGGACTGCATGTTCTCGGTGCCGCTCCCAACACCTGCCTGGGCACTGGGCGGGGGGTCGCCCTCCACACACTCGGTGGGAACTGTGGACAGAGGGGGGCACCGTGAACACCACATCACCTAGAACCTTCCGTGGGTACAGTCATACCGCCTGGCGGGGAAAGAGCTTAGGGAAGTCGGCTCTGCTCTGGGGAGGAGCGGAGGGAAGCAGCGTTGATATGAAAAGAAATGAAATTGTCCTCTCTCCCAATTACCCGTGCTAAATGCCACGCCGCACGAGCAGCCCAGCGGTGGTGAGCCGTCCGCTGAAAGGCGAAGCAAAAATAGAAGTCGTGGGGAGAGAGGCTTCTAAGCCAGGGAATGCAGCCAAAGGGAGTGGGTCCAGGCTGCGGAGACACCCACCCACACACACACTCACGCAGACACACTCTCACACGCAGACCTGCTTGCACACTCATGTAGCCGTGCTCACGCACTCGTGTAGACACACTAATAGACACACGTAGATATGCTCACACTCATGCAGACATACTTACGTAGACAATCACACAGAGCCATGTTTACACACTCGTGTAGACACTCACATATGCTTACACAGCCATGCAGATATACTCTCACACTTGTGAGGACATATCCTTACACACAGACACACTCACACTCATAAGGATATGCACTTACTCATGTAGACATGCTCTCACTCGTGCAGACATACTGACACACTCATATAGACACGCTCACACACATATACTCATATAGACATACGCACTCACATAGATACGCTCTCTTCACACTCATACACTTAGTCATGTGGACACGCTCATGCATACATGCTCACGCAGACATGCTCTCACACTCTCACAAAGACACACACTTATGCAGACATATACTGACACACTCATGCAGACACTGACACGCACATAAACACACTCACACAGTCTCTCTCTCTCTCACACACACACACACCCTGCCCCACCCCTCGTCTTCCCCAAGCCAACCTCCTCATCTCCCCTATCACCCAAGGACCCTTTCCTCGTTCCTGCCCCATGCCGGGCACCGGGCACAGGGAAGGCCAGAGAGGAGCTGGGGCCCTGCTCTCGGGGAGCCTGGTCAAGGAGGACACTGAGAGAGGCCATGCACCCCTCCCCTCAGCTTCCTGTGTCATTGTTGGCAGCTTGACTCATCTGAGAAGCTGGTGGCTGACTCCACAGCTGAGGAGAACTGGGGCTTGGGACAGGCAGGGGAGCCCCTCACCCCAGGCTCCTGCCACCTCACCCCACAGGGCCCACAGGGCACCCATGAAGTATTCCCGACGTCCAGGGGCAGTAAGCCAGCCCCTGTATCCTCTGAGCCTTCCCAGAACCTAGCCCCAAATGGCCCAGGCAAGACACAGGATGGTGTCGACCCAAAAGGCAAGGATGTGGGTTTGGGATCACTGAAGGCAGGCCAAGGTGGGACAGAGGTTGACGGCCGGTGACTCTCAGGCCCTGTCCACTCCCCACCCCACTGAGGGGCTGTGAGTACAGGGAGCCAGGGAGAGGCTCACACACCAGCCTCCACCTGCCGTCCCCTCTCCTGACGTCACCATCATCATCTTACTAATGAAGACCCTGAGGCATGGAGGGCTGTCGGGCTGTCTGCACTGAAGTGGCCTGAGGCTAGACCCCCCAATGCACCTAGGGTGAGTTACTGGGGTGGGTGGGCGGGCCCACCCCCCTCCCCTCATCTCTTGGCCTCACATTCTGAGGCCGCCACTGGAGAGCCACACTTCCAGGAACTCGGCCATCAGGGTGGCTAGAGCCACTGGGTCGGGAACTGGCAGGCCCAGCCCCCTCGGTCCCCTGCACTGACCCAGGAATCCGAGGCAGAGACCCGTGTTGAAATGGTCACAACCCAGATAGAGTGAAATACATCTCAAAAGATCCATACTGAGCACGGAGGGTGAAGGCAAGAGGGACCGTTTGGACACTGGGGGAGGGGAAATGTGAAAGGAGGGATAGCATTTCAGCCAGAGCTGGAAAACAAGCAGGATTTTCCAGGGGAGGGGAGAGCAGCAAGGAAGGGTGAGGGAACTGGAGGTCGGGAAGAAGACAGCCAGGGCCAGGCCAAGCCCAGGGTGGGGAAATGCCTGGACGTTATTCAGGGACCGGTACTGGCCTGGGGTCCCAGAAGCTTCAGGAAGAGTTGGGAGAGGGTGTGGAAAAGGAGTCCGTGTCAGAGCCCAGAGCGCGTCCCAGGAGCTGGAACTCAATGCTGAGTAGAGTGTCCCTGCAGGGTTGAGGGTGGGGCAGGGGCTATGTTTCAAGAGGAATATTCCAGAAGGGCAGAATGAGGGCTAGAGGGGTCAATCCTGGAGATAGGGAGGCCAGCTACGAGGCTGGCTCCAGTGACCTGGGGCAGAGGGTGGGCGTGGGAGGGTAAAACCCCAGCACCAAGATGGACAGAGAAAGGCAAGTGAGCCCAACAACCAAGAGACCCACAGTCACACTGCACAGGTCCACATACGCCATTGTGCTCGGCAGGGTGAAGACCTGGGCAAGGTGGGGTACACCGAGCCCTGTGACCAGGCTACCCATTATGCCACGCCAAGCTGGTCTGGACCCCGCCTGCAAAGCCCCAGAGTCCACCCCAGAAGTTACACGCCAAGCCCCATGTCATGGGAGGGAGCTGCCAGCCAGATCAGACCATGGCAACTCAGGCCCGGGGTCTGGCCTCAATCTGGTCTTCTCCTCCTTCAGAGCACGTTCGTGGCCACGCCACTGGTGGGCAGAAATCCAACGATCTGCCCAGTGGGTCTGCCTGCCCTGGCCCAGAGCATCCAATGACCCTGCCCAGACGGCCCCAACAATTGCGCCTTTTGTTTCGTGGTCCCCATTGTGTTCAATTCTCTCGCCTGCCTGCACCAAAGCCAAAGGAGGATTTCCAGAGGGATTTCTCAATGGGCTTGCAGAGAAACATCCTGTCGTCGAGACCTGCTGTTCACGGCCTGGCCCCGAAAGGCCACAAAGGGGTGGGGTCAACGACCCCTTGGAAATGGCCCCAGACTGGAGTAGCTGTTCTAAACCAAGCAATCTCTGGGCTGTGCGGTAGTACACAGGAGCTTGTCAGAGACCAGGCTGCTCAGTCTCCAAGTCTTAAAACCCGTGGTCCTAACCGTTACTCCATCCCGGCAAGTGACTGCCCTTGGCAAACAAAACATCATTTGTTTCTCTCCACAGGCCGTGAAGGACATCTGAGTGCACCCGGTCTCCCCAGGGGAAACTGAGGCTCACGGAGGTGATGGGACGCACCAAAGATCAGGGGGCCCGTGTGGGCAGAGCCCTGCACTAACCTCCTCCTCCGCCCTACCCCACCCCTCTGCCACACTATGCGTCCGTATGACCTGATCCAGTCTGTCACAGACACGTGCCCTTCTGTTCACACAGGTTCAGCTGTCCCAGGCGATGCCCTTCCGGGGGGGGCCAGGGGGCTACTGGGGGAGGCTTGTATGCCTCCAAAGATATCCCCTCCTCACATGGAAGGCTGCGCCAGACCTGCCCCTAAGACCACCCTGTCAGGACAGGTCATCACGACCTAAGATGCAGCACAGCAGCCCTTGGGGAGCTCCCCTGGCAGGGGCGGGGGCAGGGGCCGCGCGTGCACACGACGGAAGGAGCAAGCGAAGACGTGTTCAGAGAACAGTCAATGATGCCATAAGATATTCTCTAAAGCTCATGAAAAAAAGGTGAGATTACCCACTGCAAGGATATTATGTGGCAAATTGTTTTTTAAAAAGGTGTCTTGGGGCGCCTGGGTGGCTCGGTCAGTGAGGCGTCTGCCTTCAGCTCAGGTCACGATCCCAGGGTCCTGGGATGGAGCCCCGCATCGGGCTCCCGGCTCAACAGGGAGTCTGCTTCTCCCTCTCCCGTTGCCCCTCCTCTCCCCCCTCCCACTCTCTGTCTCTGTCAAATAAATAAAATCTTTAAAAAACTTTTTTTTTAAAGTGTGTCTTGGATAGGATGCTGACTAGAAGGAGGACATCAGGGAAAAGCTAAGGAAACCTGAGTGAAACATCGATTCCCGTCCACACTAACGTGTCAGTATCAGCTCATTCGTCGCAACAAAGGTGCAGGATGCTCACAGCAGAAGACTGCGGGCAGGCTTTATGGAACCCATCTATCTTCTCGAGGATTCCGTAAATCTAAATATAGCTCCAAAGAGCAAAGTTTATTTTTAAAAGAGCAAGATAACTCTATACATGCAATAAAATCTGATAAAACTCTACACACGCGACACGCAGGGTAAACTCAGAGCAGGTGAAAGCGGTATCATCTGAGTTAGGATCTGTGTCTCGTCATCGTGCTGCGCCCATGTCCGCGGCCCGTTTCCGTCACACACTCAGATGTCCCCACTGGGGGACGCGGGGCAAAGGGTACACAGGAGCCCTCGCTACCACTACTGCAACTTCTTGAAAGTCTGTAATGACGTCAAAATAAAAAGCTAAAGAGAGGTGTGTCTGGAGCTCCCTTCGGACTTCCTGATCTAGGAACAGAGCGAAACGTTCACATCAGTTCTCTCCGGAGAGGAGGATTACAGATAGATGATTTTTAAATTTCAACTTTTAGACTCACAATGTCTTCCAAGCTGTCCACAATGAGCAATGGATTGTTTAGGGGAGAAGGACAGTTTGCATCTCTACCAGGGGTAAATCACGGGGGGGGCAGGAGGGTTGGAGCCTGCAGCCTGGAAGGACCAGGTGAGCGAGCAGCTGCAGGAGTGCCCCCCACCCCCACCGGGCAGATGTTTGTCGGGAGAGATGCCCGGAGCACGAGCGTCCTCGCCCTGCCTCCCACCCCCGGTGGGGTTCACACATCAGCAGACAGTCCGGCCTCGCGGAGCCCCTGTCGGGGGATCCGGGATCAATCAGCAGCACTGTGCATCTCAGATCAAACCAAAGGCAGAGACAACACCTGGGGTGCACGACGCGCCAGGAGCAATCCGTCACGTGGCAAAAGTAAATCCTGCATGGCTCCGGAGCCAAGAAATTCCAGAGCGAGTGTCCCGCCGGCGCTCAACTGTGAAGTCCACGCAACCGCCCCACTGCCCACAGTGAGGAGGCAGGTTGTACCAGAAACTAGATTGTCCCCGATCGTCTCTCGAACGCGCCCATTTCAGCAGCCCGGCCTCCCGGGGAAAGCGAGGAAACACGACAATTACTGATACTACCCCCACTGGCCACAGCCCAGGGGTTCACAGAGGCCGCCTGCGGGCTGAGATCCAAGGTGACTATTTTTCTAAGTTCGCTATAATAAATGGGTCGTAGTTTGGAAAGAAGGAAAGTTACAGACGGGAAAATGCTACTTGCACACGGACAGGCAGCCCGGGGTCGTGGTGGGGAATGAGTCCAATCCCAGCTCTGCCCCTTTCTGCACTGGACCCCGGGCTGCTTCAGCCGGCTGTCCCTCAGTTTCCTCTTCTAGTCACAGCAGAAACCTAAGTGCCCTGGCTTCCTGGGGATTGAGCGAGTGAGTGACTGTGTCGAAGGCACCGAGTACCTGTTAGCTGCTGCTGCCACTGTGTTTTCAGGCCTCAGGGGTCATCTTCATCAGCCCATGGACAGAACACACGGGTCACCCCATATCACAGAGGCGGGAAGCTGAGGCACGGGGGTTTGCCTCGTCTACGATCGCAACGGTGGACCCATGACCAGAGCTCAGGCATGAAGACCCTTCCTCAGGACCCGCTCAGGTGCTGGCCAGGTAACCAAATCATCACCTCACCTGGGACCACTGGCAAATGGGACTGAGCCAAACACAGCAAGATGTGGACCTCAGGCCTGCTGGAGGACTCATACCCCCCAGCCCCGCACTATCAGAAGGATACAAGCTAAGAGTGCTGGGGCATGTTATTGCCCTACTATGGTGGGTCACTCCCTTCCAGACCTTCTTCCCCCTCATCCTCTATGACTCATGACCAAAAACAGCTTCAGTGTGTGATGTTAATAGTCAGAACAAAGTCCCATTCAAGGCCTTTGATGGAGACTGTATTTGTTAGTTTCCTTTGTGTTAGAAAGAAAAAAAAAAAAAAACTGGATTTACTCTGACCCTTAGGAGTCCCTAACCCAAGGGTCTGCTTCACAGGTGACAAAGTAGAGCCAGGGAGGGGAGAGGGGAAGAGAGGGAGGAAGGGAGGGCCCATCCCCTCCGAGTGCCTCAACAAATCAGACTGACACTCACCACTCCCTTGAGGGTCTCTGCAACCAAACTGCACCAGTTGCGGGCCTGGCGTGGTGGGGAGCCACTGGCCAGGGTGCACCTTGCTTGGTGGGAGGTGGTCTTGGCCGAGCAGGTGCACCTGCCCCAGAACTACCCCTCCGTGTGGCCTGAGGATCTCCCTGCCCATCCCCATTTCCCTGCCATTGCGGGGGGCTGATCCCACCTCCCCCGAAAACTCATGCCCAGGTGCAGAAGGACATGGCAGCAGGCAGTCACTCCAGCCTGGAGTCCCACACCTTACGCTGTCTCAGAAAATAAGCAGAACCACATCACACTCGTGGCGAGCCTCGGCTTCCTCGTCTGCAGGGAGAACCCAGCAAGCCCTGTCCAGCACCCCTTCCATCTCCCCTCGGCCCTCCCTGCTCACCTGGCCACCCCTCACCTGAAGCCTCCCTGTACACCCTGAGGCCACCCAGGCTTCCTAGCTGCATTTGCCCATGGGAACCCTCCTTTCTCCTGCTTCTCCCAGCTGACCATCAGCAAACACCAAGGCGCAAACAGGGATGAGGCTGGGGAGACAGGCATCTCAGATAGATACAGGACTCCTCCCTCCCCGCCAGAACCAGCCCGCCCACCCCGCTGGTCCCAGGATGCAGAAAACACCAGCCAGCATGGAAGTAAAGTAGCACCTTTGAAAGTCAAAGGTCCTTGGCCGGGTCAGTCCAGCCAGTCCGGCGCCCAGATCACCTCCTCCTCACTCCTGGGCCTCCCTTGGACGCTCCCAAGCCTGCCATTTTCATTAAAGCAAACAAGACGCCAATACATGTATATTCAGCCAGAGACAAGGGAGCATGCAGACCTATCCAAAAGTCACCAGAGGCCTGGTCTGTAGGAGTAGGGAGGAGGGATCAAGGTTGCAATTGCAAAGAAGAAAATTAAAAGACTTTCCCATTTTTATTCTATTCCTGCTGGCAATGGCTGCTGCGCCCGGCAGCCTCGGGGACACGGCGCATGAGACCTAAGAGAGGACAGGCTGGGAAAGAGAAGCCCTGGTGGGTGGGGTGGCGGAGGGTGGCAAATGATCCCTCCTGGCTGCTGCCTCCTGATTCTGGGTCAGATCATTCCCCCACCCGGGCAAGCACTTGCACGGTGAGGGCCTGAGGTTAGAAACTGGGCCACTATGGGTCCTGAAAACTCCAGGGCAGCAGGCGTATTGGGGGTGGAAAAAAAGAAAAGAGAAAAAAAAAAAAAAAAACCCTATAA
>NC_048231.1:36963403-36971758 GCF_002007445.2 Ailuropoda melanoleuca
TCTACTCCACTGTTTTAAAAGCCATTTTCTTTGTTTTCTGATTCTGCAGGCCTCTTGGCCTCATTTGGAGGATAAGGAGCTGGTGGCTGGGCTCTACAGGGGAGACTTCGAGAGCCTCCTGGAGCCCGAGCCGTGTGGCCTTTCTGGGCTTGGGTTTCCAGTGCATACATGGGGGCCCTCATACAAGGCCCCCACCAGCAGAAGTGGCATGTGGCTGCAGGGCGACCGCCAAGAGCCTGGCTCGAGGCTTCCAGTGGAAAAGAGCAGCCGGTCACAATCCCGTGACTGTCCACCTCTAGGGGCTGACCCACGCCTCAAAGGAAGCGTGGCACTTTGGTGGTGGTGGGAGGGAGGAAGGATCAGCCCTAAAGGCCTGCTGGGTGCCTAAAGCCCGCGGGAGGGGACGGGAGGAGCCCCTGACCCCACGCTCAAGCACCAGAGCTTCCTCCTGGGGACAAGTGAAAGTCGTACGACCCAGCAAGGAGTTACCTGGATCGGCACTGCCCAACAGAACTCTCCAGAATGACAGAAATACCCCGTCTGTGCGCTGTCAATGGGTGGAAGCACTTGCAAGGGGGCTGGTGTGACTCAGAAACTGAAACTTTCCGTGTTACTTGATCTTAACTAAACGGAATTGAAGCAGCCACTCTGGCTCGTGGACGGCTGAAGGCTGCAGCCTGGAAACCTCGATGCAGGGTGCCCCCCAGTGAGGCAGAAGCTATGGGTGCACAGGTGAGAGAGGAAGGGACCCAAATTCAAAGAACAGAGTGGACAGGATGGTGACCAGTAGGCAGGCCACTGGAAGCCTGGGCTCAAGGTCAGCAGCAACAAGTGAGAGAGACTGGGGGCTCAGCACAGGGCAGGAGGGGTCAGATAGAGAGCCAGAAGCTCGTATCGGGAAGCTCCGATCGGAGAAGACGGGAGTAACCAGCACACCACCCTGTTCTAGAAGACAAGCCCAGAGTGGGCATCAAAAACCCCCCAGTGAGGCAGAAGCTATGGGTGCACAGGTGAGAGAGGAAGGGACCCAAATTCAAAGAACAGAGTGGACAGGATGGTGACCAGTAGGCAGGCCACTGGAAGCCTGGGCTCAAGGTCAGCAGCAACAAGTGAGAGAGACTGGGGGCTCAGCACAGGGCAGGAGGGGTCAGATAGAGAGCCAGAAGCTCGGATCGGAGAAGACGGGAGTAACCAGCACACCACCCTGTTCTAGAAGACAAGCCCAGAGTGGGCATCAAAAACCACCCAGAGGTCAGGACAAGAGGCCACTGAACCTGTCCCAGGCCAGGCCGGCCCAGGACCAAGAAGCAATGGGGTGGGAAGGAGGCAGGCTGGCCTGGGGATAGGGGCGGGGGGCAGGAGGACAGAAGGGAGAGAGGATTTTGTTTACTGCTTTGGACTAGGAAACATGAGCCTGTTTGCAGGGGAAGGAGCACAAGAGGAAGGAGACAATGGTGCAGGAAGGTCCCACAGGAGGGGCTGGGAAAGGAGGGAGAGGGGAGGGCGCCCTCCCAGCCAGCCAGGACAGAAGGCGCTGAGAGAGAGAGAAACTCAGCTGCTTCGTTTTCGGTCCAGGTATAAAAGTGGTGCATGTGCATTCCAGAAAACATGGAAAACACAGAAAAAGGAGAAAGGGCAGGCCGGGAGCTTCCATTGTCCCACCAGCTCCAAGGGACGTCGGGCAGCGGGGAAATGGAGCCTTCTGAGAGCCCTGGCTTGGGCACAGCATGGCCGGAACCCACCACAAAGGGCCACTCCCAGAGCGGGCTCATTAGGCAGAGAGCCGGTGTCGCGCTCGGGGACAGGCGGGCACATTCAGGGCCCGCACACAATCGGGCCCTTGTGGGGGGCGGGGGGCGGGTGCTCCGGGAGCCTCTGATTCCAAGACAAGAGCGTGCCTCCTTACTGCCTTACAACCCGGGAGACGGGAGACGGAAAGACTGATTTGGGAAGACAAAGAGACGCTTCCCCTGACAGTGGATGGGCTATTTTTGGAAATGGGTCGACTCTTCTCGATAGCTGCCATCTCGGTGCCACCGGCCTTGCCTGCATCTGTCCCCTCGAATGTAGCCTGAAAAGGCCCCCACCCCGTCTGGGGCAGGCCAGCACCCCGCAATGGGGGTGGGGAAGGCAGCGCCTGGCAGTGTGACAGCGGCCAGGGTGTGCAGGAGGTGGGAGCAAGCCAGGGGGGGATCCAGGGCCGGACTAGGTACTCAGGAAATGCTCAACCCCATTCAAAGCCTGCTTACAACTCCTGCCAGGCAGCCCCCCTGGGCATCCACACAGCAAAGGTTAGCAAGGGAAAACACAAACGGGCCCCTTTCTCCCTTACAGCTAACAGGAGCTGACACCAGCCTCAGCCTCCCCCGCCTCACCGGGCTCTGAGATGCCACAGCGCGGGACGGGGTCCACCTCCTGCCCACCTGCTGACAGCCCATCTTAAGCTTGGGCGGCCACAGCAGGCCCAGTGGCTTTCTCCTGAGCTCCCCACCGTGGCTCCGGCAGAAACCCCAGGGAGCCTCTACAACCACTGAAGCCTCCAGAACCAATTGGGCCCATCCCTGGGGGCCCATACAGGCACTGGCATTGTCTAAAATTCCCCAAGTGATTCCTAATATGCAGCCGTGGTTAGGACCACCGGTAAACACAAGTGTGTCTTTTGCAGTAACTGCGAAGGAAACAGGCCAGAGGGAACACGCAAGCCCCACCCGCGGTGGGGAGGCTGGATTTTTTTTTTCTAAAGGAACTGAAGGCCATCTGGCACCAAATGGAGCAAATGGGAAAAGGCGGGGGGGGGGGGGGGGGGCCAAAGGGGGTTGACCACTGTCAGGTTTAAAGCAACAAGAGGGAGCACCTCGGGCCGTGCCTCCCACCTCCCCATTCCTCTCCCCGACATACACCGAGCACCTACTGCATGCCAGGAAGACTGCCCAGAGCAGCCTATGAACCAGGCAGACAGCACGGCGCACAGGAACCTCAAGTCCAAGACAGGTGGCTCTGTCCCGGGCAGACCCCACACGGAGGCACTGGAAGCCCGCACACTCTCCAAGCGCCAAACCCATTACCTAGTCCCATAAGAGCAGATCAGATGGCAGAGGTCGGTAATTCCATCACCCCTTCACCGGACAGGCTGGCCAGCCAGCAGCCTCAGCCAGCGCTGGACAGGTCACCTCCATCACCCCAGAAGCTCAAGTGGGAAACCTGCCCCAAGCTGAGGACTAACCACTGGGCAAGACACAAAACCAAAAATATGACAGAAGAGAGGCAGGAGGGCAGGGCGGGAGGCTCTTCCCTTGCAGCTCTGTGGTTGTAGGAATTCTGCGTCAAGGGGCCAGACAAGGCTAGGGTCTCTGGGAGCCCTGGCCCAGCCCACCCAAGCTCCCCATCTTACGGACAAGAACAGGAGGGCCCAGAGAGAGGAAAGCACTTGCACATGGTGGGGTCAGGAGTGGGCTGAACCACTGGTTCCCTGTTGTCCAACAACAAAACAGCACCAGGCAGCACACTGTGCCCCCAAACCCCCAAATGTGGGGAGGGCGTCAGCTGCCGGGGCCAGTGGCAGTGCCAGCAGATAACCCGGGGGGGCCTGGGGAGTAAACAAGGGTCTGTTTCCCTTCCTTCTGGCTTCCCCATCAACCAGAGGCCTTTGCCCTTTGCCATTAGTTACTTCCTGCACTCAGAGATGCACGTTACAACGTGGGGCGCCTCTCAGACTCCATGCGTGTGCGTTTACTGCAGGGTCTTCCCCTCCCAGCAGGAGCTGTTGTTCACTGCCCAGGGCATCTGCGACTGATGGTATCTCGGGGTGGAGGAAATGCCGTGCCTGGGAAAGCCGGAAACCCCTAAGCAAAGTGCCCGGAGTCCTCAGGCACTGGCGGAGAGCTGAAAGGGAAGGGGACCCACCCCGGGCTCCGCCACGCGGGAGCTGGAGCCCTCTCCGGCCGCCAGCACGCTCAGTCCATCGTTGACCTCTGAGCTCCTGTGACCGGGGCACTGGTCCTCTCGACTCACAGCCTTGGCACAAAGGGGCAGGTTCCAAAAATGTCTTTGATGGGCACCAAATGTGCCTGGCATGGTGCTAGGGGCTTCCTGGCTCCCACCGCAGGGAAAAGTCCTGCTGGACCCCACTGGGATCCCAGCTTTGCTGAGGAAAAGGCTCAGAGCAGTGAGGCAAGTCACACCAGGTCATGTGGGGGTGGGGGTGGGGCCAGGACCCCCAGTCCACAAGACCCTGGAACCTTCCCGTCACACATGCCCAGGTGGCCACTGCCTGGCATGATTATTTGTCACGCCCTTTTCAATCCCACAAGGGCCCTGCTTTGGCTTTCAACCTCTTCGGGGTGCTAGGAGCTCAGCTAGGAGGAGGTGGCTAAACTCAGGAGCCGAGATGAGCCTCAGAGGTACAGGATTGTACAGGCAGAACAGACCGGGGAAGAGGCCGGCACGGCAAGAGAAACAGCTGGAGCCCAGGCACGAGCAGGCATTTGCCTGGCACATCTGGTTCAGTGGGGAATGCAGGCCTGGGGGTTGGGTCGTGGACGTGCCGGGGCAGGTGGGATCTGTGAAGCCCCTCCCACTGCACCTGCACCCCAAGTCCCTGGGTTGGGCTTTTCCTCAGGCTGTAGGCAGTTCCAGCTGTGACCTTTTCTTTTTTTTTTTTTTTAAAGATTTTATTTATTTATTTGACAGAGAGAGAGACAGCCAGTGAGAGAGGGAACACAAGCAGGGGGAGTGGGAGAGGAAGAAGCAGGCTCCAAGCAGAGGAGCCTGATGCGGGGCTCGATCCCATAACGCCGGGATCACGCCCTGAGCCGAAGGCAGACGCTTAACCGCTGTGCCACCCAGGCGCCCCACAGCTGTGACCTTTTCTGATGGGCTTTCCCTAGGGGATCCAGAGTTACCATTAGTGGTCCGCTTACAAACCTTTACACAGCAACATCCCCTCCCTTTCCCCTGCTGCCACTTAATGAATACACTTCTGTTTAAACACCATACACCGGGTGAGCCCAAGGACACTTACAGGCGAATCAATAAAGCTCCTGAGCTTTCTGCCCTGCTCCCTGGACAGCTGGAGACCATTACAGCGACTTGCTCAAGAGCCGGCATCCACCACCGGGTGGCCCAGCTCCAAATCTGCCCAAGAACCCTGTGGGGGCAGGGGACAGTGGCAGGGGAATGTGTGACAGTGAAAAGCTCTAGGTGCTTCCTAGGAGGGGGACCACTCCTGACTTTTCAGGATCAAAGGAGCAGCACGTCCCTTTAGCAGGCAAGCTTGTTCCTGTCACCAAACCTCTGGGGATGCCACCTAGGTCGCCTCGTCATCCTGCACCAGGGAGATGGAACTGCCTACTCTCAGTTCGCAAACCCCAGAGTCATCCCTGCATGGATCCCGGGGCGCCAAGTTGTAGGTGGGGACAGAGAGTGGCAGCAGGGGTGACTCTTCTGTGAGCAGATATGGAATGCGGCTGCGGCCAGCCATGCAGGACGGCCTGACCCGAGAGCTCGGAAGTCACAAGGAGGCCAACAGGGGCTGGGGGCACAGCTTTGGAGCCACCCCGCCAGGTCTGAGAACCTGCAGAGAAGATTCTCTCCCGTGGCCACTATCACCACGGCCACCTGGGAGCTCCAAGCTTCCTCCCCAGCCCAGCCTGCACCCTGACAGCCACAGACGAATGCTCCTGAACGGCCACTCCCCAAGCCAGGCCACATGAATCACTGTGTGTGTGGCTCACAACTCAGACAGAGTAACCGCTCAATAACCGCCTGCTGATGCGGCCCTTCCGGCTTGAAGGGCGGCCTCTCGACAACCCACCCCGCCCTGCCGCCTCCTGACGCTCCCTGTTCTCGGCTCGCACAACCGCCTTCCCAGAGCTGTCTGGGGTGTCCCACCACCCTGGGTGCAGGAAAGCCCCTCACCAGCTCCACGGGCTGCAGCTCACCTGCAGAGGTGACACGGTCCTCCTGGACCACTCTTCTGGGGGGCCCCTGAAGGGGAGTCTCTGCCACTCTGGGGCCCCACCCCTAGGGGCTGGACACAACCCCTGGGCTGACAGCCCGCTCCCAGCTCCCTGGCCCCAAGGGCTCCACATTCCAGTTCTTTCTGTTCATAGGAGGAGGCGTCCAGGCCCAGTGCCACCCCAGCTCCCCACACTTCACAAGAACACCTTGCAGGCCCTGGGCTCTCAGCAACCACGGTCAGACCCACCTGCAATCCTTCTTCTCCCCTATTCCTGCTGAAATGCTGTCTCCCTTCCATTCAACCAGACAAGGGCTCGCTTGGATCTGACACAGGCCAAGCACAGGGCTGCCCTCACAAGCACATGACAGGGGATCCCCCCATCCCCAGCCCAAGAAGGCAAGTCTGCAGGGGGTCCAGGTGACAGTGGAGGGTCACTGAGCCTATCCCTGGAGGCCCAGTTCTAGGACCGGGCTGCTGTTACCCTCAGGACAGGTGCAGAAACTGAGGCTTTCAGGTTTAGTACGACACCACACACACACACAGCAGATGCAAGGTCAGGCTTCACCCATGTCTATTTTTTTTANCACCTCGGGCCGTGCCTCCCACCTCCCCATTCCTCTCCCCGACATACACCGAGCACCTACTGCATGCCAGGAAGACTGCCCAGAGCAGCCTATGAACCAGGCAGACAGCACGGCGCACAGGAACCTCAAGTCCAAGACAGGTGGCTCTGTCCCGGGCAGACCCCACACGGAGGCACTGGAAGCCCGCACACTCTCCAAGCGCCAAACCCATTACCTAGTCCCATAAGAGCAGATCAGATGGCAGAGGTCGGTAATTCCATCACCCCTTCACCGGACAGGCTGGCCAGCCAGCAGCCTCAGCCAGCGCTGGACAGGTCACCTCCATCACCCCAGAAGCTCAAGTGGGAAACCTGCCCCAAGCTGAGGACTAACCACTGGGCAAGACACAAAACCAAAAATATGACAGAAGAGAGGCAGGAGGGCAGGGCGGGAGGCTCTTCCCTTGCAGCTCTGTGGTTGTAGGAACTCTGCGTCAAGGGGCCAGACAAGGCTAGGGTCTCTGGGAGCCCTGGCCCAGCCCACCCAAGCTCCCCATCTTACGGACAAGAACAGCAGGGCCCAGAGAGAGGAAAGCACTTGCACATGGTGGGGTCAGGAGTGGGCTGAACCACTGGTTCCCTGTTGTCCAACAACAAAACAGCACCAGGCAGCACACTGTGCCCCCAAACCCCCAAATGTGGGGAGGGCGTCAGCTGCCGGGGCCAGTGGCAGTGCCAGCAGATAACCCGGGGGGGCCTGGGGAGTAAACAAGGGTCTGTTTCCCTTCCTTCTGGCTTCCCCATCAACCAGAGGCCTTTGCCCTTTGCCATTAGTTACTTCCTGCACTCAGAGATGCACGCTACAACGTGGGGCGCCTCTCAGACTCCATGCGTGTGCGTTTACTGCAGGGTCTTCCCCTCCCAGCAGGAGCTGTTGTTCACTGCCCAGGGCATCTGCGACTGATGGTATCTCGGGGTGGAGGAAATGCCGTGCCTGGGAAAGCCGGAAACCCCTAAGCAAAGTGCCCGGAGTCCTCAGGCACTGGCGGAGAGCTGAAAGGGAAGGGGACCCACCCCGGGCTCCGCCACGCGGGAGCTGGAGCCCTCTCCGGCCGCCAGCACGCTCAGTCCATCGTTGACCTCTGAGCTCCTGTGACCGGGGCACTGGTCCTCTCGACTCACAGCCTTGGCACAAAGGGGCAGGTTCCAAAAATGTCTTTGATGGGCACCAAATGTGCCTGGCATGGTGCTAGGGGCTTCCTGGCTCCCACCGCAGGGAAAAGTCCTGCTGGACCCCACTGGGATCCCAGCTTTGCTGAGGAAAAGGCTCAGAGCAGTGAGGCAAGTCACACCAGGTCATGTGGGGGTGGGGGTGGGGCCAGGACCCCCAGTCCACAAGACCCTGGAACCTTCCCGTCACACATGCCCAGGTGGCCACTGCCTGGCATGATTATTTGTCACGCCCTTTTCAATCCCACAAGGGCCCTGCTTTGGCTTTCAACCTCTTCGGGGTGCTAGGAGCTCAGCTAGGA
This sequence comes from Ailuropoda melanoleuca, assembly GCF_002007445.2. Lineage (NCBI taxonomy): Eukaryota > Metazoa > Chordata > Mammalia > Carnivora > Ursidae > Ailuropoda > Ailuropoda melanoleuca. The sequence goes on from NC_048231.1 coordinate 36,971,457, forward strand.
GGAGGTGGCTAAACTCAGGAGCCGAGATGAGCCTCAGAGGTACAGGATTGTACAGGCAGAACAGACCGGGGAAGAGGCCGGCACGGCAAGAGAAACAGCTGGAGCCCAGGCACGAGCAGGCATTTGCCTGGCACATCTGGTTCAGTGGGGAATGCAGGCCTGGGGGTTGGGTCGTGGACGTGCCGGGGCAGGTGGGATCTGTGAAGCCCCTCCCACTGCACCTGCACCCCAAGTCCCTGGGTTGGGCTTTTCCTCAGGCTGTAGGCAGTTCCAGCTGTGACCTTTTCTTTTTTTTTTTTTTT
>NC_048231.1:36973268-36973344 GCF_002007445.2 Ailuropoda melanoleuca
ATTCTTTTTTATTTTATTTTATTTTATTTTATTTTTTTTAAGATTTTATTTATTTATTTGACAGAGATAGAGACAG
>NC_048231.1:36973393-36974835 GCF_002007445.2 Ailuropoda melanoleuca
TTTTTTTTATTCTTTTTTATTTTATTTTATTTTATTTTATTTTATTTTATTTTATTTTATTTTAGAGCACAAGCGGGGTGAGGGGCAGAGGGAGAAGCAGCCTCCCGGCCCATCAGGGACCACGATGCAGGACTGGATCCCGGGAGTCCTCCCAGGATCATGACCTGAGCCTAAGACAGCCGCTTAACCAAGTCACCCAGGCGCCCTTTACCCAGGTCTATTATTGTTCCCAAGCATACCCAGCACGGGGTGCTCCACCTGGGAGGACGAGGACTGGCACGTAAGAGATAGTCCCCACTTCCCTCCCTCAACCTGAAGGCTGGTAATAGTCTCCCACTTTGCAGAGGAGAAAACAGAGGGCCACGGAGGTTCTGTAACTCACCGAAGGTCCCAGGCTTCCCATTCTCTGTGCTGATGACACAGACAAGCTCGGGGTGGAAAATCCCCATGGGTGGAAAGCACAGATTATGAACAGCGGAGCACTTCCTTGCTAACCGTGCTGTTCTGGGACCAATGTTACAAACCAAGTGGTGCCACAGGAGCTCAGAGGCCAGGCCCCAGTGAGGGGTGGGGTGGGGTCACCAGGGCAGAGGGGAGCCAGCCTGGGGCAGAAGTGAGGGAATGAAAATACCAGAAGGAAGGACTCCCTGCGAACAGAAGCCTGCCCTGAGCCCATGTTCCCCACTTTATGGATGGGCCGTGCTGCCTCGTGCAGGAACACGGCAGGAACGAGGCACAGGTCTGGCTTCCCCAGAAGAGGAGCCATACCTTCGCGACACAGGTCCAGCCTCTGCGGCTCCCCCCACCCCAACCATCCCCATGACCATCTGCAGGTCACCCGGGCCCTGCCAAGGATGAAGCTCTGGGAGGCCTTCCATTGCTGGTGGGCCACCCAGGGGAGCCTCTCCGAGCCTGACTGAGCCAGACCATCCCGGCCCAGAGAGCAGAAGGCACAGGGTGGCANTGGCCACTGCCTGGCATGATTATTTGTCACGCCCTTTTCAATCCCACAAGGGCCCTGCTTTGGCTTTCAACCTCTTCGGGGTGCTAGGAGCTCAGCTAGGAGGAGGTGGCTAAACTCAGGAGCCGAGATGAGCCTCAGAGGTACAGGATTGTACAGGCAGAACAGACCGGGGAAGAGGCCGGCACGGCAAGAGAAACAGCTGGAGCCCAGGCACGAGCAGGCATTTGCCTGGCACATCTGGTTCAGTGGGGAATGCAGGCCTGGGGGTTGGGTCGTGGACGTGCCGGGGCAGGTGGGATCTGTGAAGCCCCTCCCACTGCACCTGCACCCCAAGTCCCTGGGTTGGGCTTTTCCTCAGGCTGTAGGCAGTTCCAGCTGTGACCTTTTCTTTTTTTTTTTTTTTAAAGATTTTATTTATTTATTTGACAGAGAGAGAGACAGCCAGCGAGAGAGGGAACACAAGCAGGGGGAGTGGGAG
>NC_048231.1:36976106-36984817 GCF_002007445.2 Ailuropoda melanoleuca
TATTTTATTTTATTTTAGAGCACAAGCGGGGTGAGGGGCAGAGGGAGAAGCAGCCTCCCGGCCCATCAGGGACCACGATGCAGGACTGGATCCCGGGAGTCCTCCCAGGATCATGACCTGAGCCTAAGACAGCCGCTTAACCAAGTCACCCAGGCGCCCTTTACCCAGGTCTATTATTGTTCCCAAGCATACCCAGCACGGGGTGCTCCACCTGGGAGGACGAGGACTGGCACGTAAGAGATAGTCCCCACTTCCCTCCCTCAACCTGAAGGCTGGTAATAGTCTCCCACTTTGCAGAGGAGAAAACAGAGGGCCACGGAGGTTCTGGAACTCACCGAAGGTCCCAGGCTTCCCATTCTCTGTGCTGATGACACAGACAAGCTCGGGGTGGAAAATCCCCATGGGTGGAAAGCACAGATTATGAACAGCGGAGCACTTCCTTGCTAACCGTGCTGTTCTGGGACCAATGTTACAAACCAAGTGGTGCCACAGGAGCTCAGAGGCCAGGCCCCAGTGAGGGGTGGGGTGGGGTCACCAGGGCAGAGGGGAGCCAGCCTGGGGCAGAAGTGAGGGAATGAAAATACCAGAAGGAAGGACTCCCTGCAAACAGAAGCCTGCCCTGAGCCCATGTTCCCCACTTTATGGATGGGCCGTGCTGCCTCGTGCAGGAACACGGCAGGAACGAGGCACAGGTCTGGCTTCCCCAGAAGAGGAGCCATACCTTCGCGACACAGGTCCAGCCTCTGCGGCTCCCCCCACCCCAACCATCCCCATGACCATCTGCAGGTCACCCGGGCCCTGCCAAGGATGAAGCTCTGGGAGGCCTTCCATTGCTGGTGGGCCACCCAGGGGAGCCTCTCCGAGCCTGACTGAGCCAGACCATCCCGGCCCAGAGAGCAGAAGGCACAGGGTGGCAGGCCCAGACTCTGACACAGCAGACCCAACACCGAGCCCAGGTCCCCCAGGCAGTCCCACGGGACCCAGAGCAAGTCACTGTTCTCTTCAAGCCTCAGTTTCCCCATCTACAATATGGGGCCATTTGGGAGCTCTGACCATAATCGAGTGGAAACTGGGAGGCTCTGTGAGGTAAACTGTGAAGTGCTGGAGGGGCACCCCGGCCCTCCCCAGGCCTACCTGCCAGTGAGCCCCTCCGGGCCAGTCCACCTTTTGCGCATGGCCCTGGGGCCCCAACACCCCAAGGCCCCAGATGAAAGGTCAGGGTCAGGTTGGGGAGGGAGGGGGAAAGGCTTATCTAAACCGCTCCATTGTCTTCGATGACCTTTGCTCCCAGGCCTGCCTAGGTTTAGGAAAAGCCATCTTATTAGTGATCCCGCCCAGGAGGCGCGGAGCTGGGAGGCCCCTAATAAAAGACCTATTCAGGGCCAGCATGCCGACTCACTCACACCGTCTTTTTTTTTTAAAGGTCCAGACCACCCTCGCTCCATCCTCCCCTTAAACCAACAAAAACACAAGCAGGAGAACAAAACCATCTTATTTTGAGAAGCTCAAATTTTTAATCCAAACTTTTAAAAGTAAACAGGGCCTGTACAAAGGCTTGCTGGAGGTCCTGGTTTCTCTGGGTTAGCTGAAGGGGAACGGGCCAGGGTGATGGGTGGGGGGGAGGGGAGAGTGGGGGNTGACCTTTTCTGATGGGCTTTCCCTAGGGGATCCAGAGTTACCATTAGTGGTCCGCTTACAAACCTTTACACAGCAACATCCCCTCCCTTTCCCCTGCTGCCACTTAATGAATACACTTCTGTTTAAACACCATACACCGGGTGAGCCCAAGGACACTTACAGGCGAATCAATAAAGCTCCTGAGCTTTCTGCCCTGCTCCCTGGACAGCTGGAGACCATTACAGCGACTTGCTCAAGAGCCGGCATCCACCACCGGGTGGCCCAGCTCCAAATCTGCCCAAGAACCCTGTGGGGGCAGGGGACAGTGGCAGGGGAATGTGTGACAGTGAAAAGCTCTAGGTGCTTCCTAGGAGGGGGACCACTCCTGACTTTTCAGGATCAAAGGAGCAGCACGTCCCTTTAGCAGGCAAGCTTGTTCCTGTCACCAAACCTCTGGGGATGCCACCTAGGTCGCCTCGTCATCCTGCACCAGGGAGATGGAACTGCCTACTCTCAGTTCGCAAACCCCAGAGTCATCCCTGCATGGATCCCGGGGCGCCAAGTTGTAGGTGGGGACAGAGAGTGGCAGCAGGGGTGACTCTTCTGTGAGCAGATATGGAATGCGGCTGCGGCCAGCCATGCAGGACGGCCTGACCCGAGAGCTCGGAAGTCACAAGGAGGCCAACAGGGGCTGGGGGCACAGCTTTGGAGCCACCCCGCCAGGTCTGAGAACCTGCAGAGAAGATTCTCTCCCGTGGCCACTATCACCACGGCCACCTGGGAGCTCCAAGCTTCCTCCCCAGCCCAGCCTGCACCCTGACAGCCACAGACGAATGCTCCTGAACGGCCACTCCCCAAGCCAGGCCACATGAATCACTGTGTGTGTGGCTCACAACTCAGACAGAGTAACCGCTCAATAACCGCCTGCTGATGCGGCCCTTCCGGCTTGAAGGGCGGCCTCTCGACAACCCACCCCGCCCTGCCGCCTCCTGACGCTCCCTGTTCTCGGCTCGCACAACCGCCTTCCCAGAGCTGTCTGGGGTGTCCCACCACCCTGGGTGCAGGAAAGCCCCTCACCAGCTCCACGGGCTGCAGCTCACCTGCAGAGGTGACACGGTCCTCCTGGACCACTCTTCTGGGGGGCCCCTGAAGGGGAGTCTCTGCCACTCTGGGGCCCCACCCCTAGGGGCTGGACACAACCCCTGGGCTGACAGCCCGCTCCCAGCTCCCTGGCCCCAAGGGCTCCACATTCCAGTTCTTTCTGTTCATAGGAGGAGGCGTCCAGGCCCAGTGCCACCCCAGCTCCCCACACTTCACAAGAACACCTTGCAGGCCCTGGGCTCTCAGCAACCACGGTCAGACCCACCTGCAATCCTTCTTCTCCCCTATTCCTGCTGAAATGCTGTCTCCCTTCCATTCAACCAGACAAGGGCTCGCTTGGATCTGACACAGGCCAAGCACAGGGCTGCCCTCACAAGCACATGACAGGGGATCCCCCCATCCCCAGCCCAAGAAGGCAAGTCTGCAGGGGGTCCAGGTGACAGTGGAGGGTCACTGAGCCTATCCCTGGAGGCCCAGTTCTAGGACCGGGCTGCTGTTACCCTCAGGACAGGTGCAGAAACTGAGGCTTTCAGGTTTAGTACGACACCACACACACACACAGCAGATGCAAGGTCAGGCTTCACCCATGTCTATTTTTTTTATTCTTTTTTATTTTATTTTATTTTATTTTATTTTTTTTAAGATTTTATTTATTTATTTGACAGAGATAGAGACAGCCAGCGAGAGAGGGAACACAAGCAGGGGGAGTGGGAGAGGAAGAAGCAGGCTCACAGCAGAGGAGCCTGATGTGGGGCTCGATCCCATAACGCTGGGATCACGCCCTGAGCTGAAGGCAGACGCTTAACCGCTGTGCCACCCAGGCGCCCCTATTTTATTTTATTTTAGAGCACAAGCGGGGTGAGGGGCAGAGGGAGAAGCAGCCTCCCGGCCCATCAGGGACCACGATGCAGGACTGGATCCCGGGAGTCCTCCCAGGATCATGACCTGAGCCTAAGACAGCCGCTTAACCAAGTCACCCAGGCGCCCTTTACCCAGGTCTATTATTGTTCCCAAGCATACCCAGCACGGGGTGCTCCACCTGGGAGGACGAGGACTGGCACGTAAGAGATAGTCCCCACTTCCCTCCCTCAACCTGAAGGCTGGTAATAGTCTCCCACTTTGCAGAGGAGAAAACAGAGGGCCACGGAGGTTCTGGAACTCACCGAAGGTCCCAGGCTTCCCATTCTCTGTGCTGATGACACAGACAAGCTCGGGGTGGAAAATCCCCATGGGTGGAAAGCACAGATTATGAACAGCGGAGCACTTCCTTGCTAACCGTGCTGTTCTGGGACCAATGTTACAAACCAAGTGGTGCCACAGGAGCTCAGAGGCCAGGCCCCAGTGAGGGGTGGGGTGGGGTCACCAGGGCAGAGGGGAGCCAGCCTGGGGCAGAAGTGAGGGAATGAAAATACCAGAAGGAAGGACTCCCTGCAAACAGAAGCCTGCCCTGAGCCCATGTTCCCCACTTTATGGATGGGCCGTGCTGCCTCGTGCAGGAACACGGCAGGAACGAGGCACAGGTCTGGCTTCCCCAGAAGAGGAGCCATACCTTCGCGACACAGGTCCAGCCTCTGCGGCTCCCCCCACCCCAACCATCCCCATGACCATCTGCAGGTCACCCGGGCCCTGCCAAGGATGAAGCTCTGGGAGGCCTTCCATTGCTGGTGGGCCACCCAGGGGAGCCTCTCCGAGCCTGACTGAGCCAGACCATCCCGGCCCAGAGAGCAGAAGGCACAGGGTGGCAGGCCCAGACTCTGACACAGCAGACCCAACACCGAGCCCAGGTCCCCCAGGCAGTCCCACGGGACCCAGAGCAAGTCACTGTTCTCTTCAAGCCTCAGTTTCCCCATCTACAATATGGGGCCATTTGGGAGCTCTGACCATAATCGAGTGGAAACTGGGAGGCTCTGTGAGGTAAACTGTGAAGTGCTGGAGGGGCACCCCGGCCCTCCCCAGGCCTACCTGCCAGTGAGCCCCTCCGGGCCAGTCCACCTTTTGCGCATGGCCCTGGGGCCCCAACACCCCAAGGCCCCAGATGAAAGGTCAGGGTCAGGTTGGGGAGGGAGGGGGAAAGGCTTATCTAAACCGCTCCATTGTCTTCGATGACCTTTGCTCCCAGGCCTGCCTAGGTTTAGGAAAAGCCATCTTATTAGTGATCCCGCCCAGGAGGCGCGGAGCTGGGAGGCCCCTAATAAAAGACCTATTCAGGGCCAGCATGCCGACTCACTCACACCGTCTTTTTTTTTTAAAGGTCCAGACCACCCTCGCTCCGTCCTCCCCTTAAACCAACAAAAACACAAGCAGGAGAACAAAACCATCTTATTTTGAGAAGCTCAAATTTTTAATCCAAACTTTTAAAAGTAAACAGGGCCTGTACAAAGGCTTGCTGGAGGTCCTGGTTTCTCTGGGTTAGCTGAAAAAAAAAACTGAAGGGGAAGGGCCAGGGTGATGGGGGGGGGGGAGGGGAGAGTGGGGGAGGGTCAGGAGAGAACTTGCTGAAAATGCTTTTGTTTGAAAATTGTCGATTCAAAGGGGCAAACCTGGCTTTCTAGAGTTTGGGGTTCACCTGCCTTAGTTTGCCAGGAGTACAGAAAAGAGTAGTCTACTCGGACTTCGGTCAGCACAACCCAGAGCTTGGTCAAAAACCGGTGGGGGTCAATTTGCATACACATTCAAGGAGGCCAGGCCCAGGCCAGACCAGGACTGCAGCCACTGGGCCTTCCCCAGACCCCCAGTGGGGCCTGCAGGCACACCCCACTGCTTCCAAGAGGACTACAGGGCCACAGGCCCCCAATTCGTCAGCAGGTGCTGTGGTCGCCAACACTCAGGCGAGCTGTCTAAACAGCAGAGTTTTGAAGACAACACCAAAGTCTGTCTGGCAAGCCCCCAAAGGGATCCCTCTTGTTTTTTCACGAGGAGCCTAGGAAGAAACAAGCAAGACAAGGATTCTGACAACTACTGAGACGTCACTGTGCGCAGACCCTGACCACCCTCGGCCTGGGCGGCTGAAGGGGGCACGCGGGGTCTTGCCCCACTTTGCAGAAGAGCAGAGCGAGGCTCAGAGAAGTAACTGGCCCCCAGAGAAAAGCAGGAGGCAGATTCAAATGCAAGACGGTGTGACCCCTCCGGGTGACAGGGTTATCAACCATCTGCTCAGTGGTCACCGATAAGGAAGTGACACTTCCCAGAATGGGCGAACAAGACCAAACCAGGGTCAGGAATCAAGACTAGGGAGTCACCAGTGCTGTCTGCTGACTAAGTATTGGACAGTGACAGAGGCCAGAGGTGCAAGCCAGCCCTCAGCCTGAGCCATGCAGGAATGCTCCCAACTTCCAGCAGCTCCACCCTGGGGGGCCCCCCACCCCCAGTCTGCAGCCTCACCTCGGCAGCCCCACCCAGGCAACAGAGCAGAGACACTGCCAGTCTCCAGGGCTTTCCCAGACAAGGCTCAGAGCCTCCCTCGGCCTCCACTGGCTTGTCTGAAAATGGGGATACCATCCTACCTCCAGGGTTCCTGCGAGGGCTGAGACCAACTATGGAGGGCACAAGCCCAGCATCTGACCCACTTTCTCCACCACCTGGACTGAGGTACAGGATCTTTCCCACCTCCAGCTCCCTCCTCCCTCCTCCCTCCACTCCAAACTACCCCAAAGTCATTTTTAAGAGAAGGGCCTTTCCTTGTTTACGGCCATCCTGTTCACTTTGCTGGGAGAATAGCTCAAGGCCCCGAATGACTTTAAGGGCCAACACTAAACACCAGGCCATAAATGAAATTGGGGTCAGTGATGCACATTTGTATTTTGCCCAACACAAAGCTTGGCCACCACCAGACCGCGGCAGGCCTGTTCCAAGTGAGCCCAGGACTTCGGGGGCTGGGGGGAGGACATGGACTCTGCGGGCAACTCTACACCTCAAGTCCCAGCCACCCCTTGGTCCCCTGCCCTGGTGTCATCTCTGGCTGCCGCCAACACGGAGCCAGACCGGGGCCGTGTCTCCTGGTCCAAAGCATGACAGAACTTTCCTGCAGATACGTGGTGACGCTGGGCACTCCAGTACCGTGCCAACACCGGCTCTCTGCAAGTGTCACTGATGACACAGCCGAACACCAGCAACATCTCCCAGCCACAGGGCTGCAGCATTCCCTCCTTGCACTTGGGAGAAACTGAGGCCCAGAAGTCGGCCCCTCCTGAGGCCCCCAAGAAGACAAGGCCAGAGAGGCTGGGACTGGGACTCCTGATTCCCCAGCCTCAGAAAGCCCCACAAGCCACAAACGACACCACCTAACTGAGCTGCTCTCACTGGCCTCCAGCCGCCTGTGGTGGGAGGTGGGGTGGAGACAGAGTTACAATGGGAAACCCGAGTGGTAGTGGCACATTGCTAATCAGTAACAAAATATCCCTCTCAACCCAGTCCTGCTCTGAACTCACAGGCTGGGAAGGTAAATAAAGGAAAAATTGTGCTGGGCGAGCACCCCACCTGCATGGGGTCCGGTTCCCACCCCACACAGGCCACTCAGCCACCAAACCAAAGACAGAGCGTCCCTCCTCTGCTCAGGCGTCACTCTGGGGAAGAACTGTCATATAAAGCCTAGACACATTTTCTCTGAACCAGGAAAGCCTTTAAAGAGAACCAGAAAGGGCTGTTTAATCTCCACCTTCAGGCAAATAGTTCAGGCAGCAGCAACTGCCACCAGGACTGGGAGCCAAGCCGCCAAAAATGTGGAAGAACAGGGAGGTAGGGAGAGGCACGAGTGGCAGGGAGAGCCACGGATCAGGGCGCCGGGAATGGCAGCCTCGGCCCTGCTCCACAGACTCAAGCTGGGGGCCCATAGGTCACGTGGGCGTGGAAGACAGTAGCTGAGCTTTCCTGAGGCCAAAGGTCCTCCACCCACACCCAGGCCACCTACCACCACGGCACTTCCTGTAAGGAGACCAACAGTTAACAAATCCTTTGGGAGACTTTGTCTCCACCTCAAATCCACAAGGCAGGGATCAACTCCATTCTACAGATAAGGAAACTGAGGCAGGCAGAGGAGAAAAGCCAGGATCCATGCCAAGCACATATCCCTCTGGAAAGTCTTAGAGCCTCGGTTGAGAAAGGTCCGCCCAACCTGAGAAGCTCAGGACTGATAGCAAACCAGAAAGGCTCTCCGCGCCCGGGTCCTCTGGCCCAGCTGCCTGGGAGTCTCAAGCGGCTGCCTGTGCTCCTCGTGCACAGAGAAGCCGGGGTGGAATTCCAGCCCCCCACACACGTGGACGCTGCTCGGGTTTGAGGTTGCCTGTTGCTCCAGATAAGAGGGGAAATTCACCTGTACTCAAAGTCAAAGGGTCTTTCTTTCCCCCCTCCCACATAACCCCCCCGCAAGAACTTCCCGCTCCCGGACAAAGATTTTCAGGTTGGGATGAGGCGTCCCTAGGCGGCCTTGCAGTACCCGGCACGAATACGGATAATTCCGCAGGAGAGAAACTTTTCTGGGGTCCAGTGGGTCCCCGGCCCGGCTGCGGATTCGGAGCTGAGCAGGGTCACGCCTCCTCCACTTGAGCAAAAATCATCACCCAAAACCCCACTGCGGGTGGGCGCGGGATCCCCCAGCCCTGAGTCTGAATACCAGCCGGAGAAGGGGTCTGGAGTGGCGACCGCCTCTGGCGGGAAGGGGCCGTGGGCACGAGACCCGCGCTACCCGAACCGTGCGGTCCTTACCGTGCAGGCCATTAGGAATGCTTCGGTGGTGCGGTGGCGCCGACAGGTCGTCCAGGGACCGGCGCGTGGCTACTGCCTTGCCGTCGGGGGCCTTGTGCGGCCCGGGGGGCAGCAGCGGGGGCGGGACGTGGTGGTGGTGGTCCGGGCTGCCTCCGCTACCCGCGCTCGACGTGCTGCTGCCGTCGCCCACGTCGCGGGCACCCGCGCCCGGCGCCGCTGGCCAGCGGCCCGCTCAGGCTGGCCTGGCTGTCGATGGAGCTGCGGGAGCCCGCGCCGCCGCCGCCGCCGCCCGC
>NC_048231.1:36985771-37045741 GCF_002007445.2 Ailuropoda melanoleuca
CTCCGCCTTCGGGGGGGAGCGAGGGGACGGGCAGAGGCGCGGCCGGCCCCCGACGTCCCCCAGCGCTGTGCGCCCGCCCGCCCGGCGCCCTGCCAGAGGCGCATTCGAGCCGCGGTCCCGCCCTCCCGCCCGTCCGATTGGGCCTCTCCGGGGGTGTGTGGGAGGGGCGGGGCGCACGCGGGGGACGCCGAGGAGATGGTACAGTCCAGCCACCCGGCATCCGACCCCCCCTCCCGGCGGTTCAAGTTTCTGCGCCCGGAGGACGCGGCCTCGGCCAATCCCTGGGCTACAGGGCGCTTTTAAAATGCAGGTACGGCTGCGGGGAGGGGGACGGTGGGAAAGGTAGGGCAGGGCTTTCCTTAAAGGAGACGCGCGGAAATGGACGCCGAGCCCCCTCCCAGGCCTGCGTCCCCCGCCCACACTCCCTCGCCCCAAATAAACAAATACCCGGGAGCCGGAGGACAGCTCCGCTTCTCCCTCCCGGGGGCACCAGAGTCCGGCGTAGTCTGAGATACGACGAACAATGGGACTCTGACTCGGGGGTCGCTCTCCCCGGAGGCAGGGCGGCTCTTTGTCCCCTTCCTTGCCCCCATCTCCACTCCCGTCCCCTGCCAGAGCATGCGGAGGGGCTGCGTTTCCACCCCAGCCCAGGGCTGTGGCTCCTGCGTCTGCGCCCCGGAAGGCCAGGGCCTCTCCAGCCGTGTCCGAGCACGGTCTGTACCCTTTCCCCTGCCCCAAAGGGGCGAGGGCACGGGGAACTTGTCCCCCGCCCGGAGCCGTGCTCAGAGCACTGCTCCCCCGCCCACCCGACCGCTAGTCCCTGGGCGTCGAGGGAGTGTCAGAGCTTCCTGAGGTGGAGACCCCAGGAGGGGATGGAGGAAGATCTCCCACCGGGGCCTTAACGCCAGGGTCGGGGGTCGCCAAGCCGGCCACCGAACCCCCTCCCCACCGGCAGCTTCGCCGGGCACCCGGGGTGTTCCCCCAGCCTGTGAGTCTGTCTCGTTATCCTCGCGTCCCCGAAGCGTGTTTACGGCGCGCCTGCTGCTAGCTGGTCCGAGGGGGGCGTCCCTCCCCCGAGACCCGCAATAAGATAAAACCCGCGCACTCGACTGTGAGCAGCCACGGCCTGGAGCGCGCGCCCGCGCGGCAGCTGATGTCCCCATTTCCAGTTGCTCAGCCGTGCGTTGGACAGTTGCGCACCCAGCACCTTCTCTACACCAGTCCTGTTCCAGACCCCCGGGGGATTCCGCAGGGCAGTGACAGCAGAGGTCACTGCCCTGGGGTGGGGGGAGGGGGGCAATTGCAGTCTGTGGGGAGGAGGAGAGAGTGGATGATAAACACTAAATAACCACCAGGCTGTGCAGGGGATTAAGACAAGCTGCTGTCACAGAAAGTGATCATCAGTTACTTTAGATCCCGTGGTCAAGGAGGACCTCTGAGGAGGTGCATCTAAGCTGAGACCTGAGCAGAAAGAACAAAGATGAGGGGGGAAGGGCACTCCAGGTGGAGGGAACAGTTAGTGCCAAGGCCCTAGGGCTGGCCTGTTAGCGGCCTATTCCAAGAAGGCCAGTGGGGCTGGGAATGGGCCAGGGAAGGGGTGAGAGATTGAGGTCAGAGAGGCCGGATCCTGCATGATTCTAAGGCAGCTGGGAGAGCAGTAGGGGGTTAGCACCAAGCAACCTGACCTGATTTGCTTTTTAAGAGGCTCACTCTAGCCCACAAGTGAAGGGATGGGGGAGGTGCATAGAGAGGTCCAGATTCAGCACCTCATTCCCCACCCACCTGCCCCTCTCTCCAGGTAGACTTCAGGAGGGAGTGGTAGGGAGAGGATGGGTGGGAGGAGCAGAGCTTTGAGGGTGAAGCCACAGAGGAGCTCAGGGTTCCCAGGACTTGGCCCAGGCGAGCCACTGTTCTTCCTGGGCCCAGCCTAGATGAATCGGGGTTTGGAGAGGGTTTCAGCTCACACCTGGGAGGCTCCAAGCCTGTCTTACCCCAGGAAGCCAGATCAAACAGCTCCCTGAAGGCTGTGCACAGAGCTGCTTCCGGGAAAGGTAAGAAGAGGATGCGTGGACTCACTAGGGAAGTGGTGGAGGTGGGTAACTGCACCCGTGGGAACGCCCTTCTCTTTGTGCGGGGCCCCAGGTGGTCCCCATGGCCTGCATCTTAGTCCCTACCTCTCCAGGGATCACAGCCACTGCTGAACGTTCCAAGAGAAGAACGAAGCCTGCATCTAGATGGGGTTTGCTTGCAGCAACTACAGACAGTAGGACCAATGGTCCCCCAGCCAGGACCCACGTCCCCCCTAGGTGCAGCAAAGAGCACTAGAGATGATGCTACCAGGTGGCCCGAGGGAGACTCTGCTCCCGGCTCCCTGGCTGCCCGGAGAACAGGCTTGGGCGGAACAAAATAGGATGGCAGGAGGTTGAGAGGGCCAGGCTAAGACAGGGTCCTGAAGCAAGAGAGACCGGCCAAGTCAGAGCCCCCTCCCTAAGGGCCGATGTCCTTCAGGGTCCAGCAAAAGGTGCCAAGCTCCCTAGAACATTCACAGTCCAGCAGACCTTGTACCCCAAGCCATGGGCTCAGAAACATCATGTGTCTTGGTTTCTAGCTTCCCGGTCATAACAGGCTCAGCTTTGTCATGGAAACAGTAAAACCAAATCATGGCGCTTTAGCAGAGTCATTCTCTAGATGCCCAGTAAAAGTAGTTGGGGGTCTTTTAAATAATAAAGATACACCCCCAACTCTCCAATTTTTTTTGCCTTCAGACCGTCCCAGCGCGTGTCCATTTAAAAGCACGCAAATGTTTTTGAGAGCCGGGTGGAGTGAGAGCCAGAATGCGGACATATAATAGACAAACTGTTTCAAAACACAGGGTCTGTGACCCTGGCAACTGATGATAAGACCACACCAGTGGTGAGCAGCCTGTCTCCCCACTGGGAAGGGAGCACAGAGCCCAGAGCAGACACCATTTGGTGTTTGCAGGGTGAATGCACAACGCTTTGGCACATGACCAACTGACTCTGAGCCCCTCATTTTAAAGATGAGGCAACTGAGCCCCAGAAGGGAAATGACTTGCCCAAGGTCACTTTCATTCGTTGGTTTACTGCACACACAAACATAATTAGGTAAGCATGTATGCATACGAGCACATGTACATGGAATCATACGCACGGCATGTATATAAAATGCGTGTAGATGCATTGTGGTGAGTACCCCAAAGAGAGGAGTAGAACATATCATCGAGGGAGCGGCCTGAAGCACTGGGCTGGGATTCCTGGAGGAGGTGACATCTGAGTTGAATCTTTTTTGTTTTTCAGTCATCTCTACTCCCAGCGTGGGACTGGAACTCACAACCGCGAGACCAAGAGTCAAATGTTCTACTGACTGAGCCAGCCAGGTGCCCCCTGAGTTGAATCTTGAAGAGCGAGTAGGAGTTTGTCAGATTTTGGAGGGGGGGAGGAGGGCGTTGGGATAGTCAAAATGGAGGGAACCACACAAGCCAAAACCCCAAAGGTAGGTGACAGTGAGCTGGGTGGGGGTGTCAGAGGGAGGAAGGTGATTGGGTGGGGGTGTCAGAGGGAGGGAGGTGATGGAACGGGGGTGCCGAGGGCTCTGTGAGCTGCAGGGAGAAGCGTGTGTGGCCTCTCCCTGGGGCGGGTAGTTAACAGCAGTAATCACCACCGCCACCCCCACCACTCACCCAGCACCCAGTATGAGCAGGGGACCCTAGGCCGGTCCTCACGTGATGACCATAACAACCTGGTAAGACGGTCATTAGTCCTTCTAGAAGTCTATGCCGATTCTCTTGGCTTGCTTGTTTTTCTCCACAAAGCTCGGATGACCATGTGAACTTATGGGCGATGTTCAGAGGCGTGTGGACACACAAGGACTCAGGCACAGATGGAAGGGGGAAGGTTGCCCGCTGGCTGGATGTTTCTACAGGCCAGCAGAGCGATGGTGGCTCACCAGGCCTGGGGTCAGACTTTTTTCTGCCCTCCCCACCCTGGGGGACCCTGAAACAGGGAAGTCACCACGTAGGGCTGAAGGGCCTCCTTGCCTAAGAAATCAGGGCCCATGGAAAAGCGACTATAATTTTTTTTATTAAAAGATTATTTATGTTTTTTTTGAGAGAGAGCAAGAGAGAGCATAGGGAGGGGAGGGGAGGGGCAGCAGGAGAGAGAGAAGCAGACTTCTGGCTGAGCTGGGAACCTGATGCAAGGTGGGGCTCCATCCCAGGACCCTGAGATCATGACCTGAGCTGAAGGCAGATGCTTCACCAAGGCACCCAGGTGCCGCACGACCATAATTATTATTAATAAAGTGACTAAGCACTTTCCATGTAATGGCATTGCTAGGGCTTTACACAGCTCTGCACAGCTTATCTGACTGAGTCCTAAGTGCAGCCCTGTTAGGTGGGAGCCCTTGATGCCCCTTTTACAAAAGGGGAAACTGAGGCTCACATAGGTTAAGTCACTTGTCCAAGGTCACACAGCTGGCAAGCGAATGAGCTGGGATTTGAACCCAGCACCATCTGAATCCAAGAGCTCCCCTGACCCCACACACCACTGCCTCTTCTCAAAGAGGAGAGCAGACCAGACCAGATACTTTGGGTGTCCCTTTCACTGTGGCTCTGGTCCTACCATGCCGGGGGCCTGTGCCATGCCAGGCCCACGGCCCCCCATGCCGCTTCCTCCTGCTGCAGGCCTTCCGCATTGTAACCAAGTCACAGAGACTCCCCAAGCCTCTGGATGGCGGCCACGGTCAGAGCTTCCCAGCTATTCCTGCTGACAGATCACTGCAGGGTGTGAGCGCCATGTCCTGGCTCCTGCATTGCTGATTGGCTCGGTGACCTCAGGCCACTCCTTTATGTAACCTCTCTGAGCCACAGTTTTCTCATCTAAGGCTTTCTCCACAGGGCCAGTGTCAAGCACCTAGCAGAGCTCTTGCAAAGCTTTGGAAAGGTGAGCTATGCCCTCCACCCCCGCACATTCTTCCCATCCTCTGGGCCAGCACAGTCTTCTGATAAGGACATTTGCACCCATCTTCTGGAGGCCAACACCGAGGTACAATAAAACAAGGGCTGTCCAGGAACCTAGTGCTTACCCCTGGCAAACTGGGCTACGAAGGATGCCAGGAATGGCCCTGGGCTGCCACCAGCTTCCTTTGAGGATGCGAGCAGCCCAGAAAAGGCGGAACCTCAAGAACATAAGAATTTAGTGATCAAGCGTCTCAGCTCCCACATTTATAGGTGAGGAAACTGCACAGAAGCTGGGGCCACCAGTCGGAGAGCGCTCAGATATTGGGTCCTGGAGGGCCGCGGTGGCAGGTCTGGGGGAAGTGGGTTCATTCACTCACATCCGACCAGTGTGCCAACAGGGAACAGGAAACCAGCAGTGCCCAAGACCACTGCCTAGACATGCTGATGTCTCAGTGGGATGGATGGAGCTGAAGCCCAGTGGCGTCATGTGCAGGCAAAAGCCTAGAGCCCAACCCAGAGGAGGGCCTGGGGAGGCACAGAAGGCCTAGAGCAGAGACCTGGCCAGACTTTTGTTTGCTAGAGAGCGTGTGACTGGTGTGTGGGCACAGATCAGAGAGGGTCAGCTGAGGCTTGGAGGCTGCAAAACCAGGCCAGCCAGAGACAGGGCAGGTCGATCCCCTTTGGTTCCTAGGGTGGAAGGCCCCGTTAGGGACCAACTGGGAAGTGTCTGCATCTGTACCGCTCCCTGCCCAGCTAGGGCCACCGAAATTCTCTCCTCCCCCTTCAGCTGCTGACAGCCCCTCGCACTACTGTCCTGAGGAGCAAGGCAGGAAGGAGGCTCATCCACAAGGGAAACTGAGTCAGGGGAGCTCTTTGCAGGACTACCTCTCACCTTAACACACTTAAAAACGCTGTTCTTGGGGTGCCTGGGTGGCTCAGTCAGTTAAGCCGCTGCCTTGGGCTCAGGTCATGATCCCGGGGTCCCAGGATAGAGCCCCGTGTCGGGCTCCCTGCTCAGCGGGGACTCTGCTTCTCCCTCTGCCTCTGCACCCCCACTCATGCTCTCTCTCTTACTCTCTCTCTCTCTGTCTCAAATAAATAAAATCTTTTAAAAACCACATGACCACATTATTCTTATTAGGAACTATTTTAGGGGCACCTCACTGGCTTGGTCGGTGTGACTCTTGATCTCGGGGCTGTGAGGTTGAGCCCCATGTTGGGTGTAGAGATTACTTAAAAATAAAATCCTTTTTTTTTTTTAAGATTTTATTTATTTATTTGACAGAGAGACAGCCAGTGAGAGGGGGAACACAAGCAGGGGGAGTGGGAGAGGAAGAAGCAGGCTCCCAGCGGAGGAACCCGATGCGGGGCTCGATCCCAGAACATCGGGATTATGCCCTGAGCCAAAGGCAGATGCTTAACGACTGATCCACCCAGGTGCCCCTAAAAATAAAATCTTTAAAAAAATAAATAAATGAGAATTTTTATAAATAAAGTCTTAAAAATAAAGTTTTAAAAAAAGGAACTGTTTTATATTACAACAAATGGACACAGCAGGAATCTGGCAGCCACTGCCCATCATAGGAAGTCACTGCCACTTTTGAAAGCCCCTGGGGCCCCTCCTAGTCACATGCCCCAGCCCACCTGCCCCAGGATTCTGAATGTTGCCTTAATTATTCCATCAGCATACTATATTTCCCCCTTGTAGCAGACTGCTTGATGATCATGCTTTTGAACCTTATTTAAACCATATTGTGCGAGACGCCTAGGTGGCTCAGTCAGTTAAGCATCTGCCTTCGGCTCAGGACATGATCATGGGGTCCTGAGATCAAGCCCCACATCTGGCTCCTTGTTCAGAGGGGAGTCTGCTTCTCCCTCTGCCTGCCGCTCCCCCCTGCTCATGCTCTCTCTCTCTGACAAATGAATAAAATCTTTAAAAGAAAATAAAAAAAAAAACAAAAACGTATTGTGCTTCCTGGTTCTTTGGCAACATTCTTCTCCCTCATTATTTCCCTGACACACGGAAGCTGCAGTTGGCTCACTTGCTTGGCTGTGTAGCAAGGTTNCAATCTTTAAAAAAAAATTAAAATAAAAAAAAAAAAACGTATTGTGCTTCCTGGTTCTTTGGCAACATTCTTCTCCCTCATTATTTCCCTGACACACGGAAGCTGCAGTTGGCTCACTTGCTTGGCTGTGTAGCAAGGTTGACATATTGGACTTTATGTCTTTGGCGTGGGGGCAGAGAAGGGCTGTCTTGTGCACCCTAGAACGTTTACCAGCATCCCTGGCCTCCATCCGTTGGATGGAAGTAGCACCCCACCCCTAGTTGCGAGAGCTGAAATTCTCTCCAGACCTTGCCAAATGGCTCCTGGGGACACGATCACCCCCAGTTGAGAATCTCTTCTAATACCCATTGCATGCATATGTCACTTTTCCTTCTCTTACAGGACATTTGTTTCTTGTGTTTTGCGATAACCAGCAATGCCGCCAGAGACGTTCTGGTGCAGTCCTGATGTGCGAGTTTGAACTTGGGTTTGGGTCTAGACCAAGACACAGAGGGGCTGGGTCATACAGTACATGGCTTCAGTTCGACCGGAGGAGGCCAGACTGCTTCCCGAAGAGGCGGTGCCAACTCACAGTCCAGCCAGCAGGGTGTAGGATGCTGTCACTCCAGTGCATGCTCGAAACTTCGCTCTCTTTCCACACCTGCTCTGCCTCCCTCAGGCTGTCAGAGCACAAGAGAAGCCCAGGCCAAATTGCATACTCTAGGTGCCCACTATATGAGGACAAAACAAAACCAAACAGAAGAAGAAAGAGTATAACAGGTTTAAACACGGATAACTTATCTGAAATGTTTATATTTATCAAATCGATGCTCTCACACATACTGCGCAGGTTCAATGCAACACTGCGGAATAGTCAGAGGCTTTGCAGCAGGTGACAAGTCTCCGGTCCCAGACACTGGGTCTCTGAGCCCGGCTGTGTCTCCCAGTGACTATCACCATCGCTCTGGGAAGGGCGAAGCCCAGGCCGGCAGTCTCATCTGTGACGGGTGGTGTCTGTCTGCCTCCCCCACGGTATGCTCCTTGAGGACAAACCCAGCTCTTGTCTGAGACCCTCAGGCCATGGCCCCAGTGGTGTTGCCTGGATGTCTGCAGGAGTGCCGTCTGTGTCAGAGACACACCTGCCCAGCCCCCTCATCCTCCCAAGTGCCCCTGGACATGGGGTGCTGCTTTCACCCCGGGTCTACAAGAAGCCGTGCCCCAGGCTGCAAAGATCAGGGACCAGTCTCTTCCGGTGCCTAAATATGTCATGTGCTGAGTGTGGAATAAAAGTCGACAAAGACTTTAATTGTTAATGTGGCTCTGCCGCTGCAGGCCGGGCCTCCCAGCCCCTTCCAGCTTGCTCCCCTCCAACCCACCTCTGATACAATCCCAGCAATAACAGTAATTCCCCCACCCCCACCTCCAGTTGAGCCCACCGTGGGCAGAGAGAAGATGGGACATGAGTCACTCTAACAGCTATGCCATCCGGCCACCACTGTGATCACCGCTCTTCTCAGGACCCTCTCAGCACAGAGCCTGGGGACTCAGGGAGTGTTTGTCAAATGAGTGAATGATGACGGGGGAAGTTGGGTTCAGTAGAAAAGCCCAGACTCAGAGTCCAGTCTCTGGTCTGATACTGGCTGGCAGGTGGCTGTGGGCAAGTCACACCCCTCTCTCCACCTCTGGATCTCACCTGGAGATGGAATCATCTCAAATGCACAAGAAAAGGCCGGCTGGAACCCTAAGCCACACGGTGGGGCAGATGGGACACTGCTTTGCTGGGGAAATTGCTGACAAGCCTGGGAGTACCCCAGGGTCCACATGGAATGATCATCCTGAGACTCTGAAAATCTAACAGAAGAGCGGCCCCTCTGTCAAGAGGAGCCTCGGCCTGGCAAAGACCCAGCACCAGGACACAGCTTTGCAACGAAGAACTGCCGTCTTACCATCCTGCCCGTCCAGAGCCCCTGCAAACAAGTCAGGGTCCTAACGAGGCAGCTGGTCAGGCTCTATCCACAAGGCCAGCGGGTCAGCCCCGTGGTCTTGGCCCTGAGTACCTGTTAATCACACAAAAGCTGGCAAAATGCAGATGCTCAGACCCCACCTCACACCAACTCAATCAGAATATCTGGAGAAGGTAAGCCTGGCGGGCAGGGCTGTGAAGCACCGGGTTAGATCAAGGTGTTGTTCACTGGCATCAGGCCGCACCAGAAGGAGACATCCCCATTTCTTGGGAGGGGCACACCCCTCCCCAAGTGTCTGGATTTAGAGATAGTTCTCTAAGATTATCCACATTCCCCACATAATCCTCCAATGTGCTTCCTAGGGTAGGGAAGGGGGCTAGGAACTCTGGAGTCTCTGTAGTGTTCTCTTAACACCCCTACTTTTTGAACCATATGTAATGGGAGAGAATGGAGGGAAGGAAAGTATTAAAGCTATAATACCAAGCAATTATCTGGGACTGCTGGACACAAAAGACCAGCATAGAATGGGGGGGGGGTGGAGACCATACTGGGCAATTCTTGTAAAATTTCGGAACACCAAGATTGAGGAGATCCTAAAAGCATCCAGAAAGAGAGACAGAGAGCGGAGACCACATACAAGAGATCATGAATCATAATAACATTGACATTCTCAAGGCAACTCCAGGAGCTAGAAGACCATGGAGCAATGCCTTCAGTGTCCGGAAGGAAAAAACTTCAGTACCTAAGCCATCAAGTGTGGGGGTAGGGTAAGACATTTTCAGATTAAAAAAGAAAAGAAAAGGGGTGCCTGGTGACTCAGTCAGTCAGGCGGCTGCCTTCAGCTCAGGTCATGATCCCGGGGTCCTGGCATCAAGCCCCCTGTCGGGCTCCAGGCTCAGCATGGTGTGAATCTCCCTCTCCCTCTGCTCATGCTCGCTCTCTCTCTTGCTTGCTCAATCTCTCTCAAATAAATAATATCTTTAAAAAAAAAAAGAAGGGGCACCTGGGTGGCTCAGTCATTAAGCGTCTGCCTTTGGCTCGGGGCATAATCCTGGTGTCCTGGGATCAAGCCCCTCATCGGGCTTCCTGCTCCACTGGGAGCCTGCTTCTTCCTCTCCCACTCCCCCTGCTTGTGTTCCCTCTCTCGCTGGCTGTTTCTCTCTCTGTCAAATAAATAAATAAAATCTTTAAAAAAAAAAAAAGAAAAGACAAAATTTCCCAGACATCCTTTCTCTAAAATTAGTAATGAAACCAAGAAATAAGACTCAAAGACATGAAATGCAAGAAACAGGGAATCCCAAAGCCGTGGTGCAGGAGAAGCTGGAGGGTGAGGGCATGGGAGCCAGGAGCAATCAAGGCAGAGTGGGACAGGGTGAAAGGACTCCAAAGAGCTAGCCAAGCAAGGGAGCATGACTCCATGGGTCCCTCCCCCACCAGGGGGCTTGGCTGTCTTACAGGGAATATTACAGCTCTGCCAGCATTTGGTGGTTGTATTAGTGATAAGCACAAAAGTAAACCAAGCAAGTCAAACAAGGAGGCAATTATTAATCCCCAGGGAAACCCGAAAGTCCTACAAGGAAGGAAATGCAGTCATAGGACATATGGTGGCTCCATTGGCCATAATGTTTATATACATAGTATATTACAGAGACAATATTGATTGACCAAAAATTGTGATATAGCTGTCCTGGGAGGACAGGGAAGGGGACGACAAGTGCCTACATGGACTAAACCCTCCTGGTCCCTAAGAGAAAGGCAGCGCTAACACCTATACTGGAGAGCCAGTGAAGAGCAATGTGTGTTATTTGCAAATATGCAGATTAAGTCACAGAAGAATCTAGTTGCCTCTGGAAAGCACAAATCAGGGGTGGAGAGAGGAGGCAGGGGACTAGGTTATTTCAGTTTTTTCCTTTAAAGCCTTATAATTTTATTTGATTTTTGAAACTCTGAGCGTATGTTTTTGAATTAATAAAATATTTAAAAAGCCCGGCATCGGACTTCTTATTAGAAACTCTGAAAGCTAGAAGGCCCCAGAGCAATCAGTTGCCTTAAAAGTCTGAGGGAAAAGGATTTCCTGCCTGGATTCTACGTCCATGGAGAGAATCAGCCAAGTATGAGACTGGAATACAAACTTTTTCAGAAATTCAAGGTCGCAAAAAAAAAAAAAAAAATTTAACTTCTGTGCACCTTCCAGGAAGCTTTTGGAGCACATGCCCTCGTAGGTCCTGAGAACAGACCCTGGAACGGGACAGCTTCCCCAGGCGGCGGGGACCTTTCCAAGGCTGGCTGGGCTCCGGCCCCCAGCTCTCAGAGGCCCAGAGCAGAGAAAGGAGCCCTCGGCCTGGACGGGCCCCTGGTGACGACTGGATAAGATATCCACATGCCTGAGCATTTGACACCACTGTCTCTAGGAGCAGGGTGAATTGGCTGGAAAAATTAAGAAGACACATTTAAATACCTTGCAAGATTTTTTTTTTTTTTTTAATGATTTAACTCCAGGGCACACACAAACAAAACTATAAGAAAAGGAGCTGTCATTGACCACCTGGTGACTTTCCTGAGTAACATTTACATAATCCTAATAAAACCCTTGACTGGTGGTTAAGGAAGAAGTGTATAGAGCCCCCCAGGGGATGGGAGGGAGGGGAGGAGGATGGAATGGCTGAAGAGAGCTAAGCCTCATTTGTCCTGACCAGAAGGTGACAGAAATGTCTAGAGTTGAAAAATCAAGAAGCAGGAACGGAAACGTCTTACAGAGAAATGTGGAGGCCAAAACCAGAGGGAACAAGTGAGCAGGGAAACTGTTGTTCCCGGAGAAAGAAGGGAAAGGAAGGGGGGGCCCTAGGTGGAGCCCTCTTAGGATTCTCACTCTCTCTCCTTCCACTCCTCCCCCTGCTCACGCACGCTCTCTCTCTCTCTCAAATAAATTAATAAATCATAAAAAAATGAAACTTTAAAAAAAAGGGGGGGAGGAAGGGCTAGGGAGACGTTTCATTTCCTTCTGAATATTTTGGTGTTAGTCGATTTATTTTTTAACCTAAGTGCGTGCATTATTTTGTTTACGATATACATATAATTTCTCTAAATAATCATAAAAACGTACCTCCGGGCAGTGGCATGTGAACCAAGGGAGGGGGAGCGGCAGACTCTGATGGGAGCCCCCAGACCTGACCCTCCTCAGCGACCCCCAGCCACAGGGCCTGGAGGGCCCCTGCCCAGTTCACGTGAACCAGGGTCTGTGCAGTTCACGAA
This sequence comes from Ailuropoda melanoleuca, assembly GCF_002007445.2. NCBI lineage: Eukaryota > Metazoa > Chordata > Mammalia > Carnivora > Ursidae > Ailuropoda > Ailuropoda melanoleuca. The sequence goes on from NC_048231.1 coordinate 36,998,011, forward strand.
GCACCCTCTGGGCCGTTTCCTCCTCCTGTCCTCCCAGCAAGCCTGCTAGGCAGGCTGGAGTCTCAATGCCCATTTGATCCACAGAAGCTGAAGTTCAGGTGTGTATCTGGGGGTCTATAGTGGGTCCCTCCCACGGCAGGTGCACCCTCCTATGAGGGCGGGTGGAAAACCTGCCCAAGAGCCAGGGAGAGGCAGCACAGGAGGAATTTCAGAGACGGAGCCACCCCTCCTAGTCGAGGGGCTCTCAGCCAAGGCGAGCGTGGTGGAGACCCCTGCAGAAACACTCCCCCAGCTCCAGGGCATTGGATGTCCTCAAAGCAACCTGTGTGGCCGGATGGAGCTTGCAGATGTAAATCCCTTGGCAGACATAGGACAGGGAGAGAGGGAGACTGGGCCCCAGGAAAGGGGGGGGTGGGTGAGAGGGAGTCACAGGCTGTGGAAGTGGTGACAGAAGATCACAGAGCCCTGTCCCACTGGGGCCATCGCGAACCCTGTCACCACCCCAGGGGCTAGCCTCAGAGCTAGGCCCATTTCACAGATGCAGCCACCAAGGCAGAACAAGGCTTAAACCAGTGCCATCACTGAAGCAGCGACTTTGGCCAGGAGCAGGGTTTCTCACACCTACCTGGTGGTAAGAATCACGTGGGACGCTTGTCAGCCACGTTCCTTTCCTGGAGACTCTGAACCACCCCCATGGGGTGAATCCCACAATGGGTCTCTTTAAGGAGTGCCTGTGGGGGGGGNGATGGGTGGGGGAGGGGGGCCTCAGGAATCACAGGGGGCTGATCCAGGACCTCCAAGCCCCCTGCCCCGCTCGCCCTATTTCCTAAGCATGCGGTATTTAGCCAGCTGAGGTGGTTGCCTGCTCCCCACTGCTGGACACGGGGGTTATTTCCGGGGCTGGACCATTATAAATAACTCCTGTGTGGGACATGTTTGTGCACAGCGTCGTTTTCCTGTTGGATTGTTTCCTTGGGATAAGTTCCCAGCAGTGGGATTCCTGAGTGGAAGCATGGCCGTGTTCCGGCTCCTAAGCCCCAAACCAAACCTAGCCAGGCCCCGGGATGAGGATCCGGCCTTTCAAAGATTTCAAGGAGGGGCCTCCAGCGAGCCCCACCTGCACTTCCAGAGGAAAACGACAGATCTGCCCCTTTCCTGGAAGAGCTCAGGGCCGGCAGAACGAAGAGGGCCCAGGTGACTCAGGACCCATCTTTCTGGGGCCCGCCCAGGCCGCTCCACCAGCCGGGCTGGGTTCTCCCTGCGGAGGTCACGGGGAGGGAGGAAAGTGTGCCTCGCTCCCTGGGGGAGCAGGTCTGTCAGCAGCTTTGAGAGAGGCCAGCAAGGAGGTCTGGAAATCGGAGGGGGGGGGGGGGACAGATCACGTTTGGTGCTTTCTGACAACCAAGGGCTCTGACCCCTGGCCCCTCTGACCTGCCTGACAGGAATGGCCTGCTGTTCCCAGAGGAAGAGGCGCGCCCAGGGCTGAGGGTTAAGGAGGCCCCTGCACTGACCTGAGCCTCTGGCACCATGGCCTTCCACCGCCTCCCCTTCCAGATGACCACGGCCCCAGCTGGGCGGCAGGTGCTCTGGCTCCTCCCCAAGGCAGCCCTTCCCCCCACCAGGTGGGGACAGGGCAGGAGTGGGCCCCTGACTGCTGTCCTGGAAACACACCTTTAGATGTCACCACTGGGGAGAGGGGTCCCCAGAGTCCCCTCTCTCCTGAGGGAGCGGCAAGTGAAGGTGGGGTAGGGTGGCTGTGGAACAGTCCCGCTGGGGGGCATGAGCCTCCTGGCTCCCAACAGGAGGGCTGGGGGCCCAGCATTTGCAGGCTCTGGGCAATTGCCCGAACACAGAGGGTCCCTCCTCCCTGCAGAAGACCGGCAAGCCAGGCCTCTAGGCAGGGCCTGAGGTGGAGGTCACTCTTCCAGGGCCCATCTCTGGAAGACTGGCCCGTCTGCTGGGAACACCCTCTGACAGGACCAGGGGAGTCAGCCCTGTGAAGTCAGCCTCTCAGTGTCCAGGGGTCCCACAGAGCCTGGCACTGGTGTGCTTCCCCACAAGATCATGAATGCTTTGAAGACAGGACCAGTGTCTGCTGTGTTTTAGACTCAGGGTAGTGAGTTCTCTGTCCCTGGAGGTAAAACAGCTAAGGCAGCATGGACATGTCTCAGAGGCAGAGAGGGAGCACTGGCTGGCGGGGCGGGGGGTTCCGTGAGCTGAGTGCCCACCCTATGCCACCACTTGGCGAATACTTATGCCTGCCTTACAGCTGAGCAAACAGGCCCAGGAGCTAAAAAGGCCTGGAGATCTAAAGATAGCGGACTATTCATGAATCATCAACTATTTATTGAGCGCCTGCTGTGTGCCAGGCCTCCTTGCTTCCTCAGTCTCCCCTTGATCAGCCTCTGTTCATAGTTCGTCACAGGCCAAAGTGGCTGCCCTCCGTGTCCACTCCCACAGGAAGGGGATTATCTCCCCCTCCCCCGCCCCAGCCCAAAGCTGCTGCTCGGCTGGCCCAGGCGCTGTCTGGTCTCAGGGCAGCCCGAGTGACTTGCTGGCTGGGGCTGGGGGCTTGTGTGTGGGCTAGGCCGGCCCCAGCTGGTGGCAGCAGGGGAGCCGCACCGGCACTGCTGGGCTGGGCCCCTGCGGGTGCCAGGGCGCTGGCCATCCCTCAGAAGGACTCTCCCGAGGCCAGGACACCCAGTGGTACAGAGCACTGGGTGCCACTGACCACAGAATTTTTTTTTTAAGATTTTTATTTATTTGAGAAAGAGAGAGTGAGAGAACGAGCAAGAGAACATAAGCAGGGGGGAGCAGCAGAGGGAGACCCAGAAGCAGACTCTCCACTGAGCAGGGAACCCAACATGGGGCTCGATGCCAGGACTCTGGGACCACGACCTGAGTCCAGGGGAGACGCTTTACCGAATGAGCCACCCGGGTGCCCCGTGACCACAGAATTTTTATAGAGGACCTTCGGTGCACAAGGCCAGGAACGAATCTCGGCCTCAGCCACTTTTTAAAGACGACTGGGAACAGAGAGAAGTCTGGCCAAGAACTTATCGGTCTGCGCAATTGACCTTCTGCACCCAAATGCAAATTATTCTGATTTTCCCTGTTCAATTCCATTGTGTCGGTTTTAATCCCTTGTTCCATCTGCTGAGGCTCCTGGAAATGCCATGTTTTCACGAGGTGTGGCCATTGGCACATCCACACAGCAAGCCTCCCATGGCCCCAACCAGATGCTTGATTGAAACAGGCAGGGCCGAAGGCGGAGACCTATGGCCCACCCTTAGAGACTCCTTATTTCAGCTTGCACTGATTTACAAAGTATCATCTCTGGGCTGTTCTGTCCAGGGAGCTGACCTCCTCCATACTGCCCCACTCTCCAGCCCATATTTTCCACTCTGCCAAAAGGACAACATAAAGAGCTTGTTCCCCAGACACACCTCCACGCCTTCGCCCACAGTGTTCGCTTTGTCCCGGACATCCTGGCCCTCTTCCTCACCTGGCTGACTCCCACACCAGGACAAAGGTTTGTCGGGTTCTTCTCCATGGTCCCCTGGCAGCCCGTCAGGCGCCCGCAGGCCCCCCGGGTTCTCCGATCGTGGTACTGCTGTGCTGGGCGGGCCCTGTCTGCCTACCCGCCCTGCCCCTCTCTACACCCTGGGATCCCAGGGTCTCCTGAGTCGGCCCAGGGCCGGGCCCCTACAGAGACAGCAGTGTGCTCAGGGTGGGGGGCCAGCCAGGCTTGGCAAATGACCCTCGGTTTCTTCATTTGTCACATGAGATCCTCGCCACGTGAAGGGTTGTGGGAAGGACCCCAGACCACGTGTATGAAGCGCTCAGCACACCACATCCATGTTCACTGGCTGAGTGAATGGCCGGGAGTGGCCGGAGTAGTGGAGGAAGCCGAGACACGCGCCCATGACCTCTGGGAACCTCCAGGAGGGCACACTGATTCTGCCAGGGGGCTGGGAGGGCTTCGCTGTCAGGGAGAACTGTGGCTAAGCCTGAAAAGTGGCTCCCCTGTTCTACAGGCCATGGAGTTGGGGAAGAAGATCCGAGGAAGAGAGCCTTTGGGTGCTGATTCCTACAGACCCACCAGTGCTGGCTTTTATCATTAAAATGATGTGTGCGTGTGTGTGCGTGTGCATGTGCGCGTGTGATTTCAGAGGGATGTGAGGGTGTTGGAGCACCTTACTGCCTTCCTGAGTGTCTGATTCCCTTTCAGGCTGGCTCTGAGAACCGTAATCCTTTAAGGTAGGAGTGAAGAGCAGTCCTTCTCCATTAGCTCAAAATTGTGACATGAGCTCAGCCCAGGAGAATTTGGGTGATTTGGGGGAGGCGGTGCCTCTGAGATGAGCCGGCCACACTTGATGGGGGAGGAGGGCAGAACACCCCAGCAGGCCTCCCCAGGGCGGCCACTCTTGTGATCCGAGGAGCAGTGAGCACTTTTCCCAGCTGCCGCCTGGCCAGACACGCTGCACTCCTGCCCCTTCTTAGGATAGGCACTTCTATGCAAATGTAAATATTTTGTCTGGGAGAGGGAACACTTTGCTTGACTACTGAGGGCAAGAAAGGTGGAAACTGATTTATCACGTGCCCACTGCAGGAGATGGGCATGCCACATCGTCGTCAGATCCACAGGGCAAGCTGGTGGGGGGGGGTTACCCACCCCTGCAGGTGGCGGAACGGGATGCAGAAGGGCCAGGGTGCGGCCTAGTGCTTGGCAGAGCCAGAGGTCAGGTTCTCCGCCTCATGACAGCCAGCCGCTCCTCCACCTTCTTGGCATGCGGGCTTCCTGCAGGAGGAGGTGAGATGGTGCAAGGGTTCTGGGGGCGTCCAGCACTGGGTTCCTGGGCAGCTGTGTGCCTGCACAAGCCTTCACCTCCTGGGTTTCTCCCCACCTCGGGATGGCGTAGCCACAGCACCTACACTGCACCCCAGGGCTGTTGTGGGGACGGAAGGAGATACGCAGAGTCGGTGACACCGTGTCTGGGCTGGGGCTCCGAAAAGGGCAGTCTGTATATTCTTATCGACTCACACACGTTCAAGAACGTACAGCCCCAGCTCACAACCCAGGGATACTCCATGCCCCTTCTCTGACTCGGGCAGCGGCAGGAGTGAGAGCCAGCTCCTTGTCCCCTGTGTGCCCATCCTGGGATCTGTGAAGAGAAGGCAGGTGGTGGTGGGAGGTACTGGCCTGCAGCGGGAGCTGGTTCAGGGGATGGGTGGCTTCTGGAAGCTGTCTGCCCCCCAGCAGCCACCCATGATCATGTGTGCAAGCACTCTGTGTCCCATCCTCTCTCTCTGGGAGCCTAATTCAGGAACTACATAGGGGAGCCAAGTTCAGAATCCTTACTTGAACCCTGACCTTTGGCCCCTAAGGCCAGAAGCCAGGCACTGGGCTCCCGTGTGCCTCGGGCACCCTAACTCTAACGTGGGCAGCCCATCCAATTCCCATCTTCTCGAAGGAGAGGAATCTGGAGAAGTAACTAGTCCCGACCTCGTACAAATGGCAAGGTGCCTTGAGGATGAAGTGTGTAAGCCATCAGCCCAAGGGCTGTCATCTCAGGGCCGGAAATTGCTCATCAGGTGATGACGGCAGCTGGGGAGGCTGCAGGAACCTTGAGACTGCAGATTCCGTGGGATGCGGGGGGCTCACTCTAAAGGCACAAGGCCGGTGGTTCAGGGCCTCCCTTGCGGCCAGGAGCCCCAGGCAGCCCGCAGAAACTGACGCCTCTTGGCTACTTCATCCCACTTTGCAGAGGAGGAAACTGAGGCCCAGGGAGGCCCAGTCACTAGCCCAGGATCCTGCAGCCAAAGGTGTGTCGCGTCTGCCTGACACACAGTCTGGTCTCCTGGCCACGACGCCAAACTGCCTCCGTGGTTACTGCCATCATCACAATAGAATGTTAATAACAGTCATAATTAGTATTATTTTTGAGGGCAGTGCCCCAGGCAGGCAAATCTGGGTGACAGCATCACTGGGGCTGAGTGCGTGGCCAGGGCCCAGAATTGGGCAGCGTCCTGTCCCAGCCGGCCCCAGGACGCTGCTGAAGATGAGAGGCCCCGTCCTGCAGCCGGGGTCACGGCATGGGGTTTCTCCCACGCTCCATCAGATCCTGGACGCAGGCAGCCTCTCCTGCCCATCGGCCCCTGGATGCATCTGGTGACGGACCAGGCGGGGATTTGCCAGCAGGAAGACTGAAAATTCAAGCAGAGGCAGTCACTGTCGTTATGAAGCACAGCTCCCGGGGCGCCTGGGTGGCTCAGTCGGTTGAGTGTCTGCCTTCAGCTCAGGTCATGGTCCCGGGATCTGGGGATCGAGCCCCCTCATTGGGCTCCCTACTCAGCGGGGAGCCTGCTTTTCCCTCTTCCCCCCACCCCAGCTCATGCGCACTCTCTCTCACTTGCTCTTTAATAAATAAATAAAATCTTTAAAACATATATATCTATAAAGCACAGCTCCCTGCCTCCGCAGAGGCTAAGCACCCCTGCTCCAAAAGGCAGTGCATCCTGCCGGGAAAACCATGGACCAGGGCCCAGCTGGCCTGGCCTCAAATCCTGGGGCTTCTGCTCGCTCCTATGTGACCCTGGACAAGTGATTCACTTCACTCCCTCTCACCATCTGTGCAATGGTGCACACACCCCAGGGCCACCGGGAGGACTGAGTGAGCTCCAACTGCGCCTGCCCCACCCTAGCTGGTACCCAGTAAGTGCATCTGGACCCCTCCAGGGAGCTGGAGGAGGGAAAGGGGGCTGGAGGGAAGGGGGGCTCCTGGGATGTGATCGTAGATCAACTTCGTGGCTGAGTTTGACTCTGGAATAGCTGGCTTCAAGTGTGTTGAATGTGTGCCTGATGCAGCTGGGACAGTCCCGGGGCTCCAGCAGGTGTTGGCTCCGGATAGGGGAAGCCAGGGGGCTTGCGTGGGGTTCCAGGTCCAGGCTTTTGCAATCCCCCTAGGCCATAGGAGAGCCCACGAAACAGGTTCCCAGCTTCCCGCCTGCCGTCAGGGCTCCAGCTTGATCCCGTTCTCGTCTATCCTGCCAGCTGGGACTAAGGGAAAGATGCAAACAGCCACGGCCCAGTCCTGGCCTCTGGGATGCAGCCTGCCCAGTGCCTTGGCTCTGGGCTTGGAGGCTGAGGCTGCAGCCTCAAGATGGGGGCATCTAGTGCCCGTGGCAGCCCGGAGCCCCTAACAGACTGCAGGCCTGGCCTGCCACAGAGGGACGGCTGTGCAGACATGGGGCTGGGAGGGTCAGGGGTGCCCCGGAGAGAGGCGTCAGCATGCGCGGGTGCAGGGGAGGTAGACTTGGGGGAGCCTTCGGAAATAGGCAAACGGACATGGCCATGAGGTCCCCCAGGGAGTGTTGCTGTGGCTGGGGCCTGGTGTCCAGGTGTTGCAGAGGGGATGGGACGGGGTGGGGCGGTGGCTCTGGCTGTGTGTAAGACCGCCTCTTCCTCTGTGTCTCCTCTGAACAAAAGCAACAACAAAACCAATTGCTTGAAAGTTTCTCTTCTCTTCTTTTCAGGAGAAGCGTGTGGACTCACAGGTGACCTCAGCTTCTCGTCCCCATACTCCTGGACAAGGAAGATGGCAGGAGGATGGAGGAGGACAACGCAATGCTTCTGGAAATTCAAGACGCCAAATGCCTCCTCCCTCCCTCCAAGGAGTCCCCTATGTTGTCCTGGTCACCTCTGGAGGCGGAGGGGCCCCCAGCAGGACCCGGCAGCTCCAAGGAGCCCCCTGGTGGCCCAAGCAGTTGCTGCAGCCACTCCGGCCAGGGCGCACTTGCTCCCGGACATCCACTGACATAGGAGGTTTTTCAGGACCCAGACCTTGCGCCTGGCACTTCGCTGGGTGCCACCAGGGAAACATCATCTTCCAACAGCCTGTGAGGTGGGGGTTACCCCGGGTTATCGGTGTGGACACCTGGCGGGGACTGTCCTGGACCAGCGGGCTGCTGCCTGAAATATAACGTCAGGAAAAGAAGCAGGAGGCCACGCGTGAACAAACATGACATGACAGTGTATTTATTTTTATTTTATTTTATTAATTTTTTAAAGATTTTATTCATTTATTTGAGAGAGAGAGAGAGCACAGGTTGGGGGGAGGGGTAGAGGAAGAGGCAGACTCCCCGCTGAGCAGGGAGCCTGATTCAGGACTCGATTCCAGGACCCTGGGATCATGACCTGAGCCAAAGGCAGACGCTTCACCGACTGAGCCACCCAGACACGCTGAAAGTGTATTTATTTTTAAAATAATGATCGAGCACACAGGTGCATGCAAACTCTAGAGGACCATGCAAGTACCTGGCATCACCAGGGGCTTCTGGAAGGCGAGCTGAGGGGCTGGGGTATAGGGTGGGAATGAACCATTTTCACTGGATTTACTTTTGTGCTTTTTGATTTTTGAACTATATGGAAGTATTGCCTATACTTAAAAATTCATGAAAGATTTAAACATTCGTGGATCTTCAGTGACAGAAAAAACCTTGGGAGTGACGGAATTTTCCCTCAGTTGTGGCAGCTCAGACAGGAGGCTTCTCGGCAACTACTTGCACGCCTCCAGTGATGGGGTGCTTACCCCTTAATTGGCCAACTCCCAATCTGGAAAGATCCTCTCCCTATAGGCTGACACATATCTCCCTGGTCAGAACTCCCTCTTCTGGGTTGACCTTCTGGGTGTCTACAAGATGTCTGCTATTAGCTGAGCACCCCCAGGTACCAGGGGCCATGGTTTCAGCCCTCAACAACTTCAGAGCCCAGTTTCTGGAATTTTAGGAATGGGCGGGACTCTGAGGCCAAAGCAGGACTCACCCTCCACACATGGGGCAGACGGCTGTTGTTTGTTTGTTTGTTTTTTTAAAGATTTTATTTATTTATTCGACAGAGATAGAGACAGCCAGCGAGAGAGGGAACACAAGCAGGGGGAGTGGGAGAGGAAGAAGCAGGCTCACAGCGGAGGAGCCTGATGTGGGGCTCGATCCCACAACGCCGGGATCACGCCCTGAGCCGAAGGCAGACGCTTAACTGCTGTGCTACCCAGGTGCCCCGGCAGACAGCTGTTTGTAACAATGGAGAGGAAGCCTTGTTGCCCAAAGCCCCTGTCCCCTCGTTTTGTGGTGTCACATCACCCCACCCCACCCCCGACCTGCTGGCTAAGGCCTACAGAAGTGCCTTGGCAATGGGGAGCTCACGTCCTTGCACTGGGATGTTCTGATCTGGTGTTCTGACTGGCCCTCCTGTCTCAACCTCCCTGAGCTCAGGGTCCTCATCTGCAAAGAGGGTTAATAATGGCACTCACTCTGGAAGGTGGCTGTGAGCATCATGGGAGATGGCGGTGATATGTACCGTGGGAGGGTGGGAAGTGAGAGGGGCCAGGAAGGTGAGGAGGGTGGGGGGGGGAAGGGCTGCTGCCAGCAAGTGCAGAGTGGGACCCCCCTGCGGCTTGAGCCCTGCAGGGTTGGGAGGGATGAGCCAGATCTGAGACCAGCCGGGGGCTCTGAAGCCAGGATTAGGATGCAAACTGCATTTGGGGAGCCCCACGGAGCACAGTGGAAGGGTTCTGGGCAGGGGCGTGACAATATGATGAGACTTGACAAGTGTCATAGAATGGGTTTCCCTATCCCATTTAACCAAATCCAGGGCCATCAGGTGAGAGGCACTGTCTCTATGGACTCGGGGCCCTGCCCTCATTTTAGGGGCTCCTGTCCTTGTGGGAGACAGAGAGAAGGCAGAGGAGGAGACCAGGCAGCCTCAGCTTTGCCGTCTTTAAAATGATAGCCCCGGGGGCCCCTGGGCGGTGCAGTCAGTTAAGTGTCCAGCTCTTGCTTTCGGCTCTGGCTGTGATCTCCGGGTGGTGAGATCAAGCCCCACGTTGGGTTCTGCGTTCAGTGTGGAGTCTGCTTGAAACTATCTCTGCTCTTCCCCCCATGCTCCCGCTCCTTCCCTCTCTCTCAAATAATAAAAAAATTTTAACAAAAAAAGTTTAAAATGATAGCCCGTTTTCCAGCTCTGACGTCCATGGATTTTCCCTGGAACTTTGGTTTCGAAACAAGTGCTCTGACATTTTTTGGTTGGGACTCCCCCTCCCCCGCGTTCCTGGGGTAGGATTGAGCAGCCCGTAGGCTTGTGTGTGAGGAGAGCGCAGGGCACCAAGGTAAGGCAAGGCTGTAGCTCCCGCATCTGGGAACCCGGCAGGACAGGAGCAAAGCTGGCGTTTACTCCTCTAGGGAGCTGGGGAGGAGGATGGGGAGGCTGCATGGAGCTTCCCAAGAGGCAGGAGCTTTCACCGTGGGCTCCAGAAAAGCCTCCCAGCCCCAGGCTCATCAGGGCAGCACATGCAAAGTGTGCTGTTAGGTCTCCCCTGGGGCTTCTGAGCAGGAGCGAGGGTGGGCCTCTGTCTCCGGCAGAGAGCGGAGGTGCCTCTGCTCTCAAGATGCCAGGGGCAGGCAGCACCAGTCAGCCCCCTCCAGGGCCCCTCCCATGGCCTCTTCCACCTAACTCTTTGCCACCCCTTCCAGGCAAGGGTGCCATTCCTTTTTACAGATGAGGAAACACAACTATGAGAGTTCTGACTTAGATGTGTATTAAGGCAATGGAGAAGAACAGTGTTAATAGGTGTGCTGGGAATCAGATGTCTCACTTGAACAAATGTAAGAACCAGGCTTTGGCTGCAGGACTTTTCAGGGCCTTTAGCATGCAGAGGTATGTCTTGAATCTCTAGGAGGGGCTTGGAATAAGGTATTTCCAAACTTACCTGACTGTGGCACCCTATGCAGGCCCAACCCCTGATGAGAACACCTAGAACCCATGGTCTGCAGAACAGAGCACAGGAAATGTCAAAGGAGAACATTGGAAATCTGAATTCCCCAGAACAGCTGGGCTGTGTGGTGGTGGTGCAGATGTGGACACTGAGGTTTAGGGTTGGACTCCTCCAAGGTCAAGGCAGAAACAGAGTGCAGATTTAAGCTCAGGGCTGTCTGGTGTCTGGCCACTTTCCTGGGGGAGCCAGGGCCCCGGAGAATCAGCAGACAGTGGTCATTCTAGAAGACTAGAGAATGCGGGTGCCCAGACCAGCCACATGCTCATAATTAAACCAGCTGCTTCGTCAAAGCCACAGGGGGCTGCGTGCTCGCCAGCCTGGGTCATGAGCCGTGTAACTGAGAGCTTGAGTCAGGAGGCCCCACAGCCCGTGGAGAGGGGAGGACCCGGCAGGCCCAAGTGACAGCCTGCTGCTGACTCCACCCTGGCTTTCACCTTCGGGGCCTCAGGGAAGGTCCTGCCACTGAGCCCTTGGTTCAGATTCCAACCCCTCCCCTTCTTGACCCCAGTACAATTCCTTGTTGTCAGCAAGCTGTGCCTCAGTTTCCCCATCTACCTGTGGTGGAGAAAGCAGGAGCCACAAAGGCTGGTGCAGGTACAGGAGGGAGGGAGATAGTGGGGCCGCAGCACATCGGCAAACGTGCCCCCGAGTTCGTGTGAGACCCCTGGAGACTCAGAAGAACAGGGGAGACCCGGGGGTCCTGCCGGCCCATGGGTGGGGCTGGGGCAGCATCTGGAGGGAGGACAATCCCCGTTCCCGTGGCCTCGCTCGAACCTGTGGGCTGACACGGGTGCAGTCATGCCGGTGCGAGGCTGGTGGGAGGTGGCCTGGGCAGAGCCCCTGGCAAGCCACAATCTGCAGTAAACACTAGTTCTGTCTTCTGCTTTTATTTTTTCCTTTTCCAGGCTTAAACTTAAAAATAGAGGTTCCCAGAGACCAGCAGATTGGCAAGCCGGCCGGTCTTCAGGGACAGTCTGAGCTGCCTTTTGGGGATTTGTGACATCTGGAGAAGGTGGCAGGTGCGTTCAGCGGCATTGTAGACAGCAGTTAGAGAGCATGCCCTGATTAGTGCGGACACATCCCAAACACTGGACTGAGGGGGAAAGAAGCACGTCACAACAGGGAAAGTGCAGCCAGAGATCATTTATACAAAGTTTAAGAACATAGCAGGTGACCTATGTTCTTAGAGGTACCTGTGGTCCCCACCTTCAGCAGAAACTCTCCTTGTGGGCAGAGGGACAGGCCATGAGGCTGGTGTGAGGGCACAGGGCATGGGTCTGTAATCACTCCCACTTACTGAGCCCATACTCTGTACCAGGCTCTCTTCTGACAGCTTCGCCCATCATCCCCATTTACAGATGAGTAAACTGAGGCACAGAGAGGTTAAGTGGCCTGTCCACCTAGCAAGTCGTTGAGCCAGGGCTCGAGCCCAGTGCTCCTGGTTACTAACCACACAGCCTCTCGCCTGTGGCTCTCAGCTCCTCATGTCTCCAAATGATTGAAGACCTCTGGAGCAAACGCGGTCAAACATTCACTTTGGCAAAGTCCAGTGGTGTGTTCTTGGGTGTTCTTTCTACTCTTCTTTATAATTTTCTGTAGGTGTGAAATGTTTTCAGAAGTCCTTAGGCTCTGGTCTGAGGTGTCTGCTGGCCGCAGGCCCTGTCCAGCCGTAATCCACATCACACAGGCTAGTCCAACCAGCTGCCAGGGTGGCAATGACCAACTCATTTCCTGTGCTCACGAGACGGCTCCTAGCATGTTCTCTTGCTGCAGCTGATGGCCACAGGAGGCCTGGGACCTGGGAGAAAGGACTCTCCAACACCTGGGCTTGAGACTGGGAGGGCAGGTAGCCCAGTGGCAAACAGGCTGCCCATGGCCTTCCCGTCAGTCTGGAGAAGGAACTAATGACCATATAATTAGCGGATGTCTGGTTTCCAGGAGCTGATGGCATGGCTGCCCGGACTGACCCAGTCTGGGTAGAAGTATGTGTCCTGCTGGCCTGTGTGTCCTGGTTTGGGCAGCCAACAGTGCCCACTGGGCTTCTGGAAATGTGGGCAATGCTCCTGGACCCTCATGCAACCCTCAGGACCAAGGCGCTGGGACTCACAGTGGTTAGCAGTGGCCTGGTCTCACTCAAGAGGTAGGGAAACAGGCTGAGGGTGGGGGTCGGTCCTGCATGGGGTCACTGGGAGAATCCACAGCTGAGTGCCCCCTTCGCACCAGGCTAGGCCTGGATGGGCAGCAAGGGGCCCTGAATCATCTGTTGAGAGCATAAAGCCTCTGTCTGGGGAAGAAAATTAGAGGTTTTCTCAGCCACGGGGCTGGCTTCCATGGATGTTTCCATGGGGGGTGGAGGGAGCTTGAGAGCACACAGGCTCAAAGGATCAGCTTTGCCCCAGCTCCCAGGCAATGTCCTCTCCCTGCGTCCCCATAAACATCCTTGACTCCCGGAAGGCATTTGGTGAGATTGTCTAGCCTATCTGACCCATGGCTGTGGCAGGAGCTCAAGACTCGTGGAAACAGCAAAGTCTGAGGGTTCATTCATTCATTCGCTCATTCCTTCATCCCATTCACGTGCTGATTAGTTCATACAAATAATAGAATGCCCAGCAGGTATCAGACTCTGTAACCTGGGGGTTCCACAGTCAGGACCCCTGCCCTCAGGGAGGTGAGTTTAGTAGGGACTAGAGGACTCAATTCTTCTTCTTCTTCCTTTTTTTTTTAAGATTTTACTTATTTATTTGAGAGAGAGACCATGGGGGGAGGGGCAGAGGGAGAAGGAGAAGCAGAGTTTTCTGCTGAGCTTGGAGTTGGATGTGGGGCTCAATCCCAGGACCCTGAGATCATGACCTGAGCTAAAAGCAGACGCTTAACCAACTGAGCCACCCAGGTGGCCCGAGAGGACCCAGTTCTAATACTGATTTTTGCGCTGTCTGAAACTAACACAGCTACTTGGGTTTCTTTTGATTAATGACAGTGTGTAATATCTTTCTCCACCCCTTTATTTGCAACCTTTCTGAGTCTCTACATTTAAGTTGGGTTTCTTGTACATAACCTATAGCTGGGCCTCATTTCTTGTTTGTTTTTTTAGATTTATTTATTATTCATTTTGAGAGAGAAAGACTGAGCATGAGCTGGAGGAGTGGCAAAGGGAGAGAGTGGGAGAGGGAATCTTGAACAGACTCCCCGTTGAGTGGGAAGACTGACTCAGGTCTTGATCCGAAGACCCTGAAATCATGACCCGAGCTGAAGTCAGATGTTTAATGATTGAGCCACCCAGGCACCCCGGGACCTCAATTTTTATCAACTCTGACAATCTATGAACTTTTAATTGGTTTATTTCAATCATTCACATTTAGAGTGACTAATATCTCCAAACTTAGTACCTACCATTCATAACTGTTTTCTATTGATTACACGTGTTCTTGGCTTTCCCCTTTTTCTCTGCCTTCTCTGATTTCTATTAATCATCTATCCCTCTGATTTCATTTTACTTCCTTTCCAAGCATATCAGCTATACTTCTTTTTAAAATGACCTTAGTGGTTCCCCTAGAGCATGCAATATACATTTTATTTATGACTTTCTTTTAGAACAATTTCAGATTTACAGAAAAATTCCAGCAGATACTACAGAGGAAATACACACTTTTAAAGAATGTAAGTCCACCTTCAGTGAACGCTGTTCTGTTCCCTGTGTGGGTCATGTGCCTTATAACGGACTAGTCCCACTTCCTGCCTCCCACCCAGCAGCCCTGCTCTCACGCATTCACCCATCCAGATGCTATCATCTTCCGATACACTGAGTTTCTGACCTTTATCATTTCCCTTCTCCATGAAGAACTTCTTTTAACATTTTTTTGTAGGGCAGGTCTGCTGGTGATGAATTCCCTCGGCTTTTGTTTTTCGGAGAAATTATTTCTCCTTCACATTGAAGGAGGGTTTGGCTGAGTCTAGAATTCTAGGTGGATTTTTTTTCCTGCTGCTTCTGTAAACCCTCCACTCCTGTTCTTCATGCTTGCCTGAGCTATGTGCTATGCTGCTTCTTTGTTCCTCTGTAGGCAAGGTGGTTTTTTTGTTTTTTTCTCCCCCTTCTGGCTTCTTTCAAGCTTTCCTTGTCATTGGTTCTGAATATGAGATGCCCAGGTGTCCATTTGTTTGGTGTTCATCCTGCCTTTTCTTTTCTTAGATTCCCAGATCAGTTGTTTGGTATTGGTCATTCACTTTAGAAAATTTTCAACCCTTGTTACTTCAAATTTTTCTTCTGCTACATTGTCTCTTTCTGCACTTTCTGGTTTTCCAGTCATGCATGGGTTGCACCTTTTGAAATGGTCCCATAGATCTTAGATGTTCTGTTCTGTTTGCCTTTTTAACATTTTTCCCCTCTTCGTATGATAGTTTGGGAAGTCCCTACTGACATATCTTCAAGCACACTGATTCTCCCCTTGGCAGCGTCCTTTCTCCTGATGAGCGCATCAAAGGCCTTCTTTATTTCTGTTTCAGTGTTTTTGATTCCTACCATTTCTTTTAAATTTTTTTCATAAGGTTTTCATCTCTCTGCTTCCATCTCCCATCTGTCCCTGCATGCTGTCAACTTTTTCCATTAGAGCCATAACGGATTAATCATACTTATTTTAAATTCTCTGATGATTCCAAATTCTGTGTCTTACCTGCATCTGGTTCTGAATGCGTTTTCTCTTCGGACTGTGTCTTTTCTTGTCATTTATCACGCTGTGTCATTTTCTCTTGAAAGCCAGGCATGTTGTACTGGGTAAAAGGAACTGAGGCAAATGGGCTTTTAGTGTGAGGATTTATGTTCATCTGGCTGGGGTTGCACCGCAGGCTCTGTTTGTCGTAGCTATAGGCGCTTCAAATTCCTTGACTGGCCTTGTTTATGTCTCCCCTGTTGTCTTTGAGATTCCCTAAGACCCTGACATCCTAAGATTCCCTTAGATGGGGTGTGTGACCACTATGATTACACTGGAGGCCTGTTACTGTGGTGGTAAGGAGTCGGGGGGAGAAATGTTCTATAATCTTCCGTCCTTGGGCTGTGACATTCACTAGTGTTTCTTATAAGCCTCACAGTTTAGGGGGTTTGGAGTTGGGGAAAATCCATCTCCCAGGGTGGATAAGGCTCTGGTACAGTCTTTCCCTGGAGGGCAGGCCTTTGAAATGGAGAATGCTGTGGATATGGTTCACAAGGGTAACTTGCCCTCTGGGGAGATTTCTGGAGGTCAAACCACGAATCTGTGGCCTCCCCCAGGAGCTTCTCAGCCTGGCCCTAGTCCACACTGGGCCCCCAGCAGCTCCCCAAAATGACCATTTAAGCCATCCTCACGGTTTATGGCGTCAAGAACTTCCGCTCCAGGTGAGCAGATCGCAGCTGAGACACTGCATTTGCTTGTCTCGCCAGGTCTGGCGAAGGCACTTGGCCCCGAGACCTCTGTTCTCTGACAGGTCTGAGAGAACATCGGTTTTCAGTTCAGCTTTTTTCTTATTGTTAGGGCAGGGGCCACGACTTGCAGGCTCCTGGTGTGTCAGAGCAGAAGCAGAGGGGCTTGGGTTCTCAGGCACAAGCTTGCTGTGTGAGGCTGGGTGGGCTCTCCCCTCTCTTGGGGACTGTGCTCCCTCATCTGCATAGTGGGACCCATAACCCAGGCGGGTGATATAGGGCAGAAGCAGGGCAGGAGCTGCAGGATGGAGGGCGGGCTGCCCACCCAGGAGGTGTGCCGGGGTGTTCCCGAAGGAGGCCCAGGAGGCCCAGGCTGCAGGGGAATCTGCTGGCCCAGGACGGGAGAAAGGGAAGAAGCCTGGGGTGGGGAGCTGCCCCATCCTCCCTCCCCAACCCAGGGCTAGGTTTCACTTCTCCTTATGAGTCCCAGGCATTACCGCCTGCTCCTTACCCTGTCGCACCCCCATTATTAAGTGATTCTGTGAGAATTCCCGGCCACTGGCTCTCTCGTGTCTTTCTGGCCCCGTCGGAGGCGGGACTGGAACCCCCGAGTCCGCACGTCCCGGGCTAAATAGCGCCGGGGGAGGAAGCCGCCGCCCCGGCGGAACCGGGAAACCAGTCGGCACCTGGGGCCCCAGGAGGCCAGGCTACTGCCATTGTATTAAGACAGGCTCCCGGTGCAGGAGGGAGGGGCCGCTGGAACAGCGGGAACAGAGCTGGCGCCGAGTGCCGAGTTCCGAGCCGCGCCCCTCCTCCTTCAGCCCCGCCGGGGCGTCCCCCGACCAGGGGTGGCCTCCCCGCACGGCAGGTCCCCAACCTCGAGGCCCCTTCCCCGCCGCCGCCGGCGCCCCGGGAGGCTGCGGGGCGGTGCGGGGCGGGCGCTCGGGGCGCGGCCGGNCGGTGGCCGGGCGCGAGGGCGGCGGGGGCAGCCCCGCCGGACGGCGAGCGAGGGCAGGCGGCGGGCTTTGGACCCCGAGGCCCCGGGAGGAGTCATCCGCGCGGGGCGGGGAGCCGGGCTTTGCCATTCATTAGTTTCGTGATTTGGGCCTTCTCTGGGCCTCAGTTTCCCCTTGGGAAGCAAGAGGGCCGGACACACCGATGTCATCACTCCCTTGGAGTTTGGGGTCCCCCTCTGTCTCGGGACCTCCTGGCGTAGCCCCCCAGTGTCCCGGCTTCCAGGAGCCCCGCCCTATGGGGCTACCAGGATGGGAAGCCCTTGTCCCTCAGTGCTTCCCGCGCTGCCCCAGGGGAGGTGGGAGCAGCCTGGACCTACAGGGAGCCGGGAGCGTGCTTGATGCGCTGGACTTGGGTTTGCAGAGGGGTGTGCGGGACCCTGCTCCCAATGAGGGCCCCTCCCCTGCCCTGAGGACACAGTCTCAGAGTCCCCGCCCCCTTCCTGGACCAGGTACAGGGTGCTCACACCCTGGGTGAGCCGGGCCTGCCATGCCCCTGGCCCTTCCCTCCCCTACTGAGGTTCCTGCTGTGCCCTCTCTGGGGGCGCCCCAACCAGGCAGAGGGGCTCTCATCCTTTCAGACCACCCCAGTGACATCCCTTTGGTGTGACCTCTCTGTCCCATCTCCCCTGAGGGCAGAGCCCCTACTTCTGCCTGCACGGGATTGTGCCTTGGCTGTTCCTTTTGCTCCTGCATGGGTCTGATTCCCGAGTGACTGACCAGAATCCCTGGGGAAATGGAGTCAAGGCCAGGAAGCCCTTAGGCTGGCCCTGGCCCACCAACCAGGCAGTGAAAAGCCTGGGTGGAAGGGTCCTGCAGGGCAGCCTATTTGATGCCCTTCAGCCAGCCAGGGGAGGGACAGGAGGGCTGGCTTGAAGTCAAAGTACTGGGTTGATCCTGGCCCTGCCACTTCCTGGCAATGTGACCCTGGGCAGGTCACCACCGCAAATCATTGCGTCATCTTGAAAATGGGGGCACTTTTAGCCGTCCGTCAGAGCTGCCACACAGACTCAAGGGCATGTACTCAGGACTCGGTGGATGATTCTGGTCGGATTTCTTGAGGGCTTCCTTTGCCCCCACTGGCTTCCCGGCCCCTAGGCAGGGACAGAGTAGAGCCCGGAGGTCGGTTCAGGGAAAGCCCATAGAGGCAGAGACTGCTCAGTGGGCACACAGCTCAGTTATGGCCACGGTGGGCACTTGGACCACACTGGGTGCCGGTGTGAGTGGGCCATCTGGGTCAGAAAGAGGAGGGGCTGGGAGTGGGTAAGGAAGGGGGCCCAAGGAGATCCAGAATGCAAAGGTGTGTGTGGGGGGGTCTCTGCTCAGCCCCTGTGCTGTGCATCTCAGGGGAGCCAGAATGGTCTGGTCAAGCATCTGCCTCCCTCACTAGCCTGGGAACTCCTTGGAACCTGGCCCTTCCCATCCCTGGTCACATAGCTGGGTTCATGTATCCACTCCACGTTTGTTAATTGAGCACCTACTATGTGCCAGGTTCAGCCGGGCAAATCTGGTGGGCGGGTCCCAGGAGGAGGAAGGGAAGGGTCAGTCCTGCTACCCCTCCCTGGCAGGAGTCTCCCCTCTTTCCTTGGGAATCTTCCCAGTGTGGCTTGGCCTGGAGCAATCAGTGGTGGAATGGCCACGAGCACTTTACCCCAGGCGTCTCTGAGAGTGACCTCATGTCTGGAGTGAACTGGGAGAGGCAGTGGAGGTTGGATCACAGTTTCTCTGGCAGGGCCTCAAGGGAGGGCAGGAGAGTGCTGGAGGCAGGACCATGCTGTCTGTGAGCCAAGGCCTGTCTGGGTTCAGCACCTCCTGATTTCCACCCCAGGAGGTGGCCACGGTGCCTTATTTACAAGTTTCAGTCAATGACAGCATTCAAGCATTCGCATCTGCCGTAGGGAGACGGGCTCCAGACAGGAGAGAGACCATGAAAACATGCTCGCTCCCACAGTCCCCTCCAGAACCTGCCTGCATCTGGCGCCCACAACTCCTCCAGATGCCCAGGATGGCAGCTTAGCTGGAGGGTGACTGTCCCTCCTGGCCCCTTCGGACTCTTTCCGAGGGCTTCACCCTCATCCAACCAATGCCTGTGTCATCAGTAGAAGAAAAGGCACCTTGTGACACACGGCCGCCAGGTTCCTAGTGCCCACACCACGAACTGCCTGGAGAACTGAGCTTGCCTCTCTGCGTAACCTGAAGGCATCAGAGTCTGGTTTCTGATGGAAATCTACATGGACCATGCTCTCCAGGCGCGTGTACTGGACAGGTGTCTCCCCAGAGCCTGTTAGGAGCTGACCCTGCGCTCGGTCCTGGGCCCAGAGGCAGTTGGCAAGTCACAACCCTAGCCTCAAAAGTCCCTTTATTCAAGTCAGGACACAGACACACCCATCTTACCAGAATGCACAAAACACTTCATAAGGGTGACTGAATACTATGGGGCATGGGGACAAAGGCTGCACTTTTCTTGGAAAAGTCAGGGAAGGCTTCCTGGAAGAGGAAACATTGAGTTACAGCTCGATAGTTAATACTGTTTGAGCATTTACTGAACAACGCATGCATCATCTCATCTATTCCTCCCAACAGCTATGAGGCTGGAATTCCTTTCCCCTTTTACAGATGAAGACACAGGCACAGAGAGGTTGAGGAACTTGCCCAAGAGCACACAGGGAGTGGTAAACTCAGTCTCCAGTGCCCTCTAACCCCAAAGCCCTTCCCTTAATGACTTTGTCATATTGCCTGTTTTCTTGAACCCCACTGCGTGCTGGGACCCCTGCCCTGGAGGGTTCCGTGGTCTGTGGGGCAGACAGACAGGCAAAGAGATCATTGAATCCTGGCCAGGCAGACCAGCTGAGCCATCTCTGGCAGTGGGGAGATGACAGCACAAGTGGAGAGCTCACCCCACAAGCTGCAGTTACATTTTGATGATGTGATGTCTGGGATATAGACGGAGGGCTGTGGAGCATCCACAAGGGCCGGGGGCGGGGGGGAGTCGGAGAAGACTCAGGCCTGGAGTCATAATAGGAGTTGGCCAGATGCCAAAGTGGGAGAGGAGGAAATACCCTCCCAAGAGAACACTGTGTACAAAGACTCGGCCGTCCTAAGGAACGGGTGGTGGACATTAGAAACCTTCGGGGCTCAGGGCCGTGGGTCGTGGGTGCCCCCAGCTCCACAGTAGCCACTTCGGGGGCAGCAGGCTGTTTGCTCCTGGGCTCAATGGCCCAGGCGGCTGAGCAGTGTGATGCTAGCTTGGTTTTTCTGGAGTTTTCTCCGGCCTCCTCCACCGACCACTGTGAGGAGAGTTGCTGATTATCCCTGCCGGCCATGATCACTACACTCCCCTGTCCTGTGCTGCTTTGGGGTTACTCAGGTCTGAGCACCAGGTTTGCACTGTGTGTAAGAGCACACAGGCCATGAGTAAGGGCTTGCCAGGCCCCGCACTGGATGCATGGATGCTAAAATTCCAGCCTGGCCCCCTGGCAGCCCTCGGTGCTCCCTCTCTAGCTCTGGGCTGGGATTTGATGAGTGGAGGGCACTCAGACGGACTTCCAGAAGTCTCTTCTGCTCCCCATTGTGTCTCTGGAGCCAAGGACCGTGGCTGGCACACAGTCTATGCCCGGTAAACACTTGCTGAATGAAACACTGCTGACTAATCTGGAAAGAACACCAGTCTGAGCGCCATGAGGGCTGGGTCTGAGCCCTGGTGTGACCACTTACGGGCACATGGCCTTCCTAGAGCCTCAGTTCCTCATCCATATAATGGGAGTCACAGTGACCCTACCTTGCAAAAATTAAGTGAGGCGTGTGTGCACACAGACCCTTCCTGGCCCACCCACAGCTGCTGGCTGGGCACGTAGAAGGTTCCAGGGGAACCGTAGGAGAGACGGTACTACACAGGGACCTCCTCGGCGAAGGGGGACATGTGAAATGTGGTCTCTTTGTCTGGGCACAGGACAGTGACTGACCAGAGACCAAGCACAGATTGCCAAGTGGCCCTCAGCCTCACAGTAGCACTAAGGTACCAGGAGGACAAGGCCGCGGTGTGACCACAGTCGTTTAGAGGGAGGGAGTCACCCGTGGCCCAGAGCCTGAACACGCAGGCAGGAGGGCAGTCTGCCACCTGCTGCCCCTCGAGGCCTCCTGCTGGAACCCATTCTGGCCCTGCCAATGAGGAGGGGAGTATGCGGCTGTGAGTGCCTCCCCTTCTGTGGGACGAGCGTCCCCAAGGCCTCTTGGGGCCAGAGCTGAGTCAGTCCGGACCTTGGCCTGCTGAGCTCATGGTGGGGCAGGGGGTAGAGGGTGCCAGGCACAGACATGAATAATGACCTCTGCTCAGGTCAGGGGCTCTAACCGCGGGAGGTTCTCACAGAGCCTGCAGAGCTGAGGCCTCTGCTGTGGGTGGGGGTGGGGCACACTTAAGCACACTTAAGGGTGATAGTAGGAGCCCGCCAGAAGACCGGGGAAATGCCCAGGCTCCTCCCTTTCCCCCACGCGCCAACCCCGCTAGGTCCAGTCTGGCCTGTGACTTTGGTTAGGGGCTTCCTTCTCAGCCTCTTCTTCCCGGTCTGCATGATGGGAATAAGAATATACCTCCGGGCGGCAGTCTGTTGCCTTGGGGGGGAATGTGGACTCACTGGAGGACCCAGCAAGGGCCCGGCCCACGTTCTTGCCCAAGTGCCCAGAGCTGTTATTATTGCTGGTACTATTTCTCCAACACCGTGGTTATTATTCAAGGACGGACAGAACACTGTGTTCGAGGGAAGGGCATGCCTGCCAGGGGAACAGTGTGTGCTCAGGCTTGGAGGTAAAACTGGCCGGGAGGGTCAGGAAAGAGAAGGTGGGCAGGAGGCAGGAGCGGATGGTAGAGCTGTGGGCAAAGCCGGACAGCGGGGGCTGGTCCTGTGCTGGCTCTCAGGCTGGAGAGGGAGTGACATGGGGGTCCTTTCGATTCTCAGGGGGTGGGTGCAGGAGGCTGGAAGCTGGGAAGGGTTCTAATCAGGTTTGTCACCTTGACCTGAGTTCCCAGAAAGAAGAACCTGGGGCCAAGCTCATGGGTTACTTCCTTTTTGGGGTGACAGGACCCAGCAGCACGAGTGATGGGGCCGTAGGGAGCTGAGCCAAGGATGCGGCTCTGGGCTGGCTGCTCTCAGCATGACCGATGCTTGAACTGGCAGGAGCGGGGTTCCGAGAAGCCATCCCAACTGCGAGTCAGGACTGTCTGCTGGGCTGGGAGGAGGGCAGAACACTTCATCCATCAGCTCCCTCCTCCTAGGGCTCAAAGTTTGGCCCCGGGAGGCATGAACTGCTCCACATTCCAGATCGTGCCCATGTGGGTACTGAGTGGGGTCCCCAGTGTCTCATCAGTGGGGGAGCCCTCGGCAGGAGGCCAGGGAGGCCGAGGACAGCTGCTCCATCAGTCCCAGAGCAGAGGACAGTCCAGGACCCTGCCTGAGGTGCCTGAGCAGTGGAGGAAGAGAGGTCCGGGGCCAGGGGAACGTGTGGGCATGTGTGTTACCGGCTTGCCTGTGTACACGTGCCAGCCTCCACGGTGCTGGGAAAAGCGGGATCGATGCCAGACCAAACACCGACTCCTCCATGCTGACCCAATGGCACTGAATGCCATTGGAGGGGGGGTCTGTGCCTCGGTCTCCCCATCTGTAACACCCTCCCCTTCATGGGCCCTCGTGAAGATCGAGTAATGGAGGTAGGGGCACCATTCACCGTTAAGGGCAGGGTGGGTCGGTTAGTTTCCAGGCAAATAAAGCAAAGGAGTAAGTCATGCTGATAAAGGGCAGAGGCATCGTATATAAAACCGCTCAGACCCTTTCTGGCACCCAGTAGGTGCTCAAGGGCAGCTGCAGCCGCTAGTAGTAGTAGTAATAGTTGTGGTTATTTGCGCCAATAGAAGCATTAAGGCAAGAGGAAGAAGGTGTGGAGACAGGAGGCTGAGGGTTGCTGCTGGTGATGAGACTTCCCGTGTTGCTGGGCAGATGGCATTGTCCCCATTTTACAGACCAGCAGCCTGAGGCTCTAGGAGGTGGGTACCCGGCCAGCAGTCACACAGCTGGTACGCACCTGCCCACAGCATCCCCGGGCCGGCCCTGTCTCTGCAGGAATGCTCACCGTACGCGGCCCACCTCTACGACGCCGAGGACCCGTCCACGCCCTTGCGAACTGTGCCCGGGCTCTGCGAGGACTACTGTCTGGACATGTGGCAGACGTGTCGGGGCCTGTTCCGCCACCTGTCGCCCGACCGAGAGCTCTGGGCCCTGGAGGGCAACCGGGCCAAGTTCTGCCGCTACCTGTCGCTGGACGACACGGACTACTGCTTCCCCCGCCTGCTGGTCAACGAGAACCTCAACTCCAATCTGGGCCGCGTGGTGGCCGACGCCAAGGGCTGCCTGCAGCTGTGCCTGGAGGAGGTGGCCAACGGGCTGCGCAACCCCGTGGCCATGGTGCACGCCCGGGACGGCACCCACCGCTTCTTCGTGGCCGAGCAGGTGGGGCTGGTGTGGGCCTACCTGCCGGACCGCTCGCGGCTGGAGAAGCCCTTCCTGAACGTCAGCCGGGCCGTGCTCACCTCGCCCTGGGAGGGCGACGAGCGGGGCTTCCTGGGCATAGCCTTCCACCCCAGCTTCCGGCACAACGGCAAGCTGTATGTCTACTACTCAGTGGGCTTCGGCTTTGATGAGTGGATCCGCATCAGCGAGTTCCGGGTCTCCGAGGACGACATGAACACCGTGGACCACAGCTCTGAGAGGTGGTTTCCCTGGCGGTGGAGGGGCCCTGGCCGGGTGGGATTAGGCTGGCGGGCGCTAGGATGCACCGGTGGGACCAGACCAATCTATGGGGTGATCCTCGATCACGCCCAGTGAGGGGGCTGAGCCCCGTGTTCTGGGCTCACAGGAAGAACAGTTGCACAACAGCGTCCCAGGATCATGTCCAGACTCCTGGATCAGCCGCTGTTGGCGGCTCATTTCACTCTATTGTCCTAACGCCCCATGAGGGAAGTAGTGTACCCCCATTTCCCAGGTGAGGAAGTGGAGGCTTGGAGAGGTAAAATGACCTGCCAGGCCACACAGCTGGGAAGCGTCAGAGCTGGAATCTGGGTGTGTCTGTCTCCTGAGCCTCACCTTCCACTTCTCCTCCCCTAGACCCTCTGCCCTTCCCTGCCCCCCGGCAGGTTTATCTACTCCTCTCCACAGAAGCCCACTCTCTGTGTATGATCTGTGCCCCCCACTGTTTTCAAAACCGCTTTGATCTAGCCTGGCATGAAGGGCATACGCGTCAGTCTGGGTCCCACAGAAAAATAAACTCCATACTAGGTAGTTCAACAGGCAGGACTGGACTCTGGGGATTAGCTACGCAGGCATTAGAAACGAAAGAGCAACCTGGGGAGGAAGTAAGGTAACCCTGAATTTCCCAACAGGAGGAAGCTGCCTCCACCTCTCGGGCTGGAGGGGCAAGGTGAGAATGTGGGGTGCTAGTGCCCCATAGCTGGGGCCACTCAGTGGCAGCTGGAACCACAGTGGGCCTGGGCGGGGGAGCTGGGGCCAGGGAGGAGGTGCAGCTATGGCCAAGACATTGACCGAGCAGAGACAGAGAGAGATGGGGAGAAATACCCTGGCTTCTCCCTTCTTCCCACCCTCCCGTCTCCAGCCAGTGCCTTCCATTGGCTGACCCTAGCTGGAGGCCAGCCAGCAAAGGAGAATGGGAAATGTAGTTTGCAGGATCTGAGTCTCTGAAGTACAGAGCAGGTAGGGGCCGAACCAGGACTGATCTGAGGCAAACAGGTAAATCGGGCATTAAATAAAACTGTAAAATATTGATGTTGAAAGTATAAAAAGGAGAAGGAATCAAATAGGCTGGCTAACGTGAGGGCTAATATAAGTCTTGTCATTCAGTATCAATTTTGACTGTGAGCATCCTGGCAGCCAGAGCAAAAGGAGAAAACATAATTCTCCTTATCTGACATGAGGCAGTACAACCTATTCTCCAAGAGACGCCAAGTTTATCACACGGCTCGCACAGAGGAGAGGCAAAGGGACAGAAGGGACATGCTTCACTGGTGGCTTTTAACAAGTGATTCCTGATAGAAACTGAAGGTGGGACCAGAGTATACAGAGCAGCATATTTCAGAGTGAATAGTTGGTGAAGGTCCTCTGTCAAGTACAAGCCTCGAACTTGACTCACACAGGGGAAGACGTAGGGGCTGGGGGGGAAGGGGGCAGGACGGAATGGTCATCCTTGCCTGAGTCAGCTGTCAGTCCCTATTGCCAGGGCTGGGATCCCCATGGCAGGTGAACGCCTCACGGTCTGAGCTGTCCTCCCCAGGGAGGACTTGGAGTTTGGAGCTCTGTTTCACCCCTCAAGTCACGTGTGTTTCCTCAGTGGAAAGCCTTCCAGTCTCGGTTCTGGAGCCCTAAAGTCCTGGGTTCAAGTTTCTTGAGCTTTCTGTGCCTTGGTTTTTCTTATCTTTATTAATAAGGGATTAGCAAGTCAGTGACCAATCCTGGAAAACCTAAGCAAACAGGGGAGTTGGCCTCAAAGGTATTGGGAGGATCTGGGGAGGAAAAGGGGAAGGTCAAAGTTACCTGAAGATTAGTAATTGCAAAAAGCCAGGGAAACAGAAGGGAAAAGGTCTTTGCGTTGCTAAGCTTGCTCCCCCTGGTACCAAGATGTCTGGGTGGAACCCGAGAGTCCACCTTCGAGACCCACTGTTCCCATTCCTGCAGCGACCACGTCCAGAGACAGCGCCAGAAGCCAGCAAAACGTGGCTTCTCCCTTCCTCCGGCCCTTCCATTCTCCACTGGCAAACCCTAACCAGAAGCCAGCTGGCCGGCCATGTAGCGAAGGCCACGGCAGTAAAGGAGATCGCTGAGGGGTTGAGTGTGTAGCTGAGCTCAACCCACACCATGCAGCCCACCTCCTTAGAAATTACAGTACACAGCAAATGCCGGGGCTGTGTAGAAAGCGCTCAGCTTAAGTGGCTGGTATTTGGGTAGCTACGATGGTAAAGAAACCAGTTGTGCCAGTGACTGGGTCAACAGTTCGCATGTTCGTAACTGGGGAGCTCGTGATGGAGAGCAGTAGGAAGACCTGAGTTCTAGTCTCTGAGTCTGCTACCTATAGGCTCTGTGACCTTGGGCAAGTTGCTTAACCTCTCTGAGCCTCCGGTGCCTCATTAGCACAATGGAGTGAACTATCCCTGCCAAGCCTACTAGATCCTTATAAAAATCACCTGCTAGAAAATATAGGCAAAGTCTTTTCAACTGCGAAATGGCATTCAAGAGAGAGGAGGCTTTATTGCTGTGATCTTGTTTTGTGTGTTTGGCTGAGGTTCGTGTTTTTTGGTGTGTGTGGGTTGGCTGGTTTGATGGGGGTGGCTTATCTTCTTTTAGGATAATCCTGGAGATTGAAGAACCAGCCTCGAACCACAACGGGGGCCAGCTGCTGTTCGGGGACGATGGGTTCCTTTACATCTTTACTGGTGACGGCGGGATGGCCGGAGACCCCTTTGGAAAGTTTGGAAATGCCCAAAACAAGTATGTTCTGCTCTTGGCTGGCCGGTGGGCTGGTTTACGTGCTCCTCTGGAGGGGGGTTCTTTCCTCAGCCACTCAGCACAGGGCAGGAGAAAGGGCTTCGGGCTCCAGCTCAGTCTGCAGCTAGTCAGCTGGGGAACCCCGTCAAGTCACTTCTACTCACCAGTTAGAAGGATATTATCTCCAGGGGGTGGCTTGTCGTGAGGAGTAAGACGGTCGCGTTTGTGGAAGGGCTGGCACAGAACCCGCTTGTCACAGGTGCCTGGTAAGGGCCATCGGAGAGCCTCTGGGAAGTCAGCCCAGCCCTGCTTGAACCAGAAGAAGGAAAGGGAGACTCCCAGACCAGACGGGGAGCGTGCGCTGGTCCGAGCAGGGCTGTCTGAGCCGAGGCTCTTCTGCCCCAAGGGTCACCCGCAATGGCCCAGAAACTGAGCCATAGTCTTGCTGTCGTGATTTACTTCTTGGCTTGGGCAGATGGCCTGCCGATAGTCTACTCCACATACACACACACACACACACACACACACACGTGCACACACACGCACACGCACACACACACATACACACAGTGTCGATGAGGATCTCTAGGGCAGCCTCCTCCATTCTCTTAGCTCAAATGACAAAAGCTTCCTTAGCCCATAAAGTGAAAATAGCAAGGATGATGTTGATTACAGTAATTAAGTGTTCACAATCTGTGACGTGCGCTTTCATACGGGACGGCCTAAGAATCAGTGCAGCCTTCCCGTGTTTGGGATGTGTTTAGTGATGTAGTGGGCAAAATAGAAATTAAGGATTTGTGGATAATTGGACAGAGCTTAAAACATTATTTTGCTGCTATGAGTTTTGCCCACTTCCATGGTGAGGCCGGCTGCTCAGCGCGTGGGCTCAGGGTATCATCTGCGGCTTGGTGCCGAGCGGGCTGGAGTGTGTTGGGGGCACTCCTTGGGGCAAGACCTGAAAGACCCCAATGGGGGTTAACCGTGGGGCATCTTACACGGTTAGAGAGGACACTGGTGAGATGTCTGATGGTGGGCTGGAGGCTTGGGTTCGACGCTAGGCCGGGAAGACGGTACCCAGCTGCAGCACATGTGCACCCCGCTCGGTCCTGCCTGGAAAAGCAGCCGGGGCAGGAAGGGGGGTGCACCAGAGTTCGCATGGCCAGGAGAAGAACCAGCTGGTAAGGAGGTGCTCTGGAGCAGAAGGCCTGAGGTCTCCTCGCTCCGGGGCCCCAGAAGGCGATGCTGCCTGGAGCCATGGGAATGGCCTAGGTTCCCTCCCAGCGCTGCCTGGGGGAGCGGGCAAATTGTCCCCCTCTGCAGCCTGGGTGGCCTCATCTTTGAGGTAGGGGTGGTGGGTGTGGAGTGTGGGGTGAAGGGCCGCGGAGGCCTGTCTGGCTCTCTGACATGGGGTGGTTCTGCCCCTGATGGCCTGGATGGTGAGAGAGAAAGCAAGGACCTCAGCTTCCCGTTTCCTGCTGAGAGCTGCAGTGTTTTCTCTCCACATCCCCCAGCCCTGCCCTGTACTCTGTGTGGTGCCCTTGACTTTGATCGCAGCCATTCACTCACCAAACCCTGAATGAGCACCTATTACATGCCAGGCAACGTCCTGGGTGTTGGAAGAAAACTACATCCGAGTCATTTTTAAGAGTGTGTTCACTCCCTGGGACAACCTTGTAAGGAGGCAGGAGGGAGAGGGAGCACCCTGACATGACAGCGAGGGGACAGGCGTGGGGAAGTTGGAAAGAGTGTCGTGGCCAAGAGCTTGAGTTTCTGTGGTCCCACTGTCCGAGCTGGAGCCCAGCCCGCCCTTTACTAGCGGTGTGACAACAGGGCACGTTAGGGGACTCTTCTGAGCTCAGCGGCCTCACCTCTAAGAGGGCATCACAGTAGTACTCACCGACCTAAAAGTTTGGTGGTGAGGAGGAGGTGGGGCAACAGAGGGTATATATGTCCAATGCTTCCCTTCCCGCAGCCTGGCACATAAGAAGGTGCCCAGTGAATGCTGAATGAATGAATTAAATGTGGGTACCCAGCTGGTAAGCAGCTAGGGAGGACTTGAACCAGGGTCTCTGGCCCCACAGCCCAGGCAGGCCTTGACCTGGCCCAGCACCTGCGGGGGCTGCCCTGGTGCCCGGGGGTGAACCCTGACGCTGGGGAGCCTGAGCCGCGCCTTCTTCCCCCCCCCCGCCCCGCCCTGCAGGTCGGCGCTGCTGGGCAAGGTGCTGCGCATCGACGTGGACCGCAATGAGCGCGGCCCTCTACCGCATCCCGCGCGACAACCCGTTCGTGGACGACCCCGCCGCGCGGCCGGAGGTCTACGCCCTGGGGGTGCGCAACATGTGGCGCTGCTCGTTCGATCGCGGCGACCCGGCGACCGGCGCGGGCCGCGGGCGCCTCTTCTGCGGAGACGTGGGCCAGAACAAGTTCGAGGAGGTGGACCTGGTCGAGCGCGGCCGCAACTACGGCTGGCGCGCCCGCGAAGGCTACGAATGCTACGACCGCAAGCTGTGCGCCAACGCCTCCCTCGGTGACCGCCAGACCCTCTCCGCGCGCCCCGGGCCCACCTTCCCGGATCTGCATCCCCCCCCCAAGCCATGGTGGTGCCCAGCGCCTCCCTCGTGCCTCCCACGCCCACGTGTCGCATCGAGACCTCCCCAGCCCCTGGAGATACTGATCCTGGATCCGTCCCCGACCTCGTGGGGTGTGCGCCAGCTCCTGTCTCAGGACAGCTGCGCCCCCATCCTGGCTCTCCCCACCCACCCCCCTGCCCACAACCCATGCGCGCTCTCTCGCTCTCTCTCTCTCTCTCTCTCTCTCGCTTTACCCAAGTACCCAAGCCGTAAGCGACTCTCTGGGGCCCCCAACTGGGGCCCTCCTGGTGACCTCACCTCCCCTTGCCCCTCCAGGCTCAGACCACCTACCAAGCTCATTGTGGGGGAGGGGCTGACCCGCAAGCTCATCCCAGCTTCTCCCCCCTCTGCAGATGACGTGCTGCCGATTTTCGCCTACCCACATAAACTGGGCAAGTCGGTCACGGGAGGCTATGTGTACCGGGGCTGTGAGTACCCCAACCTGAACGGCCTCTACATTTTCGGCGATTTTATGAGTGGGTAAGTGGCCCACGGGCTCCTGTGCCAAAGCAGCTGCTGCCACCGGCTTCGTGTAAAGAGCAAGAGTACAGGTGTGCGGTATGTGTAAGCGTACCCAGGTGCACACTCACCGTGGCTGCCCTCTGACCATGGCCTCCAAGCGGGAGCCATCAGCTCTCTTCCTCTGGGAGGAAGTCTGGAGTCATACCTAACACGCCCCGTTTTCTCCTGATACCCTTCCCGAGCCTTGCTGGCTTCCTCAAGCACCGCCAGGAAGGCACAGCTCATGACTACGGACGGAACGCCTGTTTGAGGGCACCCGTTGGCCTTCCCTTCCACCAGAGATTCATGGGCTCCCCGCCTGACAGCAGTTCTGCGGGGCAGGGAGGGCAGGGGTGGGGGAGACATGAGCAACTTCCTTGACAGACTCTGGGCCACCTGGCTACTGGGGAAACTAGGACCTGTCCCTGCACTGACTGATGGGGGCTCCAGGGAACATTTGTCTGGAAGAGGCTGGAGAGGTCATTCTGCTGGGGCGGGGGTGTGGCAGGAGCTGGGCCTCCAGCCAGGTCTGACCATGGGGCCCCCTAAAACTTTGCTGCCCAGTCCCCACACTCTATGGCAGTGCCGCCCCACCCACTGAGACCCTAAAGGGTGTATGTGTGTGTGTTTGCATGAGGTGGGGGTTGGGATGTGTCACACCCCAACAGGTTTTGGAGGGAGAAAAAAAAACTATCCCCTAAGCCTGTGGGTCTGACTCTTTCCCAAAGAGAGCTGTGGGGCCTCATGACCACCTCATTCTCCCATTGTACAGAGGAGAAAACTGAGGACTGTAGAGGCCCTCAGAAATACCTGCACTTGGCACAAGGCTTAAAAGCGCTGCTGAGGGGTGCCTGGCTTGCTTAGTTGGTAGAGCGTGCCGCTCTTGACCTTGTGGTCCTGAGTTCGAGCCCCACGTGGGGTGGAGAAATTGCTTAAAAAAATAAGTCAAGAATTTAAAAAATAATTTCTTTTTTCTCTTTTTATTTATTCATTTCTTATCTTATTTTTAAGTAATCTCTACCCCCAACGCGGGGCTTGAACTTATGACCCTGAGATCAAGAGTCACATACTCTACCAACTAAGCCAGCCAGGTGCCCCAAGTAAAGATTTTTTTTTTTTTTTAAGTGCAGGGGGCGCCTGGCTCTTCATCTCAGGGTTGTGAGTTCAAACCCCACATTGGGCGTGGAGCCTACTTAAAGAAAAAACAAAACAAAACAAAAAGTTATTCCCACCCTAGCCTCTCCACATGAGGACAGCTGAACAGGATTCCCCAGGAGTGAAACTAAGGAGAGAGGGAAGCCCAAGGCTGGCCAGCGAACTCCCATCTCTTGCAGGCTGTGGGTGCGAGGTTGGTTTGTGGCCAGCACACATGCTGCTGGAGCTGAGGGAGAGCCCTGGCCTGGGCCTCTGGATGCCAGGGCCTCTCTGAGCACCACCCGTCCCCTACGGTCTGCCTCGGGTGAAGCCTCTGCTCCTTTTTTTTTTTCTTTTTTTTTTTTTAAGATTCATTTATTTGTTTATTTGACAGAGAGAGAGCACAAGCAGGGAAGCGGGAGGGAGAGGGAGAAGCAGACTCCCTCCTGAGCAGGGAGTCTGATGTGGGGCTCGATCCAAGGACCACTGGGATCATGACCTGAGCCGAAGACAGATGCTTAACGACTGAGCCACCCAGGCGCCCTCTTTTTTTTTTTTTAGATTTTATTTTTTTTAAGTAATTTTCATACCCAATGTGAGGCTTGAACTCACAACCCCAAGATCAAGAGTCCCATGCTCCACCCACTGAGCCCGCCAGGCGCCCCGAAGCCTCTGTCTCTCTGTCTGATTCTCCTTTCCCCCTTCTGCTGTCCCCCAGGAGTGCTGAAGTCACCTGACCACAGAGATTCAACTAATTTTACTAGGTTTTCCCAAGCGCTTCTGCGGGGCCAGGCTTCGCGCTAGGATTAGGGCAAGAGAGCCGAAAGCGCCTCGCACCTGAGTCAGGGAGACAGCCCCACACGTGGTCCACTCCAGTCCGGCCTCAGAGAGCCTGTGCGCAGTGCTGGGGGCGCCCAGGGCAGGGGCGGTCAGGAGGGCTTCCCAGAGGAGGGTACATCCCAGCAGAGCCTGGTGATCGACTGGAGGAGAAGGGAGTAAGGGCAAGATCAGTAGATTCCAAAGGTGCCCAAGCCCCACCTCATGCTCTGGAGTGGAGATAGCTCCAGCGCCGTCTGCACACGCCAGCCTTGGAGGACTCTGAAGCTCCTGACTGCCTCCTGGGGGTCAGTGCGGGGAGCTGAGCTGACAAGCCTGTGCGTAGGAGGTACCCAGGGAGGACTGCAGGCTCAGCCAGCTTCATGAGAGCCCCGGGTCCTGCACTAGGCTACCGGGGAGCGTCGAACAGACCACATGCTCAGAAGGGCCCACGCTTGGTTTACTGTTCTGCTATCCCTGTCTTGAAATCCTTCGTACTTTTTGAACAAGGGGCCCTGCATGCTTATTTTACCCTGGATCCTGCAAATGATGTATGGTCCTGCTTGCATGAATAATGTATGAGTGGGTGGATGGATGGATGGATTGTGGGTGGGGTTCCCCTGGGCACCCTGCCAGGCATGACCCCACAGCTCATGCTTCTTTGCAGGCGTCTGATGTCCCTCCGAGAGAACCTAGAGACAGGCCAGTGGCGGTACAGCGAGATCTGCATGGGTCGAGGCCAGACCTGTGAGTTCCCAGGACTCATTAACAACTACTACCCTCACATCATCTCCTTTGCTGAGGATGAAACCGGTGAGCACTCCCCAGGCCCCGAGGCCTCTCCGTCCGGGCCGCAGGCCTGGCACTGATGCCCCTATCCCGTGGGTCCTCGAGCCTGGATAGGGTTCCAGGGAAGGAATCCCAGGCCTGAAATCCCCTTCAAGCTGGGGAGCAAGTGTGCAGTGGCCTGAGACCTCGCTTGGGCATCGGTCCTCACCAGCCTGGGCTCTGTCAACTCATCTGGAAGATGGGAACAGTGTCCCTGCCACCCCCCTCCCTGCAGGGCTGCTTCTAGGCCGTGGAGTGGTGGAGTGAGCGGACCAGGAAGGAGTTTGTAATGGTGGAAATGCAGGCGGGTGGGGGAAGGGTGTGTCCAGACCTCTACTATCCTGGGTTCCTGATGGCCAAGAAATCAGGCCTATAAAATTAAGCCACATTATCTTCAGAAAGTGGGTAGACACCGCCTTTTGAACACCCTTTGTTGACCCACTTGTTAGCAGGTAGTGGGTTCCCATTCAGGATCTTGTATTTTCAATGCAAGGAACTGGGAGGGAGGGGAGAGGATGAGGGGCCATGGAGTCTGGATCCTGCTCCAGCCTCCTGCCTTCGTCCTTGGCCCCAATAGTCCCTGGACAAAAGCCGAGGGGCCCCCAGTGGGGCCTGGGGGATGCTTGGCAGGGTTGCTAGGCAACGCCCACCCAGGGGCCTTTGGAGGGGTATCCCCTGCAGGGCCCAGTGCCCAGAGCCCCCACGCCTAAGTCTGGGAAACCTTTGTTGGATGACACCCGTCACAATCTAAATTTTCTAAAGGGCAGCCCCAGCCCCCACCACCCTCCCAAGCCCACTGGGCCTTCAAAGCCCTTTCTTTTGGTCAGTAGGGGGTTAATGTGTTTTGGAAGGAGGTGCGCCCCCCACCCCCCACTCCCCACCCCAGGGGCAGGGCCTGGAAGGTGCAGTTTCCAAGGGACCCTTGTTCAGCCTCTGAATGACATCAAGTAACTGATAGCCGGGAGGAGCCTGCTGAAATCACACTGCCCGGGACAGCGTGCCAGTGCGCTTGGGAGGCTGCCCCCGGAAGGCACAGGGCTCCAACACAAACAACCCCCCCCCCAAGCTCTCTAGTTGTTCTTCTGACACTTGCAAATTGCAGCACAAGGACCTCTGCTGGCCTGGTGTCCTCCAAGGACAGTCCACACCACAGAGAAGAGGGCAGCGTGGCCCTGGGTAGGGCTGGGCTGGGCAGTGATGATGGGGTCTCCCCGCCTGTGCGCGGGGTTGGGGGCTGTGGCTCCCAGCAGACGAGGAGGCTGACGGGCCAAGGAGTGTGCCTGGTGCAAGCCTGTCACTTTACAGAGGTGGGAGTGGGGGGTCCTGCGCCTGACCTGTCACCTGGAGGCCTCCCAGAGCAGAGCCCTAAGCTCGAGCTTGGTCAGCCAAAGGAAGGACACAGAGAAGGGCATTCCAGGCTGAGGGAGCTGCACGTGTGGGGAGACTTGGGTCACTCCAGGGGGCTGGAGAGTAGGTGTGAGGTCTGCATGGCCAGGGAGGGGACAGTGGCTCCCAGAGGCCTCTCTCCAGAAAGAGGCCCAGAGAGGGAAGGGACAGCCCAAGACTACAAGCAAATCCATGGCTATGCCTATGGGTTCTCCAACAGGGGCTATCTTGCGAGGGTATGGTTGCATCACCTTGACCGCTTAACAACCCCCAGCCCTCCACCAAAGCAGGGCTGGTCCTCCTGGAGGGGAGTCAGAGGTCATTGAGCACTCAGCACCCTGCCCTCCCAGCCCCCAGCTCCCCACCACAGCTGGGTCTACCCCAGTTATACAAGCTGGCTGGTGAATGTCCTTGCCTTTGTGGAGATCCCTGGGTTTCCTGAGCCTTGGTTCTCAGACCCCACCCCATGCAGCCCTCCTTGATTGTATCCGTGCCCACAGAGATGCCTTCCTCAGAGTTCTCACCTCTCTGTCTGTCTTAGTCTCTCCTTGGGGACCGCCCCTATCTTTTGGAGAACTCTTCACCGTCCTCTTACAAAGACAGAAGTATTAGCATGGCTGAATCACACGTGGGCTGTGCCTGGGCCCCCAGCCACCACGTGTCCTACATGTGAGGGCTTGGGGGCAGCAGACATTCCTGAGTTCCAGGCCTGGCTCAACCCCTCACCAGCTGTGTGACTTTGGACAAGTCGCTTAGCCTCTCTGAGCCTCTATAAGATAAGAATAAAGAAGCTTATTTCCTGGGCCTGGATGCCTCCGGCAGCAAGAGCCAGGGGGTGGGATGAGGGTGAGGAGGGCAAGAACTCACATTCACGGAGGACATCCATGGTGTCAGGAGCTTATAACTCTCAGGCGCCTTGAGATCGAGGAGGCTCAATTGAGGCTCTAAGTGGGGCTGTCCCAGATGCCGGCGCTCACACAGGGCTATGCGCAGGGGCTGGGATTCACCCCAGGGATTCCCAAGCATGTAGTCTTCTGCTCCTGCCACCTGCCCGGGAGATGCCTGCAGGTCGGTGGAAAGACCCTGGCCTCGAGGACTTGGCGGGACCCGGATCCTGGAGGATGACAGTCATAGACAGCAGCAGCCGTAGCTGATATTGACTGAGCGTTGCTCTATGGTCTTGTAATCCTTATTCTGTGAGGCCTCCCATGTTAGGGGTAAGGAAGCGGAGGCTCAAGGAGCCACATGTGCCTGGAGCCACGCAGTAGCGGTTGGCTGGGGAGCTGGGCTGTGGACCCTCACTCGTGCCCGGAGGTGTGTGGTGCTGGGCGTGACACCAGGCAGGGACCAGGGCGGGGCTGGGTCCCCAGAGGAGGCAAGAACATGGTTAGGTCTGGGCAGAGCGGCTGGCAGCTGGGGACACTGCTGCCTTTCTCAGCCTCTGGTTCCAGCTCTGGACTGGACCTCTTTGAGGTTGGGGTCCCTCTTAGACCCTGAGGGGAGGGAGGGGGGGCGGGGGGCAGGGAGCATGGGGCTGGCCGGGACCATATTCCAGGCAGTGTTCTCACTCCCTGCCTGGTTTCTCGCCCAAGGGGAGCTGTACTTCATGTCAACAGGCGTGCCGAGCGCCTCAGCGGCCCGCGGGGTTGTCTACAAGGTGATTGACCCCTCCAGGTGAGCCCCGCCCACCGCACTGCCTGGGCTCCTGCTGTCTGCCCGGACCCTCGCCTTCATTGCCTTGTTTTCGTCTCCACCACCCCTTACGGGAGGGTATGGCTCATAGCCCCATTTCTTAGAAGGGAATACAGACCCAGAGAAGGGAAGTGACCAGCCAGGTCCATAGTGCTGGTGAGGGGCAGACCCGGGACTCAAAACTGGATCTCAGATCCAACTCTACTCCTGGTAGAAGGGGGCCAAGGATGCCGCCTGGGCCAGATAAGCACAGGCTTGACCTGGCTTTCTGGCCCGCTCCCCACCCGACCCCATCCTTTTTCTTCTCTGACTTGCCCCTCACTCCTCATTTCCTGGGCCACCCCACCCCCTGCACCACCTCCCCCAGCCCCGGACTGGCCTCTGAGACACCCTGATCTCTGCCTGTCCCCACCACAAGGCTGCCCTTCCCCCTGCAGTCCCACCTTCCCCTGGGGAAACCAACCCACTGGCTCCTGTCTGGAATGCGCTGGGGCTTTCAGAACACCTCGCTGGCCCTCCCCATGCCCATCTCCATCTGCTTTGCTTCTATGTAGAGCCACAAATTCGGTGCCAGGCGGTGTTCTGACTCCTTCCATGTAAAACTCCTTGACTTCTCAGCCCCTTAGTTTACAGAGGTGGAAATCCTGTACCGGCGGGCGCCCCCGGCCAGCCAGAGCCGGAGCTGGGCTTGGGACAGACAGCTGGCTCCAGAGTCCTGCTCTGACCCCGTGACTGCACATCACCACCCCTTGAACCTTAGGCCTCACTGTCTCCAAGGGGCCTTTCCCTCCAGGCCTTGCCCAGAGCTCCCCACCGCTCTCACCACTCAGACCTGTAATCTGTAATCTCCCCCTGGCTTGGGAGTCTCCAAGGGCTAAAACTGCTCCCTCCACCCCTTCAAAGTCAGTGCCGGCCCCGGGCCTGGCCCAGAGCACAGAGCACAGAGAGACTCAGGTGTGTTTGACCAATGAATGGATGATTGGGTTTCTCAAGCTCCTTCTCGGCCCTTAGGGTTTTGCTTCTCAGCTGGTCTCCCACCGCTCTGTCTCCATTCAGCACCTGGGCAAGCTGCCCCACATGTACACAGCTTGCATCCACCCCCAGCACAATGCCCCCCGCCATGCCTTCAAAGAATCCGCCCCCATCCAGCAGCCCCTGATGTGGACAGCTACCCTAACCTTTGACACATCCTGGGTGTGGAAACATCCCGAAACCCCACCATCACACTTCCAAAAAAACATTTTAAGAAATTAGAAGAATTTCAGGTTTACAGACAATTTGCAAAGATAGTTCAGAATTTCCCATATATCCCTTGCCCACATCCTCTATCATTAGCATCTTGTGACGTCCTGGTATGCTAGTCACAGTGAATGGACCGATGTTGGCACATTCCTATTAATTAAAGGAGTTCTCTAGTTTTCCCCTTCTGTCCTTTTTCTGCTCTAGGATCCTATCCAGAAGCCCACATTCCATTCGGTCATCGTGTTTCCTTAGCTTCTTCTGGTTTGTGACAGCTTCTCAGACATTCCTTGTTGACCACGCTTTTTTTTTTTTAAAAAAACACAAATCTATTCATTATTGACATTGTTTATCAAGAAACACATAAGGATTTCCTCCTTTCATCCCTTCCTCCCCTTTCCCCGAGGTCCCCTCTGGCTTTATCTGCTAGCGCCAGGATTTACAGCAATGTAGACGAGCACATGCAAACTTTGCGTTTTTCTTTGTTCCTTTTCCCTATTTTGTATAAACATTTCCACATTGCAACATCACTCTCGAAAGCATCGTTTTAAATGGCTGTGTAATTGGCTGTTGAGTCACCGGGCCACAATTATCTTACCCATTCCTTGAACATTAAGCTTATTTCCTTTTTTTTTTTTATAGAGTGCTTCTCTAAGGAAATATCACATATATGGAGCATGTAATTCATGCCAGAGGCTGCCTTAGACCTACCCTCTCCTTTTGCCATGAGGCACCTTTCTTTCGCTGTGGGCTCATTCTCCCCAGGCAACGGAGCGGACCCGAGGCTTAGGGAGTTCTCCTGCTCAAGGTCCCCTGGAGGGAGGAGCCAGAACCAGGCTAGACTCCTTCCCTTCCCGCCCTCCGCCCTCCCTCATCTCTTTTGTGTTTCTCTTTTGGAATGCGTGTCTTTCTTTGCACCGCAACATCCTGCATAGAGGCTGCCTGGAATGAAGAAGTCCGGAGTGGACGAGTGGGGTGGGGGCATCCATCACTGCCCAGACAAAACCACTGGGGCATTTACGGGTGCATTTCCTACCTTTTGCCTAACAGAGAGGTTTTTTTTGTTTTTGTTTTTGTTTACATCATTTCCTTTTTTTTTTTTTAAAGATTTATTTATTTATTCGACAGAGATAGAGACAGCCAGCGAGAGAGGGAACACAAGCAGGGGGAGTGGGAGAGGAAGAAGCAGGCTTACAGCGGAGGAGCCTGATGTGGGGCTCGATCCCATAACGCCGGGATCACGCCCTGAGCCGAAGGCAGACGCTTAACCGCTGTGCCACCCAGGCGCCCCGACATCATTTCCTTAAGGAACAAAACCGTGCTGGGTCTGTCTGAAGCATGTGGATATAATCTGGGGTTCAGAGCACAACCCACTCTTTCTGCAGCTTTGGGAAGCGTGTGTGCCTGGCTGTGTTTCTTCAGCCTCTGGGGGAAAGACCCATACCCCTCCTCAGTTTCCCTCTTTGGCCAGGCCTGTCTGGAAGCCACCTCCTGTCACATGGCCACTTCACCCTTCAGGCTTTTCCCTTGTGCTGCTGGAAACTATTGAAGTCTGGACCCACGTGGGCCAGTCCCAGAATAGGGTCGGTCCCATTCAAAGGCTCACAGATCGACAGCCAAAAGCTAATTAAAATGGAATTCCATGCCTTACTTGTGCCCCTCGGAGATGTCAAAGGAGACCCAATTCAGAGCCCTGGTAACCCTTCTCAGAAGCGTCTCTCCCCCAGCTCTCTGAAGCCCCGGCCCCCACACCCTGGATGGCTCAGCTTCGCTGCCAGCCCCGCAGCTCTCTCCGACCCTTTATCTTTAGATCCACCTTACCTTTTCCTCTGATGTGGCATCACCAAAATCCAGGGCCAGAGGGGCAGAGAGAGAGACTCTCCTCACAGGCCGGGGGGCGCCGGGGGGGGGAAAAAAAAAAAAAAAAAAAAAAAAAAAAAAAAAAAAAAAAAAAAAAAAAAGTGGAAGGAAAGGGGCTGTGACATTTGATCACGTTCCGAAGACAGTTCATGCTCTGAATCAGAAGCGGCTCGGGAGAGGCTGAGACACCGGCCCTCGGGCTCTTGAAAAGCAGACGCTGAGGGGACACTTGGCAGACTGTCCTACAGGATTTCTGTCCTGGGGTTGGGCTCCCAGAGCCCTGGGGGCCACATGGCAGGGGCGCCACCAATGGTCACCATAGTTGTTCCCGTCCCCCTCTGCCCAGGCCTGAATGCACGGCGGTCTGGCTGCAGGGGCAGAGAGGGTGTCGGAGGGACATGCTCAGGGCGGGCTCCCAGGGTGGCACTCACGACCTCCTGTGTGTCGGCAGGCGGGCGCCACCCGGCAAGTGTCGGACCCAGCCGGCCCAGGTGAAGGCGAGGAGCCGCCTCATCCGATTTGTGCCCAAAGAAAGTAAGTGCCTGTCAGCAAGGAGCCAACAGGGGAGGGAAGCTCCTGCGACCTGGGGCCCAGCTGCTCCTCCACCAGATAGGGTCCTTCCAGCTGGCCCTGGATGCCCTTCCTGGGCCCCGATGCCCAGCACTGGGAATGGCACCCAGGAGACGCTCAGTTAAAGTGGGTGGAGCCCCTTGAACCCAGGCCACGGGTGAGTGGCCCCAAGGGGCTGCAGGCCTCACAGGGGGTAAGGGAAGGGGAGGGATAGCTGGCTCTAGGCCAGGTGCACTCAGAGCCCTCGGAACAGAGACAGCGGGTGTATCTGTGTGGGAGCAAGACTGGAACGAGTCATTCTAGATGCACGAGCCGCAGGGGAGGGGTCATCTGCCTGGGCTGCCATAAGATGGTTCCATTTTGACAAGTTTGGTGGGGAGGGAGGTGGACGCAAACCTTCATGACCTGAGGGCCAAGCAAGGCCACACATGATGACCCCTGGTATCTGGGGCCAACTGAAGGGGCAGGCCTGACGAGGGGTCTGTTCCCCTGGGCCCAGGCTAGGTGGGAGCATAGAGTCAGTGCTGGCAGACCATCCAGTTCTTAAGAGAAGTGGGAAATGGATCCATCCATCCGTCCGTCCGTCTGTCCATTCACTTACCACACACATGTGCTTCGTGCTGGCGATGTACTGCTGAGCAAGACAGATATGGTCCCCGCCTCCTCGGGTTGTTACATACAATCTCTCCATCTGCAAATTTAGGCAGCTTTGGCTCAAAATCTTGAAAATCACCCTACGCCAAAGGAAATACTTTAGGGGGCCCAGTGTGTCCAACAGATTGAGGACCTGTTGGTGGACTGAGGGGCAGGGGAGCAGGAAGAGGGGAAGGCTGGGCACCTGGCAGCTGGGGGTGGGCAGCCCTGAGGAAGGCGTGCCCCCCGCAGAGGACAGTTGGGGGAAGGAATGAGCTCAGTGTTTCGGGAAGTTAATTCTAGCTGCACTTGGTTTCAGGCCTGGGCCAGTTTTCCATTCATTCAGCAGTTTCTGGCCGTTTCAATAGTTACCCCTTCCGTGCTGGATGCTGGGACCACAGGAGAAGTCAGACCGGGCCCTGTCCTGGCGGGGACAGACAGAGAAGTCACTTACTGTCCCAGGGCTGTTACAGAAGTGTGTGCCAGCTGCCATGGGGACCCAGACCAGTGCAGGACTGGGGTGGGGGTGGGGGTTCCTGGAGGCTGAGGGTTGAGGCTGGAACATAGAGGAAGGGTGCACCGGGGGTGGGGGGGCAGTCTGGGCAGCAGGGCCCACAAGAGCCACAGCAGAAGGCTCCCCGGCAGCCTGGGGAGCTGAACGTCCTTCCCTGCAGGTGGAGTGGGGGCCAGGCTGCAGGAAGGGGGGCATCTGGCCCATGTCTCCGTGCTCCTGGCCCTGACCTGCTCCTGGCCTTGAATCAAGACCCTTTCTTAGCCTTCATCTCAGCTGAGGTGGGGGGTTAGAGGGCTTTGGACTGGTGACCCTGGGGTCCCTCCCCATAGTCAGGGAGTAGTCTGGGAGTTCGCCTCTCCTGGCAGTGTCTCATGCAGAATTAAGTTTATCTCTGTGGCTGGTCAGGGCCGAGCGTGAGTGTTGGGGTGCTGCAGGGACAAAGGGAGTCGCCCACCTCAGCTCCCCATGCCGACTCTATCGAGGCCTTGTGGCGGGGTAGATGGTTGGGGTACCCTGCTCCCTACCCCGGTTCTGGTCAGTGAGGACCCCAGCCCCAGGCCAGCAGCCTTGGGAATGTGGAGGGAAGAGCTTTGCCCTGCCCTGGTGGGCCCTGGGCAGTCCAGTTCCCATCCTGCCTGTCTTCCTTAGATTCTCAGCAGTTTTTCCCCATCAATGGGCCTCAGCTTCCTCACCCCTAAACCAAAGACTGGAACCAGGAAGTGTCACTTGCTCTGAGAAGTCCTCCCAGACACTTCTCTTCCACTGGGCTCATGAGTTAACAGCGTTCCCCCATCCCTGCTCCCAGACTTGGGACTCCCATGAGGGCAAGACTAGAGGTGTGGGGAGACCCCAGAAGCAGACTGGTGCAAAGCAGCTGCCAGTGAGTGTTTGCACCTCGCACCCAGCTCCAGGATGGTATCCCCAAGAGGTACCCCATCCTCAGGGGTTGGAGTGGAGGGCAGAATGAGAACATCTTTCCTTGGTGGAGCACTGGGGTGGGCTGGGCGGCCGGGGTTCCTCTGACCGCACGCTCTTCCTCTGCACAGAGTTCATCCGGAGGGCGGAGAGCACCCCACGGCCCACAGCGCGTGCACCTACCCAGGCGCCCCGCCGCAGCCGCCCCACGGCTGCTCCGAGGCCCGCGCCCACCCCGAGGCCCGCACGGNGCCGGTGCGGGCCACCAAGCGCGCCGAGTTTGGCGAGGGCCGCGCGCTGCCCATCCTGCTGGATGACGTGCGCTGCGCGGGGAGCGAGCGCAACCTGCTGGAGTGCACGCACGCCGGCGTGGGCACGCACAACTGCGGGCACCAGGAGGACGCGGGCGTCGTGTGCAGCCACGAGGACCCTGACCTGTAGGAGAGCACCATCCGTCGGGCCAGGCCACCTCGGTCCGGCCGCAGCCTGGCAGGGCCCCTCCGCCATGAGCACGCTCCGTGCGCGCATGAGTCTGCAGGCAGAGGGGGCCCATCTGTAACGCTGTCCCTGTGGAGGCGTGTGAGGTGTGTACAGTGCTCGCGTGTTCTGTGTCCCTGCCAGTGTGTCTTCCGCAGACCAGAAGCCACAGCATGTTGGGGTCTGTGTGGTCATGGCCCCGGGTGTTCTTTTCTTACCTCCAAACATCTTGGGCATGCACGGGAACACAGTCTGGCCATGGTCCCTGAGCACTGAGGGCTAGCCCCCTTCAAGGACAGACATGGCTCTTGGCCACATTGACAGAGGCATAGCTGGCAGATTGAGGGAGGGGATCAGGCCTGTTTTGCCCAGGGCTAGAGTGGAAGGCCCCGGACTATCTGGAGTATGGCTTAAGGAAGGTGACTCAGAGAGCATGGGCAGGTGGCCCAGCAGGTAGAGGTGCTGAAGAGAACAGGAAGGCATCCAGTGGGGCAAAGGGAAGCTGTTAGACTGATGGGTCCAGGGTGAACTGTGAGCCATGGCCATCTGAGTGAGGATCAGGCTGCCGGGGGCAGGCGAGCATTTGGGGAGGGCTGGCTGGGGGAGGGGGGTCCTGGATGACCTCTGGGAGAAGCCTCTTGGTCACCTTGGACTTCATCATCATGCTGGGTCCATGTGGGTGCTCTGGGGACAGTGCTGGGGCCCCGGGCCCTGAGACCTGACTCTCCAGTGCTCACTGGGACGGAAGCCACCCACCTGGCCACTCTGAGCACCGTGGCCCTCAGCGAGTGAGTGGGGCACCAAGTTTCTCTACTTTAAAGACTGTGCTGGGGCCACTGAAGCCACCTCGGTCATCTCCATCCCCACGCTGCTCAGTGAAATCCCAGAGGACCCGCTGATTCTCCATCATCCGCCCCCCCCCCAGAGGTCCAGAAAGACTACTGACGCTCTATCACCCAAAGCTGTGCCAACAACGTGACTGTTTACAACCCCCTTCCCGCCTCTTCTCTCCGACCTGTACTGCCTGGGGGCTGGAGATGGAGGGGGGGCTCGGCCTGGAGCCTCCCTTCTGCTCACAAGTGGAAGTTCCTTTGCCCACTAAGGGCCGCCACCCTGGCCCCGTGTGTCAAGTACAGATGGGCATAGCTTCTGATAGGGGAGCAGAGAGGAGAAGCAGGTGGTCACTGGGCAGTGGGGACAGGATATAGCCCATGTCGGGGTCTGTCAGGGCTCTGGGGGGTCATCCCAGCCCAACCTGTCCATTAT
Organism: Ailuropoda melanoleuca; assembly: GCF_002007445.2. Taxonomy (NCBI): domain Eukaryota; kingdom Metazoa; phylum Chordata; class Mammalia; order Carnivora; family Ursidae; genus Ailuropoda; species Ailuropoda melanoleuca. The sequence continues at coordinate 37,041,245 of NC_048231.1, forward strand.
TCTGAGAGCTGAGCCAGCACCAGCAGCGGTGCGCCCAACAAAGGCAATGGTGCAGGCAGGTCTGGGGGGTTCTCCTGGCTGCTCGCGGAAGCTGAGTGTAGAGTACAGGACTGTTGAAAAAAGCTCAGTGTCCCCTCTAGGACCCCACACACCTCTGCCTTGAGTGGGGTCAGCAAGGGCCCTGGGCCCTGGCCACTTACCTGGCCCCATTGAACCCGGCCTGGAAACCATAGCCCTGCCATTGAGCATGGCCTGTGTGCAGACACCGTTGTAAGGGCAGTAGAGCACACGTGAACTCATTTGAGCCTTTGAACAGCCCTCTTCGCCTCCTCCTTTTACAGATGGGGAAACTGAGGTGCACAGCCAGGGAGCGGAGAAGCCAAATGAGAACCCACACAGCCTAGCTCTTGCACCTGCTGGCACCCTGACCGTTCATTGCACTGCCTGACCCTAGGGCTGCTATACCAGCAGAAAAGCAGCTTGGCCCAGGGGATCCCCCAGGCTCCTGCCCACCGTGGGGTGCCAGCCTGGCTGGGAAGCAGCTGATGGACACTCCTGCCTCCTCTCACTGCCTCGTGGTAGCCGACAGGCATCTTCCCCAGACACAGGGAAATTCTGAATGGCGCTAGGAGCTGGGAGGGCTGAACTTGTCACTGCGCCTATGGAGAGAGGAGCCCAGGAGGCCGAGTGTCCTGGGCCTGGGCCTGTCCCAGATGGGGCTGAGCTGAGACTAGAGCTGAGGGAAGGGGGGTGGCCCTCCAGAGCAGGGTAGCACCACGGCCCTACCCAGTGGGGCGACCAGAGCTCTTGGACCCCCTGGGCCCAGAATGGTGGTGATGGAAGGAGAGTCATATAGCCTCTTCCTTGGGCTCCTCCATGCCCTTCCCTGCCCTTCCTCACCCTATCGAGCCCCCTCTTCATTTGAGGGCCTGAGGGCCGTGATGCCATCAGGTGTGGGCTGGGAAGTGGGGCAGAAGTGAGGGCGGCATCTCCCACTGCTGCTCAGCAGTCGTAACCATCTGGGGCTCCTGGTAACTCCCCCCAAGTGATGGGGGGTCCAGTGTCACTGTTGTTTGGGGGCAACTGGGAGCAGTCTCAGGTCCCTCCCCTCTGGGTGGGGTGCTCCCCCCTCCAGTCCCCCACCTCCTGACCCCTCAGGCTCCAAACAAGGCTTAGGCTTCAGCCTGATTCCTGACAAGGAGGCTGACACAGACTCACTGCCCCTTTAGTAGTAACAAGGATGGACAGCTGATGTTTGCTGAGCACTTACTATGTGCTAAGCACTGTTCTAAAAGTTTTACTCAGTAATCACTCACTTAATCCTCATATTAACCTGCAGGAGGCAGGTGTTCTGCTCATCCTTCATTGTACAGATGTGGAAACTGAGGCCCTAGGAAGCTGCATTACTTGCCAAATGTCATATAGTCAATATTTGAAAGCAGGCAGTAGGGCCTTGAGCCCCAGCTTTGGACTGTCACCCTGCTGCCTAAAGGGCATTGAATTCAGTGTCCCCCCACTTCCCATCGGCCCCTGCCATTGTGCAGATGGGGACACAAGCCCAGAGCGTAGCAGAACTGGCTTCAGACTCCCTGTCTAGTGCTCCTTTCACTCCACTGCCTACAGCTGGCTGCGGAGGGAGCATTCACAAGTGACTCTGTCCTCAGGGACTTTGATCCTGCCTTAGAGTCCTCCAGGGTCTCTGAGGATAGGCGCTGACCCTGGCCAAGGCTCTCTCTGCTCCCTGTCAGCCTCTGCCATCATCCCCTCTAACTGGGCTGATCTCTCAGAACGTGGTAGAGTGATCTCTCAGAACATGGCCCAGAGAGGGGCTGACTCCACCCAGCGTCACACAGCTTAGTTCTTGAGCCCTTGGAGCCCAATGCTGCAGGGATGTCCCAGGTGCAGCCCGTCACCCAGGAGTGCATCCATGTGTCAGCCTCGGGTAACGATACGCCAGGTCCCTGATGGGGCCTCGTTTGTTCCTTGTGTACCTGCATCCCCCTCACGAGCCTGAGGCCTTGGTCCCATGTTCAGAGGGGAGGCAGTTTTGCACCACTCGAGGGAGGGCAGCCCCTTCAGAGCCTGGCTCCCGAGCAGGCAGCTTTCGGAGGCTGCACCCTCCCTCCATGACTTCTGCTGGGGAACCTACTTCTTACATGATGCTCTCAAACTTGAGCAGAAAGACTTGCAGGGCCGGTTAAAACACAAGGGGCTGGGGGCCTGGCAGAGTGTTAGACTCAGTAAATCTCAGTGGGGCTGAGAATTTGCCTTGTGCCCCCCGGGTGATGCTGATACTGTTGGCCTACTTAGGACGCTTTGAGAACCGCTGTCCATACTAGTGCTGTCCGATAATATGAGCCACATAGGTCATTTCAAATTTTCTAGCAGTCATGTTAAACAAGTAAAACGAAAGAGGTGAAATTAATTTTAATAATATATTTTCTTTAACCCAGCATATTCAAAAATTACCATTTTAACAGTTAATCCATATAAAAACATTAATGAGATTTTTAAAACATTTTTTTGTATCCAATCAATGTAACGCAGTGTCTGTTTTACACACACAGAACATCTCAATTTGGACTAGCCATGTTTCAAGGGCTGGATTGGCACATCTGGTCAGTGGCTACCATATTGGATAGCGGTGTCTAGACCTTTCTGGGGAAGGCGCTTCCAGGCAGCGCCCTCTGCTGGCGGCTTGTGGTGCTGCCTGCCCAGGCAAAGGGCCTGGAGACCCACCTGAGCATTGGGTGGGTCTTTTCCCTCATCACTCCCTACCTGATCACAGGAGAGCTGCGAGAATCAGATCACATGGCAGTAGGACAGCAGCAGACTTGGTACATGGGGAGGGGACACTGTTGACTCGCCCCGGTCAGGGACAGGGGTGCTCTGTTGACAGAAATGCCGATTGAGCCATGGTCACCTTGAGCCAGAAGTTACTGGTGTTGAGTGATGCAGCAGACAATATTAACGCCCGTTCCTGTCCTTGGCTCTAGTTGGACAGGCTTAGGTTCACAAATGTATGCTGAGGCTCCTCCATGCCTGCCTCATGTGAGACCCCACACTTTCCCCAGAGCAGTTTAGGATCTGGCCCTGTCCTCAAAAAACAATGGTTGGGGGTCTTCCCTCCAAATTGCCCCCAGTCCCTTTCACAGCCCAGAAGGGACTGTCTAACCTGCCCACCGCCGCCAGCCCCCCCAAGTGCTGTCCAGCCAGCCGCTGCGTCTCACCGCCACATGGGGGCGCACCGGCAAGCCAACGTCTCCCAGCCCCAGCGGTAGATGCGCCCAGCTCTCCGCGCCGGGATGGGCGGCCAGGCTGCGGTGGTCGGGGACAAAAATCCTGTCTCTTCTGGGTCCAGTTCTTAAAACGTGGCCCTCTCCGTCACCCTGCAGTCCACACACCCCTCACAGTCATGTCCCTGCTGGGGACCGTCCTGGCTGCACCTGGGAAAGAGATACACAGACCTTGGTTTCCCAGAGCCCCAGACCTCTCCAGGACTGGCCCACGAATGGGGCAGGGCCATGTCCCCTTCCCAGGAACCCGGCAGCGTCTATCTTTGGGCGCCTCCCCCACCCCCAGCCCGTTGGAGCTTTATTGGAACTAGGAGTGTGCACACCGGCCCTTCCCATCCACTGCTCCCACTCTGGGTGCCCCCCGCCCCCCAGTGTAAGAATGAGAACTAAAAGTGCAGAGCTGGGCATCCTCTGTTACACCCGAATGGGTGAGGAGGAGAGCGTTACATAAACGCGAGGGAAGTCTCGGTTATTACTTCACAAATACCCTTTGACCACCAAGGGCGCTTTTGTCGCCTTCTGTCGAGGGCGACCTTGCGCACCAGACTTGCGCGCACTCCAAATCCGGCTCCTTTGAACCCGGGTCAACGCCTCCTACCCTACTTTTCTTGGGTTTGGGAGGCTCCGGAGGCGCCGAGACGCCGGGAGGGCCGACCCTGGTCCAGCTGTGAGTTCTTCATTCGCAGACACAGCCTCCCTGTGTCCCCGGGATCCTCGCCACCTGGCCTGTGGGCCCCGGGGGGAGACCACAGGCGCTCAGCGGGGACCGGGCAGGCAGAGGGAACCAGCTTTGGGGGTTGAGGGTTCCAGAGAGAGGTATGGGAACAGTCGGCGTAAGACGGCCGTTTGGAGGCTGGGATGGGGTTCCCAGGAAGGTTTTAGGGAGAAGGGAAGGGGCCTAGGACCGCGCGCGGAGAACGCGGTTATTTGAAGGGGCCCAAGACAGCGGAACCAGCCCGCAGGATTTAACGCTGCCGGCGGGGCAGGAAGCGCGGAGGAATCGGGGTTGCCAAGGACAACGCGTTCTGGGCGGAGCTGCTGTTGGGATAGAGCTTGAGGAGCTGGGGGCGGGGCCTGGAGAGCGGGGGAGGAGGCGGAGCATAGGGGGTCTGAGCCAGAAACGGCTTTGTGACTGGCGGAAATCCCATGCTCTGGGCGGGGCCTGAGCTGGAGCGCTGTAGTGGTTGGGGCGGGGCTTGGG
>NC_048231.1:37045997-37054512 GCF_002007445.2 Ailuropoda melanoleuca
CCGGGCCGCCGCGGCCCAGGTGAGCGGGGGGTGGGGGCGGGGGCCTGGATGGGGCGCTCGAATGGGGGGCCGGGGGACCGCGTCCAAGCCGGCGTCGGGGCCGGGGGTCGAGCCTCGCCATTGCGCGTGGCCTCTTGGAGACGGCGGCCGGGAGAGGGGCGCTAACTATTCTTAGTAACAAATTACTCACAGCCGCAGCAGCTGCTCGGCGCCCACCGCGCTCTGCTGGGCCCCACAAACGTGATGGCAGCGACAACCCTGTTAGGTAGGCGCTATTGTTACCCCATCGTTCAGACGAGGAGACTGAGGCACGCAGAGGCAAAGTCACCTGCCCAAGGTCACACAGTTGGTAAGCCTAGATTTAAGCCCGGGTCAGCCCTGGCTCTAAAGTGGGCACTCTTAACTTTGAGACTTGGAACGGGGTCACTCAACCTGGATTGGAGCACACTCGACTTTGGTCACATTCCCCTTTGTATTTCCGTCCTGGTTTATCCTTTTTGTCTTCTACTTAGTACTTTCATTCCATCCTTGTCTCCCACCCCCACCCAACTTACCTCCCTCCCTCACCTCGCCCCAGCAACAGAAGCTTACCTTTCTGAAGCTTAAACCAAATGTGTCATTTCTCTGCTTCAAACGCTTTCCCTCACTTTAGAAGGAAATCTAATTCTAGATTAAGTCCACTCTGTGGCCAGCAAGGCCCCCGCTGAGCTCTCAGAACCCACTCTGTCCTATTCTCATCGCCCCCTTGCTTGCTCACTGCTGTCCCCAGTCTTTCTGCAACACCCCTCCTGCAGCTCCAGGGTCTTGCTGTTCCCCATTCACCCTGTGTGAAGCCAACCTAGCCCCAAACTCCTTAAGGGGCCATCACCCTTGAAGTTACCTTCTATTCACTTGTTGACTGTCTCTTCACCTGTTGACTGTGTCTGTCTCCCCCCTTTAGAATGTGAGCCCCGGGAGGGCAGGGAAGCTGTGTGTTCGCCTGTGTATCCCCAGCACCTGGCACATTGCAGATGCTCAATAAATATTTGTTGAATGAATGAATAAACAATGGTATTAGACATACTTTTTAAAACCTCAGGACATGAACATTCTGGAAGGTGCCCTCCTCCAGCCCAAGCCAGATGACCTGGCATTGGAAGCCTGAATCCATGTTTGGTGGGTTTGGGAAAGATCCTTTGGCTGGTGACATAGGGAGGTGATTGTTCTCCCTGCTGGCTCTCTGTCTTCCCAGGTGCCCTCGCCCACCTTGGGGTCTTCCTTTTCCCATGCTTAGCAGCTCTGTCTTCCACGCCACCTAGATGGTTCTTCCCCTCACCTCCCAGGCTTGGTTTCAATGCTAACTCCTCAGGGAGGTCCCACCTGCTTCCATGCCCCAATATATCATGTTCATTTTGTAAACTCTGTGTAATTGTAAGAGTTGGGTAATTGTGCAACCTCTTGTTAAGTGTCTGTCTTTCCCATAGGCCTGTGTCTGTCTGTTCACGGCTGTGTCCCTGACATCTGGCAGAGCAGCAGCTGGCACATGCATAGTAGACCCTTGATAAACAGTGATTCAAAGTGGTTGGTGGAAATCGCCCACCAGTTCTGTTAGGTACACTGTCACCCTTCCAACTTTTCAAATCAGCCATCAACAGCCTGGGATTGAAGGAGCTGTGTGCTCGTTCTGCTGGGTCTCATCATGACTTGGTCTTCTTGTAAACCCACGTGCTTCAAGCACTGCAGACCTGGTCTAGTCTCTTTGTCTGCAAAAGGCAGACCTTAAATCAAGACCCCTTCTGCCCCTTGCCCATATCTTTTTTTTTTTTAAGTTGCATTTTAAAAACAAAATCATGCCATAAAATTTACCCTTTTAAAGTGTAAAATCAGTGCTTTTTGGTATGGTGACAGAGTTGTTCAATTTAACCACTGGTTCCAGAACATTTCCATCACCCCAAATAGAAACCCAGTACCCATTAGTTGTCACCCCTCATCTCCCCCTGCCCCTCACCCCCCAGCCCTAGGCAACCACTAATCTGTTTTCTGTCTCTAGATTTGTCTGTTTTGCACATTGCATATAAATGGAATCAAACACTATGTGGCCTTCTGTGGCTGGCTCCTTTCATTGACCATCATGTTTTCCAGGTTCATCCATGTAGTAGTATGTGTCTGTATTTCTTTCCTTTTATGCCTGAATTCTCCCCCAAACCCTACACTGCAGAATCTACGTGTGACCTACAGGTGCGTGTGGGTGGGTGGAGGAGTGGGAGGAGGTTAATTATATAATACTTAATTATATAATTAAATATAATTATAGTTGGGCTCTTTATTCTAAGGAGGTGAACTGAACGCTGCATATGCAAAAAGATTTGGGATTAACAGTTGTTTGGTGGTCACATATAAAACTGCACTAAGCGAAAGTTCTGAAACCTCTTCTAGCACAGATCAGATGCTTGGGTGTTCAAAGCCTGGATCCTCAAACCATGATTGGCAACATCATGGTTGGCAAAGAAGTGTACGTGTCGAGTCTCTAGTAGTAACATTTGCCGCTCGGTGCTTCCAGGCTTTGCCAACTTTCAGGAAGGATCCCTCTGCCTTACAAGGGGCAGCTGCCATGCTCCCCCCCCCCATCCATCTTCCTCCTTATTCAGCAGGAGTCACGAGGATGCCCTCTCCTCCAGGAAGCCCTCCCGGAGTCCCCCACAAACAACACCCTACTGCAGTCATCCATGTAGCAGCTGAAGACCCAGACCCCACGTTCAGATCCCACACAAACACTTGCGGTTTCTTCATTTCTCTCTCGCTGCTCTTCATTTCCTCATCAGCCCCCACTCTCCTGGTAGCGTGGGATGAATGTAAACTTGACAACAAAAAAGCCTCTCTCTTCCGTTTTTATTTATTTTGGAGTAAGTTTTTCAAGCGTGGCTCCTGGGTGGCACCGCCTCCCTCCTCCCCTTTCCACTTGCCATGTTGCCCGAGGTGGGGTCTGTTCAACAAATTGCCCGCTGGCTCCCGGCGATGGTGGTGACCCCTTGCCGGCCCCGTTGGGTGACGCATCCAGAGGACTTTGGCTGCCCAGCTGAACGCTCACCACCCCGTTCCACTGGCACCAGGCACAGTCATGGCCCCTCACCCTCGCTCCTGGCAGCGGCCCACCCCTCAGCCATTGTGTGGGCTCCCTTCCTCCCTGTGGCTGGCCTCGCAGTGGGCTCTCCAGATGACCTCTGCTTCTTTACCATCCAAGACTTTCTCTGCCCTCAGGAAACCTTGGATTGCCACTGTGCCAACCACAGCGTTATGGGAAACGGCTCGTGCTACCGACTGGGCGAGGGGAGGAGGATTTTCACCCTCCTCTCTCTCCCCGGGCTGCTCTGCCGTATCCAGTCTACCAACAGGGGCTTGCTTCTGTCAGGCCCCCAGCCCAGTCCCAGTATTCTACCAATGGGAATTCTAGCATCCCTTACCTGTTTATTTCCCACACCTGGTCTTCCCGCTTTGCCTTTGCCTCCCCAGCGCCCCCTGCAGGAACTGGAAGGAACGGGTTTTAATTCCCTTTCTTGCCTGGCCCTGGGGACCCCACGCCAATCTGTCCCCTGGGCCTTCTTGAGGTGGACTCAGCTTTTTCCCCAAATGGCAGCGGGCCCCAGTGTTTATGGTGGAGGCTCTCAGACAGGCCTGGGAGGGTCAGGGGGGTCTAGACTCTGTTCTCACTCAGGTGATTCAAAACAGAGCATTCTCCCAAAACCTGCAGCTATGGGGAGTGACCACGGATACTAGATTATTCCGGAAATACAGCCAGTCATGTGTGATGTCCGTGGTCTGTCTTTCTGCGGGTGGAGCGGTGTAAGTTCAAGGCCGTCACCCCGAGCGGGCTTCAGCTGCCCTGCAGCCACACTGCACTTCCTTCCTCATGCGTTTGCCCACCCACTCTCGAAGTGTTCTTGCTTCTCTTCAGTCCCTGCCACCTCCCCCTCCGTCCCCACTCTCAGCCTTTTTTCTTGCCTCCCACTTCCCCGAGTAAATGGAACAGCCTGGGAGAACTTCCCTGCAGGGCTGTATGGCCACAGCTGCCCCCTTCCCTGCCCTGGGCCCACGTGCCCTTCACAGTGGGACCTCAGAGCTTGTGGCCAAGGAGAGCCGTCCTCTCCGTTCAGCAACTCTGGCCCCAGCAGCGCCCCCCCTCCCCCCCCATCAGTTTCCCTCGTCTTCTGCATTATTCCCATTTTTATATAACATGTTGCAAAAAAGAAAAAAACCACCACCCGTCTCTTCCCTTCCCATTCCTTCCAACTGCCGCCCCCTGGCTCTGCACCCCCTCAGCAACCCCCTGAGAAGCCTGCCTATCTTTGGGCCCCCATTCCTCCTTCCCCTCCTCTTTTGGGCCCGCCACCCCATCGGGCTCTGGCACCCACCTCTCTGCCCACCCTGCTTTGGCCAAAGTCCCAGTGACCTCCCCGTAGCTCCATGCACAATAGTGCTTCAGTCCTGGTCTTGCCTGGCCCAGGGCAGCCTGGGGGAGTGCCTGTCCCTCCCCCGTTCTGCTCTCTCTGCAGGCTTCCCACTCCACTCCCCCCTGCTCGCCTCCGGCCTCCCCAGCGTCTCCTGCTGAGTCTCCCTGGCTGGTGGTCCCTTTGCTGCCTGACCACCTGGCTCAGTCCTTGGGTCTCTTCTCTGTCTACACTCATCCCCTTGTGGTCTGATCCAGTTGCTGGGCTGTAAGAGCTGCCTCTCTGCTGAGGACCGTCACACTCACATCTGTAGCCTGGCTTCAAGCATGGACTCGCCTGCTTCCCTTAGTAGCTTTCCCCTGCAAACCTAACAGGTTCAAAGCCAAATTCCTAATTCAATCCACTTGTCCCAGGTTTGTCCCCAGAAGCTGATCCTGAGACAAGATTGGAAATGTAAGTGGTTTATGGGGGATGATCACAGGGGGAATTGGGGATTGGTTAGAGAGAGGAAGTCAGAAAGCCAATAAAGCAAGTCACCTCTGGGAGCAACTGAGGTGCAAACCCCCTGGGGAGCTCTGGGAGCTTACCCCCACCCAGGTGGAGGCCACAGGGTCATTGCTGGAGGCTGCTCTGGGGGTGCTGAGCTGGAACTTCTGGCCCACCCTTCCTGCAGTCAGAGCCGGGAGCCCCAGGCGGAGTCTCCGTGCTGGCCCTCACATATTGCCTGCATGGACAAGGGCAGCGGTGGGCACAGTGGGGTCTGCTGCCCCCCACCAGCTCCTTCTCAGTCCTCCTTGCCTTAGTAAATGACAGCCCCATTCATCCTTCTGACACTCAGCCCAGGAGACTTGGGTCAGCCTTGACACCCCTCTCACACTCACACCCACAGCAAGTCCGCTAGAAACCAGGCTTCTCAACCACACTGGTCTGAGCCCTATCCCCTTTCACAGCCCCTCGCTGGTGCCCCTGCCTCCATTCCTGCCCCCCACCCATCCCGTTTACTCTCAGCACCGCTGCTGTGAGAGCGAGCCATTGAAAACCCATCAGACCCTCTCTGCTCTGCTCAAAACCCTCCGTGGCCCCCATTTCAAGGTCAAAACAAAAGTTTTGACAACTGTCCACAAGGCTATTGGTGATCTGCCCCCTACCTCGGGAACCTATCCTGTATCACATCTCCCTCAAGCACTCTACTCCAGCCTCAACACCTGCTCCCTGTTCCTTGAACTTACCAAGCACACTCCTACCTCAGGACATTTGCACCTGCTATTCCCTTTGCCTGCAGTGCTCTTTCCCCAGATACCTGGGCAGCCAAGTCCCTCACTTACGGCAGTTCACATGTTACCTTCTCAGAGGGACATTTCCTGACCTTCCTGTAGAAAATGGCAACCCCCCTCCTACCCCACCCCCGCCTCTGATTACCTACCCTCTGCTTTTTCTCCCATCACTCTCTAACTTCATATTTACTTACCTATTTGTTTATTTGCTGTCTATCTCCATCCAGGAGAAGGTGAGTTCTCTGACGCAGAAAACACCACCCACAGTTTTGTCACCCACTCTAGACGGTGTAGTCAGTGAGCTTGTCTGGAGTAAGTCATGCAGGGGAGAGGAAGAACCTTAAAAGCTGCCACAAGCCAGACAGACTTGTTCACACTCTGGTGATCACACCAGACTTACACACACACACTGCAGACTTAGCATCGCCAAACAATCCCCTGGTGAGAAGGACTTTGGGGTGACCTGTGCCAGCCGTGCAGTGGCGGGCAGATGACCACCTCTCTGGCCTCCGCTGCCCCACCTATAAGACAGGTTAACAACAGACCTATCTCCAGGCGGTGGGGGGAGGTCAGATGGAATGAGGCGTAGAATGGTACCCAGCACGTAGTCAGTGTTCAGCAGATGTCTCAAGGTCATTGCACACAAAGTTCTTCTTCACTTTCCACATACCAGCCCCTGGCCTCTGCACCAGGGAGATGGTCTCATCCTTCTCCATCCTCCCTCTATGGAGACTTCTGGAGCTGGCCAGACCTGGGTTTGCGTTCTGCCTGCCTGCCTTCTTACCGCCGGGTGCCCCCGAGCCAGCGCCATACCTCCTCGTGCCTCGGTCCTCCCATCTGCGAAGTGGGCCTAATAACGCCAACCTCACGGGGTCCTGTGGGGGAAGGGGGCGCTCTTTAATGGTGACTTCTGGTGGTCTTAACGTTTCCCATTTCTCCTAGTTTCCTTCTAGGACACCTCCCCGACTTTTGGAAAAAGGATGAGGTTTGTGGCCGCGTGCTCCAAGATGTGTTTTTGGATTGGTGGGTCCTAGTTGTCGTTTGTTGCCCTTACTCCAGCCCAGGTCCCTCGTGGGGTACCCCCTCCGCCCCCACCCCCCAGGCCAGCACATCCACTCCTCCCTCCCCGGCCAGGTCACTGCCACGCCCAAAGTTCCTCCCCTGGGTGGAGAGGCAGAAGACGCTGGTTCAGAAGGCAAGCTCTGCCTGTCGCCAGCTGTGTGACCCAAGAGCAGCCATCAGGAACTCTGAGCCTCAGTTTCTCCATCTGTAAGCTCAGTGGGGGGGGTAGGACTTGGTAACAGTCCGCATACGCGGTGGTGCTTTACTCTTGCCAAAGCATTTTCAAAGACACGATCTGGCTTGATTCCCAGCAAAGGAGGAGTGTAGGAACCCTGTTTCATAGATGTGGAAACTGAGACCCACTGGGGGGGCGTGACTCAGGCCCTGGGATGGGACACCCTGACCCTCCTGCTGGGTGGTGATGATGATATTCACATCTCCCAGGGCTGACAGACTGCTTTGGGTCATTTTGGTTTCCAGGGCTAAGAAGTACGGCCCCGTCGTGCGAGTCAATGTCTTCCACAAAACCTCGGTCATCGTCACGAGCCCTGAGTCAGTCAAGGTAGGGAGCAGAGTGGATTCCATGGGGGGGAGGCCCTTCCCTTCCCTGGTTGGGGGCATGAAACTCGGCCCCAGGGACTGTACGAGAAATGTCCTGGAGGCACCAGCATTTGGGCTGGTTTCCCAAGGATCCAGAAATGAATGGCATCTTTTCTCTGACCACCCACCGTTTGGGAGCGTGGCTCAGGTGTGCATGCACATTAAGCTCGCTAACCTCGCTCAGCCTTGGTTCCTTCATCTTTAAGGTGGGATCATAACCCATCTGTGTCCGGGCTATCATGAGAATTAAAGATCAATTGATTCATTTCACAAATATTTATATAAACAAATATTTGTTAACAAATAAAGGGGAAAAGACACTTAAACATGCATTTCTTTATGTATTTCATGATTATTAACCCATTTAATCCTCACAGCGGGGAGAGACCCCCACCAGCCCCCACATTAGAGATGAGGAAATGGACAGGGAGCTCAGATCGGTCTGTACCATGTACAGGATGGTGCTGCCACGTGGGCACGAAGAATGGCCATCAGATCATTTACCTTGGACTTGGCCGAACTGGGCTCAGGTGTGGTGGCTCTGCCATCACTCTGGGCCTCCGTTTCCTCATCTGTACAATAGGGATGATGCCTCTCAGACAGGTGGTTGTCCGCATGGAGCTGAAATAACGTGTGTGAGTCACCTAGCCCGTGCCTGGTACACAGCAATTGCCCGATAAGTGACAGTGCTTCTGTTCTCACGGCGGGTACTCAGCAGACATGCAGGGTGACTCTTGGCAGGCGAGGGAGAAAATGCAACTTAGGGTCCAGATCAGGAGAAAAGCTGAACAACCATTGTGTCTCTAACACAATGCTAAAAATCATTTTTTTAGGGTGCCTGGGTGGCTGAGTCGGTTGAGTGTCCGCCTTCGGCTCAGGTCATGATTGCAGGGTCCTGGGATCAAGCCCCACGTTGGGCTCTGTGCTCAGCGGGGAGCCTGCTTCTTGCTCTCCCTCTGTCCCCCCTCCCTGCTCATGCTCTCTCTGTCTCAAATAAATAAATAATTAATTACATAATTAAATAAAAATCTTAAAAAAATAAAAATAAAAACCATTAAAAAAAAGTTTAAAAAGGGGGGCAATCAGAAGGGGGAATGAAGCATGAGAGACTATGGACTCTGAGAAACAAACTGAGGGCTTCAGAGGGGAGGGGGG
>NC_048231.1:37054662-37133349 GCF_002007445.2 Ailuropoda melanoleuca
TTTAAAAAGTTTAATTTCAATATAGACACAGTTTAAGATTTTTAAAGCATGCTACCAAAAACCGTATACAAAGAACTTCAGACGTTCAACGAGAAAAGTTGAGCCATATATGTTAATATGATGAATTAATATTCAAGTGTTAAACCAACCTTGCATTCCTAGTCATGATACAATTTGCTCATCTTTTGCTAAGAATTTAGCAAAAGGGTTTCTATATTTACTCTTTTCTTATAACGCCTTTGTCTGGTTTGGGGATCTGTTTAACAGACCTTGTAAGATGAATCAGGAAATGTCCCCTCTCCTCTGTTTTCTGAGAGAGTTTGTATGGGGTAGTGTTATTTCTCCCTTGAATGTTCGGTAGGACTCATCAGTGAAGCCACCTGGGCCTGGCATTTTCTTTGAAAGAAGTGCTTTTTGTTTTGTTTTAATTACTCACTTTCTTTAATTGATTTATGGTTATTCCAATTTTCTGTTTCTCTTAGGTTTGGTAATTCGTGTCTTTCAAGGCATTTGTCTATTTCATCTAATTGTTAAAATTATTGGTATAAAGTTGTCCATAATATTTATTGATTAACTTTTTCATGTCTATTGGCTCTGTGGTGATACCCCTTCTTTCATTCCTGCAGACAGTAATTTGGGCTTTCTCTTATTTTCTTAATCAGGCTAGCAAAAGATTCATCAATTTTATTTATCTTTTCAAAGAACCAGCTTTGGGTTTTATTGGATTTCTCCATTGTCCATTTTCTGTTTTCTTGATTTCTGCTCTTTATTATTTCCTTCTTTACTCACTTTGGATTTAATTTGTTCTTGTGCAAATTTTTTAAGGTCGGAGTTTAGAAACTTGGTTTTATACCTTGCTTCCTTTCTAATATAAGCACTTACAGCCATATATCTCCATATATTTCTTTTATCTACAGATATCTCTCTATATCTCCATATAGCTCATGCATAGCACAAATGTACCATACATTTCAATATGTTGTGCTTTTATTTTCATGTGGTTCAAAACAGTTTCTAACTTCCCTTGTGATTTCTTCTTTGACTCATGGATTATTTAGATATATGTTATTCAATTTCTAAATATTATGGTATTTCCAAATATCTTTTGTTATTGATTTCTAGTTTAAGTCCGTGAGGTCAGAGAAAATACTCTTCATGATTTCAATCTGCCTCAATGAACTGAAGTTTATTTTATGACCTAGCATATGGTTTATCTTGCTGAATGTTTATGAGCACTTAAAAAGAATGTATATTTGGTGATAGTTGAATGGAATGTTTTAGAAATGTCAGTTAGGAGAAATTGGTTGATAGTGTTAGTCGAATCTTCTAAATCCTCACTAATTTTCTGTATAGTTGTTCCAGCAATTACTCGGAGAGGAACATCAAACTCTGACCACAATCATGGGTTTTTCTATTTCTGCTTTTGGTTCTATTGATTTTGCTTCATATATTTTGAAGTTCTATTATGAGGCATGCTCACATTGAGGATTAATATGTCTCTGTGATGAATTGACCCCTTTATCTTAAAAATGTCCCCCTTTATCCTCGGTAATATTCCACTTCTTGAAGGACATTTTGTCTAGTATTAATGTTGCTACTGCAGCTGTCTTCTGCTTAGTGTGGCATGCTATATCTTTTGCCATTCTTTTACTTTTAACCCATCTGGGTTTTTATATTTAAAGTGGGTTTCGTATAGATAGCATATAGTTGGGTCTGCTGTTTTACAGTCTGACAATCTCTGCCTTTTAATTGGAGGGTTTAGATTACTTACATTTAATGTAATTATTGATGTGGTAAGGTTTAAATCAACCATGCTGTTATTTGTTCTCTGTCCTATTTGTTGTTTGTTCCCCTCTCCTTCTTTCCTGCCTTCTTTTGGATTGAGTATGTTTTAGTATTCCATTTTTATCTCCACCCTTTGCTTATTGGCTTTCTTTCTTTCTGTCTTAGTGGTTGTCCTAAGACTTAGAGTACACTCTAACTTACATCAGTCTATCTTCAAATAATATACTACTTCATCTCTTGTCTCCNATTGAGTATGTTTTAGTATTCCATTTTTATCTCCACCCTTTGCTTATTGGCTTTCTTTCTTTCTGTCTTAGTGGTTGTCCTAAGACTTAGAGTATACTCTAACTTACATCAATCTATCTTCAAATAATATACTACTTCATCTCTTGTCTCCTTTTAAGATTTTCTCTTTATCACCGGTGTCAGAAATTTGATTACGATCTGCCTTGGTGTACTTTTCCTTTTGTTAATGCTCTGCAGGAGTCTTTGAACTTCTCGGATACATGGGTTCCTTGAGCGTATTTGCCATATTTGTAATAAGTGTGTTAAAGTTCCTTTCTGCAAACTCCGTCATCTCTGTTATTTCTGGTCCTGCTTGTAGGTAGATTTTTCTGCTTTTTGGAGTGTCTAGTGATTTCATGTTGGACCCTGGACATTGTGAGTTATGTATTGTTGGGTGCTCACTTTTGTCATCCCTTTAGAGGGTGCTGGAATTCATTCTGGCAGACGGTAAAGTTACGTGTGGATCAGTTTGATCCTTTCCAGGTTTGCTTTAAGGGTTTTGTGGAGTTGGGCTAGGGTCAACTTTTGCTCTAGAGCTAGTTTAGCCCCACAACTAAGGAGTGACTCTACTGGGGACCACAGAAAGGCCTTCTGTTTGAGGTTTAACTGGCCAGTGGGAACTTGAACAGTTCTTGGCCGGTGTAAGCTCTGAGAATTGTTCAGCCTGTAGTTACTCAGTAATTCTTTTCCCAGAAGTTGTCTTTAACTCAGTCTTGTGTTCACTGTACGCGTGCACAGGTTGGTATCCATCCAAAGATGTAGGGGATCCCTATGCAGATTGCTGCACAGGAACTCTTTCTATGCATAGCTCCCTGCCCTCAGGTTCTCTACCCTACAAATTGTAGTCTCCTCTGGCCTGTCTGGACTCTGATTTAGGTCTCATCAATTTGGAAAGCCTGCTGAGCTATACTTTAGTTTTATCTTTTAGTTCCTTTATCCTAAAATAGCAGAAAGCTGGAGTAATATTAGGTTGTAGGGCTCACATCTTTTTTTTTTTTCCCTTTTCCTTCTCTTAGGATTCACAATCCTGTACTTCTTGTTGTCTAGTGTCTGAAAACAGACATTTCATGCATTTTGCCTATNTAGTTCCTTTATCCTAAAATAGCAGAAAGCTGGAGTAATATTAGGTTGTAGGGCTCACATCTTTTTTTTTTTCCCATTTCCTTCTCTTAGGATTCACAATCTTGTACTTCTTGTTGTCTAGTGTCTGAAAACAGACATTTCTTGCATTTTGCCTANATTTTGCCTATTTTTTTTAATTGCTTATGGCAAGAGGGCAAGTCCCCAGCAGTTAACCCTTAATGTGCAGAAGATTGCTGTCAGTGTGGACAATCAGTGAAGGCGGTGAAGGTGCTGAGGTCCCCATGCACCCCTCATGTCCCAGAATCTAGCTCACTGGGCCTTCAAAGGATCCCCAGCCCCAGGGACAGCAGGCATGGGGACCCCCGACTATGGGGACACCTGATTGGAGCCTGTATTGAGGCTGCTGTGCCTCAGTGTGGGGACTCCTCGGTTTAGGTTGGGAGGATTGGCACAGACCTTGGACTATTTAGGGATGTTTGAGAAGGACCTGGGAGGTAGGTCTTTATTGTCATAGGGATGGAACCTGCAGAAGTGGGTAGTGATGGAAGTTGGTTTATAAATGACAGTGCTTGGGTGGGAGTGGGGTTCTCAGGATATGGCTCATGATCCAAAGTCAGCCATTTTGAGGGTTTCCTTTCAGCTGAAAAATTGCTACTAGACCCCTGGGCTCAGCTCCCAGATACCAGCAGCCCCTGGATTAATGTAGAGTAGGGATACCATCTTGCTGGTTCCCAGTGTCCACAGGATAAAGCTCAGTGTACCATAAGGCAGACCTCTGGGATCCAGCAACCGCCCCCCGCTACTCCTCCCCTCTTCTCACTCTGCCTGAAGGCAGCATGGGGCCTGGGCTTCCCCTCCTTGGATCGCAGCCTTCGCTTTCCTCTCTCCCACAGCAAATTGCCTGGATTCAAATCCTACCTCCACCGTTCACTGTGTGTGTGACCTCAGGCATTTTAAATCTCAGTTTCTTCATCATATGTAAGATGAGCATAAAAATAGCACCCACGGCTTAGGGCTGACTGGGCACTAAGTGAGTTACCGGATGCTGATGTGCACTTGACATTTATGGAGCACCTGCTGGGTCTCAGTGTTCTGACTGTTCACACAGAGCAAATTTACTCTTCACAGCAACCTTCCCAGGCAGGCAGTCTTCTCCTGTGAGGTGAGGAAGCTGAAGGCAGAGGAGATGAGTAACTTGCCTGTGGTCATAAAGTTAGCAAGTGGTGGAGCGAAGATGCTGAGCCTGGATCCAAATTCAAGCCAGCTGACTCCGCAGCCTGAGCTGCTAACCTCTTGGCTATACTGGCTCAATAGCTGTCAGCTAATGTTATTATTGCTACCATCCAGCTTGTGGTAAGGCAAGTTGATCCTTCCTCCAGGAAGCCTTCTTTGACTTCCATGGCTGGGTTGGCACTAGCAATACTGAATCTGTGCCAAGTGTCTCTCCTGTGTCCCAGAAGCCCTCCCTCTGGGCTTCTCCCCTTCCCAGCTCTGGTTTCAGAGCAGCACCTGCCTTTTCTCATTCTCGCTGCTTTGGAGTGAGGTCCGTGTGTGGGCATTGGAGTGAAGACCCCCCACCGTACCACTCCAGCTGGGTGGCCACAGCAATATCATTTGGTCACTCTGTGCCCTGCTTTCCTCATCCCCAAACAATATGATATTGCTTGAAGACGGGGCTTCCAGAGGGTTAGGTGAGACTGTGCTGGAGGAAGTGCTCATGCCACAGCTGGGACTCAGTTAATGGTGACTGTTGGGAAATGGTTTCATAAGAGTCCAGAAAACTGCTGAGTCCTTTGCAGCCTCTCAGGGATGCATGAGCTCATGTTGGCTTTTTGGGGATGTTTAGAAATTCCTGATGTCCACCAAGTACAACAAGGACTCCAAGATGTACCACGCAATCCAGACTGTGTTTGGTGAGAGGTAAGGCATGAGGAGGGGCTGGGGGAGAGGCCGGGAAAGCCTCTGGTGATAGACAGAGGGCCACGGGGCTGAGGGCATTGGGCGTAGCATGAAGGCCTGAGCCCTGGCTACCAGGCATGAAACAGGTGCCCCAGAAATGGTGGCCATGGCTGTTGTCATTGTCACCTTCCTTCTCCTCTTTCCCTTCTGGATAGCAGGTGGGCGGGTGGGGGGTTGCCAGGGTGGGGGACACGGTCACCCCATTTCTTATTTACTTTTTATCGTGGTAAAGTTCACGAAAGTCATCGTTTTAACCATGTTAGAGTTAAAATTCAGTGGCATTTGGTCCATTCACAGTATGGTATAACCATCACCACTGTGTAGTTCCAGAACATTTCCATCACCCCAAAAGGTGACCCTGTCCCCATAAAGCCATCAGTCCCCCTTCCCGCCCTGTTTCTCACATCAGACACTTGTCTCCCGCAGACTGTTTGGCCAAGGCTTGGTGTCCGAATGTGACTATGAGCGCTGGCACAAACAGCGCAGGGTCATGGACCTGGCCTTCAGCCGCAGGTGAGTGTATTCAAGATGGTGGGCCTTGGGAAGGAGGGTGGGTTTCAGGAGAGGGAGCCTCCCCCCAGCTGAAGGGAGAGAGGAGGGGGCATTAGTAGTCAGAGAGAGAGAGAGCAAGGCAGGCTGCCAGGAACAGGGGGCTGAACATCCAGGGCTGAGTGACAGTGATGCCTGGGGGTGGGGGTCTCTCCTCATCACTCCTCCTCTGGGCTTCTCGTTTTGCTTATTATAGCTCTCACTTTTGGTCACATTTTATGTTTTAAATAACTTTCATTGAGGTATGGTTTCCATACCATGCAATTCATCCCTTACAGTTGAGTGGGTTTTAGAATATTCACAAGATTGTACGACCATCACCACAGTCCATTCTAGAACACTTTCATCACCCCCAAAAGCAGACGCCCCCCATTTCCCCTCAGTGGCCTCAGCATCTGGCAACCACTAATCTACTTTCCGCCTCTGTGTTTTTCGTATTCTAGACATTTCTTACAAATGGAATCCTACAGCATTTCTTTTGTGCCTGGCTTCTTTCACTTAGCATAAGGCTTTTGAGGTTCATCTGTGCCAAAGCGTGTTTAGGACTTCCTTTTTTTTTTTATTATCAACTGAAATTCCATTGTTTTGGACATACCACATTTCGCTTATCCATTCATCAGCNCTTCTTTCACTTAGCATAAGGCTTTTGAGGTTCATCTGTGCCAAAGCGTGTTTAGGACTTCCTTTTTTTTTTATTATCAACTGAAATTCCATTGTTTTGGACATACCACATTTCGCTTATCCATTCATCAGTTGATAGGCATTTGAGTTGTTTCCAATTTCTTGGCTCTTTCAACGGATGCTGTTTCCCCAGTTCCTTGGTCAGCTTGATGGAAACGTTCAACGAGAAAGCCGAGCAGCTGGTGGAGATTCTGGAAGCCAAGGCAGATGGGCAGACACCGGTGTCCATGCAGGATATGCTGACCTGCACCACCATGGACATCCTGGCCAAGGTGATGGGAGGCTGGTGGGCCATGGGAGTGGGGTCTGACATGGGTCAGAGGGCTGCTGTGAGGCTGGTGGGCCGTGGGAGTGGGGTCTGACATGGGTCAGAGGGCTGCTGTTCTCTCCCTCTTCCCTTTCCTTGCGTTCCTCCACCCTCCTCCTCCTCCACATATCAGCCCCTTCTCTGCATGGGGAGCTTTGTATCTCCTTGAATATTCAACACAAACTCATACGAAGTGACAGCTACTAACTCATTCTCTGGGAATGGACCCTGAGAGGTGTGGGGACTGGCCTGTGTCTGGTCAGTAGCAGAACCTGGACTGGATCTCAGGTCTGCTTGCCTCCCTGCCCAAAGCCTACCTCCCCTCAGCAACTGCCCTGGGTCTGGCTTGGCTCTGCCCCCTGGCAGGATCAGCAGTGACCCCCCCACCCCCACCTGGGTAAGGGCAGCTCAGGCAGCTGGAGTGGAGACACAGTGAGTGATGTGTCATTGTCACTCAGTGATTCCCTGGGAGGCTGGGTATAGAAGGGACACCAAGGAAAGCTGCATTTCTGGCCAAATGCATCTTGTCAAGAAAGGAAGCCAAGGTTTGTGGAGTGGCTACTATGTGCTATGTAGTCCTCACCACATCCCACGGGGTTGGACTCATTACGGGTCATTGTAAGGAGTCGATGACAGGATGCATGTAAACCCTTAGGCCAGGGCCTGGGTCTCTAGCTGAGCAGTGCCAGGTTCTGCCCTGGGTCTGCAAGTCTTCCCACCCCCCAGGGATGACCTCGCCCTTCTCTCCCGCCCCCAGGCAGCTTTTGGCATGGAGACAGGCATGCTGCTGGGTGCCCAGAAGCCTCTGTCCCGGAAGGTGAAACTGATCTTGGAGGGGATTACCGCATCTCGCAACACTCTGGCTAAGGTACTGACTCTGCACTCCTCTGGTGACCAGCCACCAGAGTTGGCGTGGTCTTAATTTGCTGGGAGCACCTTCTCCAGGGAACTTTTTTTGGAATGGGTTTTGAGCTCTGGTATGACCGAAGTGACTTCTGAATCAGTTAGAATTTGCAGACATCACCTAAAGTAGAGACTCAAAATCAAAGTGGTTTAAGTGAATTAGTAGTTAATCTTTCTCTCATGTAAAATCATCCCGAAGCAGGCAATCTAGGATGGCTGTGAGAGCGCCACAATGTCAGATGTTCCTGGAATTTTTTTGTCTTTCTGTTCCACTGTCTCCAGCACATCACCTCATTGTTATAAGATGGCTGCTGCAACTCCAGCTCTCACCTCCTTGTTCCAGGCATGAAGGAGGAAGAAGGGAGAAAGGTGGTACTTGAGTTGATCCTCAGACAGATGCCCAAGGCCTCTTTCCGTTCTCTGGGACTTCAGCCTCTGAGCTTGGGGTCCCCTGATGCCACCCCATCTTTTCTGCAGTTGATTCCACCTCACTCCCCTCTGGCTGTGGTTTTCTCCTTCCTCTCAGTCCTAGCCACCTCCATTCTTCAGGGATCCCTTCTTATTTTCCAGGCATCTTTCCCATCGTATCTAGGGATTTGGTACAGGAAGGGGAAGCCCATGCTTGGGCTCTGACTGCCATGTTGATCAAGTCTCCTTGGCTGCTTTATCTTTTCTAGAATTTTCTCGCAATCTTCCCACCTCCCAGCTTGCCAGGGCTGCTGTGGGTTTCTGAAGTGGTCTGGGAGGCGGGGGAGAGGGAGAGGCTGACGCGCGCTCGGTCGGCGTCCTGAGCGGGAGCTCTTGTTCAGTTTTTGCCAGGGAAGTGGAAGCAGCTCCGCGAGATCCGGGAGAGCGTTCGCTTTCTGCGCCAGGTTGGCAAGGACTGGGTGCAGCGCCGCCGGGAGGCCCTGCAGAGGGGGGAGGACGTCCCTGCCGACATCCTCACACAGATCCTCAAAGGTTTGAGGGCTCCCACCCACACGGGCCTTGAGAGGGCCGGGCAGCAGGGGTGCCCCGTCATGGTGGCTGATCACGCTCGATTCTGGGTGTCTCT
This sequence comes from Ailuropoda melanoleuca, assembly GCF_002007445.2. Taxonomy (NCBI): domain Eukaryota; kingdom Metazoa; phylum Chordata; class Mammalia; order Carnivora; family Ursidae; genus Ailuropoda; species Ailuropoda melanoleuca. Next base: position 37,063,269 of record NC_048231.1, read on the forward strand.
ATCTGGCTTCCGGCCACAAGGGCATTGCTTCTTTGCTGAGCCGTGGGGCGAGGGAGCGAGGGGTGTGAGTATAGCCGACGTCTGCAGCCGGCCCCGAGACCCTCCTTGTCTTTCAGCTGAAGAGGGGGCCCAGGATGATGAGATTCTGCTGGACAACTTCGTCACCTTCTTCATTGCTGGTTTGTAGCTCCGGGGGAGGCTAAGGCCCTGGGCTTTGCAGAGATGGTGGGAACCAGGCATCCCCTCAACCCTGACTCTGGGCGATTTTTCAGGCTGTCTGCACAGAGTTCTGCTGCAGAAGTGAGGGGCTGGGATAGGGGAGCAGAAGGCCTCTCTCTGCTCAGGGAGGTCCAGGAGGCCTTCTCGGTGGCCGCTGACCTGGTGATGGAGCTGGCCATTGAAAGGGGTCGTGAAGCTGCCTTTTTGGGCTCAGGAGAGCTTGGGCGTGTGAACTCAAGGCTCCGCCCCACTCAGAATTTGTGGGGAGGCCTTCGTTAGACCAGCATGAGAAGATGTGCTGGGCAACTTCATTCCTTTCCTCATCAAATATTTTTTAAAAGATTTTACTTATTTATTTGAGAGAGAGAGCACAAGCCGGGGGAGTAGCAGAGGGAGAGGGGGAAGTAGGCTCCCTGCTCAGTGGGGATGCGGAACTCGATCCCAGGACCCTGAGATCATGACCTGAGCTGAAGGCAGACACTTAACCAACTGAGCCGCCCAGGAGCCCCCAGAAGGAGCTTTTAGGGTGTAAAAATCAGATGCGTGGAGGCAAATGCCATTTACTGGACCACACTGGCCAGCACAGGAGATCAGCAGGTGGGCAGACTGTCTCCTTCTTACCTGTACATGCAGCTTGGTGGCAGGGGGCAGAAGTGAGGACTTGAACTGCCACCAGGGTCTCAGGCTCAGGGTCTCAGAGGCGGGAGGGCCAGGCCAGCAGCAGCCTGGTAGCCCCATGTGGAGCTGCTGCTCTCCTTTTCTGCAGGCCATGAGACCTCTGCCAATCATTTGGCATTCACGGTGATGGAGCTGTCCCGCCAGCCTGAGATCTTGGCAAGGTATGGAATGGGGAGACTTGCTGGGGGAGTAGTGGCTCCCCTTGAAGCTGGTGAAGGGATTGTCTGATGTCTTGTTCCTAGAAGACAACCAGCTCCAGCCTCCCACGGCTGAGTCTCCTCCAGTGTGTCCTGCTTCTCTTCATCCCAGGGCCTTTGCACATGCCAGTCCCACTTCTAGAAGCTCCTCTCCTTGCTTTTCTCTTAGAGAACTCCCTGTCCGGCCCTGTAGAAGCCTTCTCACAACCCTAAAGTAGCCATTCTGTGATTTCCTCTCCTAGGTTCCTCCCAGCTCATGAATGCATTTTTCTCCTGGGACGGTTTGCTTTGAGCCTTCTATTTCAGTCATGAAACTAGAAGCTCCAAAAAAGCAGGGACCGTGGCTTTTTCCCTCCCCATGCTCTGCTCAGTGCCTGGCCACAGGCTGGCACTGAGAACTGAACAGAACTCCAGCTCAGCATCCTCGGCTGGCGAGACAAAGAGGGTACCCAGGAGATGGCGTTTGAGCTGGGCCATTGGTTTCCTTAAATATAAACAGGTTCCCTCGAGGACCGTTGCACAGACCAACTGCGCCAATGTGAAAGCACTCTGAAAAATCCCACAGGCTTGGGGGTGGGAGCTCCGGAGGTGGGGAAATCCTTGATTACAGCTGCTAATCGGCAGTGTCCAAGGGCAGATGTGAATGATCGCTTGCAAGTATAAAATGGTTGGTTGGGGTTTTAAATATATCTATAATACTAATATGTTCTTTATAAAAATTTGGAAAAAGCAGAAAAGTTATAATAATAATAAAAATAATAATTCTACTCACTGTGCCCCACCCCCTGGAGGCAGTTCACATTAACTAGTGAATTTCACCATGTGTTTTATCACATCACCCCACATTATTTATTGTAAACTCTTCTCCCAAATCCACTCTTTTTTATATTGTGGATATATACACACACACATGCATGCATAAAATTTGCCATTTTAACCATTTTTAAGGGCATAGTTCAGTGGCTTTAAGCACATTCCCATTGCTGTGCTGCTCCACAGCATTTCCAGAACTTTCTCATCATTGCAACTGACAGCGTCCCCAGTAAACACTAGCTTCCCAACCCCCTCAACCACTTACTCTCTATGAATTTAACTCCTCTAGGGACCTCGTATAGGAATCACACAGTAATTGACCCTTTTGTCTGGCTTATCTCACTTAGTATAAAGTCTTTAAGGTCCATCCATGTTTTAGCAGGTGTCAGAACGTCCCTCCTTTTTAAGACTGAATAATAGTCCATTGCATGGATAGACCACATATTTTTTTAAAGATTTTATTAACTTATTTGAGAGAGAGAGAGAAGGAGCAGGGGGAGGGGCAGAGGAAGAGGGAGAAGCAGACTCCTCACTGAGCAGGGATCCTGACATACGGCTCGATCCTGGGAACCCCAGGATCAAGACTTGAGCTGAAGGCAGATACTTAGATGACTGAGCCACCCAGGCGCCCCATGGACAGACCACATTTTGTTGATCCATTCATCTGGTGATGGACACTGGGGTTGCTTCCGCCCTTCGGCTACTGTGAATAATGCTGCTACGAACTTGGGTGTACAAGTATCTACGAGACCCTACTTTCCATCTGGGGGCGCATACACCCAGAGGGGAATTGCTGGAGTAAATGGTAATTCTACATTTCGTGTTTTGAGGAAGCACCGTCCTATTTTCCATATACACCTGCACCAGGTTACATTCCCACCGGCAGTGCACAGGGTTCCGACCGCTCCATGTCCTGGCTAACGCTTGGTCTTTGCTGCCTTCCTCATGGGTGTGAAGTGGTCCAAATCCACTTTTGGTGCTGCACAGTCTTCCAACGGTGCCCATCTCATGGCTTACTCAGCCAGCATCCCTGCACTGCTCACGCTCGTTCCAGCTGTCGGCTGCTGTGAGCCAGGCTGAGCCCGGCTGCTCGGTGCAGAGAGCTTGCTCGGTGGTGCGTTTATTGTCTGCAGCCGGTTCCAAGCAGCAAGCACGAAGAGGGGGTGTTGTAAGGCCCTGGAACAGAACTGCCAACCGCTGGGGCAGCTCGGTTTGGGACGTGGTGGTTCCTGGATGTCTTCAACAATGGGGCGGGCTGTGCGTGCGTGCATACGTGCGTGCGTGTATACGTGCGGTGGGGAGACGCAGGAGGGTCGCTTCTCACTCCCCTCCATCCCACCTTCCTAAACCTAGTAGGGGCGACCTGTGCTTGGGGACCGGCTTGTCTTTATCTGCCCCGACAGGCTGCAGGCGGAGGTGGACGAGGTCATCGGTTCTAAGAGGCACCTTGACTGTGACGACCTGGGGAGACTGCAGTACCTGTCCCAGGTGTGGGGGCGGGAGAGAAGCTTCTGGGCACATGTGGGTGTTGCGTCAAGCCAAAGCTGCTGCCCCCCTGAACCCTTCTATATGGGTGTTCTCTAACTTCACTGCGTGTGAGAACGTCCCAGGAGATTAAAAAAAAAGTTCCCACGGCCAGCTGTCCCAGACCAATGACATCAGAGTCACTGGGGCAGGACAGGGGTGGGGCAGGAGGGGTAGCAGCAGTTTTAAGGGCTTCCAGGTGATTCCAATGCAGGGTCCAAGTGGGGAAGCAGCCCTTGATGGAATGGCGCTGTTTGCACTTGCCCGTGAGGCAGGGCTGCCAGGAAGGCCGGGCTCTTCCAGGAACCTCAAGCCGGCCACCAGGGGCCCTCCCCGACGAAGCAGCTGGAAGCCTGGCTTGAGCTGGGGGAGGGCTCCTCTGGGATGGTAGTGCCCTGGTTCAGAGGGAGCCCTGGGTCCTGGTCCGGCTCTGCCATGGTGGGTCTGCACAGTCCTCTTTTCCTTTTGGGCCTCAGTTTCTCCTTCTGTGATGGGAGGGGTTGGACAAGAAGATGAGGCTAACTTTGTGGGGGTCTGGGACCCAGTCCTGGACGTGGGTGCGCATTCAGCACTGTGAGTGGGAGCAAAGATGGGTGTTGGGCACGTTCTGGGGGGATCGCCTGACTTCTCTCCTTGTCTCCCCACGTGGCTTCTGTAGGTTCTCAAAGAGTCGCTGAGGCTGTACCCACCAGCATGGGGCACCTTTCGCCTGCTGGAGGAGGAGACCTTGATTGACGGAGTCAGAGTGCCTGGCAACACCCCGCTCCTGGTGTGTGGGAGCCCTCCCTGCCTGCCCCCAGGGTGACCAGGCTCTGAGGTCGGGATGTCCGTGGCCCCGTTGTCACCACTGGGGGTTTCTCATTCAAGTTGCACTATAACCCCTTCCACACTGTCCAGCATAAGGTTACAGTGGATGATTCTGGAAGGGAGGCACCCCTGTTTACATCTGAGGACACTGAGGCTCAGAGAGGTTAGGTCACTTTCCTGAGGTCACATAGCCATCCAGGGGCAGATATGAGATGTACCTGGTTTCACAACTGACCCCAGTCTGTCCAATTCCCTCTCTCTCCCCTCCATAGCCCCTTCTCCCACGGAGGGTGACTTTTCCTCTTTTCTTTTTTCTTTTTTCTTTTCTTTTCTTTTCTTTTCTTTCTTTTCTTTTCTTTTCTTTTCTTTTCTTTTCTTTTCTTTTCTTTTCTTTTCTTTTCTTTTCTTTCGGGAGAGTGCAAGAGTGCGAGTGGAGGGGTGAGGAAGGTCAGAAGCAGAAGGAGAGAAGAATCTTAAGCAGTCTCCATGCTGAGCATCGGAGCCCAAGCGGGGCTCGATCTCATAACCCTGAGATCATGACCTGAGCCGAAATCAAGATTTGGACGCTTAACCCACTGAGCCACCGGGGACCCCTACTTGTTTCTTTGTTTACACACGCATTCATTTATTCCCTCATCAGGCATCCCTTCACGCACAGTGACGTCCCAGAAACCCACCCCAAAACTAGAAATGTGTTACTGTCGTCTTCTCTCCAGAAGCAATCACTGTGCTGAATTTTGTGCTTGTCATCGCCTTGCCTGTTCGTGTGTGTGTGTGTGTGTATGCCCACACGGTAGTATGTCCCGGGATTGCTTTGTGACTGCGGGCCCTCAGGTCACTGCTGTGTCATATTCTGTTGTGTGTAGACCACCACCCCGTTCTCAATTCTGGGTCAGTGGGCATCTGAGAGGTGCCCAGTTTCCTGCTCTCCTGAGCGCCGCTGCTGCTGTTCCTGCCCACGTGACTGGTGGATGGCGCAGGGACGGGGAGGTGGGGGGAGAGCTGGGGTGTGGGAGAGCTGAATGGCCAGCTTGGTAAACCAGCGCCAAAGTGTTTTCCAGAGCACCTGTGCCAACCTTGATGCCCTCTAACATGGTTCCTTATTCTCCCCGACACCTAGAATGTCCCAGCTTCTTATTTTTTGCCAGTGGAATACGTGCAAGGAAGGTACCTCCCTGGGGTCTTGATTTGCACTTTCCTGGTTACTAGTGAGGCTCGCAGCCCTATGCTACTTTTCTTCTTCTGGGCTGTCTCATCGCTATGCAGAGCTCTCTTTAGAAATTCGTGTTAATCCTTTGTCAGGTATGTGTGTTGCAAATGTCATCTTTAGATTTGTGGCTTCTCTTTGTTAAAGCGTTTTCAGTGATCTGAAGTTCTTAATTTTGTAGGGGGCCCTTCTCTTGTTTTGTCTTAGGGAACCCCTCCCTCTGTCCCCATCTTGAGGTCAGCTTAGTCACTTACATTGTCTTCTAACAATTTCACATTTTTCTTTTGCAAGTTAAGTTCCTATCTACCTGGTTGACTTTGTGTATAGTGTGAGATAGGGATCTGGTTTCGTTTCCTGGGGCTGCCAGAACAAAGCACCACAGACAGGGTGCTTGGCTGTGGAAATGTACTTTCTTACAGTTCTAGAGGCCGGAGTCCAAGATCGAGGTGCTGGCAGGGTTGGTTTCTCCTGAGGCCTCTCTCCTTGGCTTGCAGTAGCCACCTTCCTGCTGTGTCCTCCCAAGACCTCTTCTGTGTGTGTCTGTCCTAATCTCTTCTTCTAAGGGCACCAGCCAGACTGGAGTCAGGCCCACCCTAATGACCTCATTATAACTTGATTATCTCTTTAAGGGGATGACCTCTGAAAACAGTCACATTCTGAGGTTAGGACTTTAACGTGAGAATTTTAGGGGGGACACAGTTCAGCCCATCGCATGATCCATTTCTATTTACAAAGGAAAGCGACATGCTTCTGGTCCTATGTATTAGGCAGCTCTCCCCCCACCCCCCCGCCCCGGCTCCCCAGGACTCTGCTACACTGGCCTTCAGCATGTATCAAGGCCTCCTGATGTGTGTTCTTTGTTCTGTTTATCTGCTTTTTTTTTTTTTTTTAATTAACACCCCTGCACCAGTACCAGCTGCCTCAGTGACCGCAGTGGCGGTTTGCAGTCACCTTACGTCTGGCTGGGCAGGTGTATCGCCGTGTGGGCCTTGAGTGGGCAGGCCCCAGCTCCAGTGCCAGCCCTGCTCTGGCAGGCTGGGTCATCTCTGGGCCTCGGTGCCCTCCTTGTGAGATAGGAATGATGATACCTGAGTCACAGTTTACTGAGAAGAGTCAAAGAATAATGTATGTCACAGGTGTGGCAAAAATCCCTAGCACACAGTAGGTGCCCTTTGCTGACCTCAGACCCCTCCCCGCTTTATGCTCCCACTCACTTTTCGGAGTTTTGTGCCAGGCCCTCCCTTCTCCCTGGCTGCCCTGGACTCAGCACAGAGAACCAGAGGCAGAGTGGGCTCAGGGGGCTCTGTTGTGCAAGAGTAATGAGGCAGAGGTTGGGACCCAGGGCCCACGTGATGGGAGGCCGGGGGCATGGAACATTAACCCCAGTAGGGAGGTGATGTAGCATGCGCTGAGAGGCTAGTGGGTGCCCGCAGCCCCTCTGCCTCACCCCTCTCCCCTACCCATCCCCCACCCCGCACCCCAGATGCAAGCCTTGTGCCAAATAACAGCTCTCAGAGATCTTGAGAAAGATGTTCTTGAAGCAGACCTGAGTTTGAATCTCAGTTTGGCCACTTACTTGCTGGGTGACCTCAGGCAAGTCATGAACCTCTCTCCGAGCCTCAGTTTTCTCATCTGTAAAACAGGGGTAGTTGTAGTCCCCCCACAGCACAGGGCCCAGCATGAGATGGTGCAGCAGCCAGCTGGCCCTCGTTGGCACACTGGGCTGTCCCCTTCTTTCCTCTCAGGCACTTTCCAGGAGCCAGTGGAGTCCCACACTGGCCCAGATGGGTGGGTGGAGTAGAGTGGGGGGTGGGCCACTCCGATGGGGGGCCGCGGCGGGTCGGGGAGGTGTGAGGGTGCTCACCTGTGGAATTAGAGACAAGTGGATCGTCTGCCCCACAGTTCAGCACCTACGTCATGGGGCGTATGGACACGTACTTTGAGGACCCACTGACTTTCAACCCCGATCGCTTCGGCCCCAAAGCACCCAAGTAAGTCTCTCTTCAACTGTGCATGTGGGAGAAGGATGGTCCAGGGAGCTCCGGTCTGAATCGCCTATGACCCCTGAGCCCACAGAGCCTTCCAGATCACCGTGAGGGAGTTGTAATCCCCACTCTGTCCCCTTTTATGGAGAAGATACCACAGCTCAGAGAGGTTAGGTACCTTGTCCAAGGGCACACAGCTGGGAGCTGGCCCTTAAAACCCAGCTCAGACTGGTTTCAACACCCATGCTCATAACCTGTCCCTTATACTGGGCAGCCCTGTGACTCGGGCCTGGGACCGCACCTCCCCCTGCCTTGATAGTCCTATCTGAGAAATGGGAATCCTGATGGTTCCCTCTGAAGCTCGCTCTGGGGGCGAATGCCTGAATGTACAGTGGTGGGGGTGGCCAGGCTCCGGGGACAGACCACCTGCGTCTAGACTCTGCCCAGACCCAGACGCGTGACTGGCCGAACATAGAAGTGCCATAGGATCGTGAGCTCCTTGGTTCCTCCTTCTGTGAACTGAGGGTAATACCAACTCCTTCTGGAAGGCTCCAGAGGAGGATAACATGAGAAAATGCTGATGCAGAGCCTGACGGAGCCAGCTGTTGATGTTTTCAGTGTGTGCGGAACCCAGCCCTGGCCCACAGCCATTCCTCAGCGAGGGATGGGTTTGTCACCGCCGCGGTGGAGCTGTGACAGGGCTGCCGCCTCCTGACACCTCTCTCCCTGCAGGCCGAGGTTCACCTACTTCCCCTTCTCTCTGGGACCCCGCTCCTGCATCGGGCAGCAGTTCGCTCAGGTAGGAGGCCAGGCCTGGGTTTTCTGCCCAGAGCCGACTTCAGGGGTGGTGTCTCGTCCGGGGCCAGGAGGCATTTCAGAGCCCTGCTCTGGGACCCCTGGGCTGGCGGGGGGGCTGGGCCAGCCGGCCGCAGGGTTTGCGGCACATTCACGCGCCGTGCACTTCTGCACACAGATGGAGGTGAAGGTGGTCATGGCCAAGCTGCTGCAGAGGCTCGAGTTCCGGCTGGTGCCCGGGCAGCGTTATGGGCTGCAGGAGCAGGCCACGCTCAAGCCGCTGGACCCCGTGCTGTGCACTCTGCAGCCCCGGGGCTGGCAGCCCGCACCCCCGCCGCCCTGCTGAGCGGGCCTAGGGTGGATGGGACTCCTCGGGCAAGGGCGCTGCACCCACGCACCTCTGCAACCCCACTGCCACCCACCCCACTCCCCTGCCCCCTTCCTCGGGGGCACCCTCCCCGCTGGCTCCCAGTGGGCCCCTTGCCGACCACCGTCTGCTTCACACCTCCCCCTCCCCCCAGAGCTCCCAGTCCACCGCTAACTTCATGCCCTTCCTGGACTGGCCCCTGCCTAACTCCCAGCTGCCACCCAGATGTGCCGTCTCTTACCCTGAACCCCTTTGCATAGGCCTCTCCCTCTGCCACACACCCTAATTCTTGCTCACTTCCTAAAACCCTCTTCAGGTGTCACCTCCTCCAGGAAGCCCTCCCTGCCACCCCCCGGCCAGGCCAGGGGCCCCTCCTCTGTGCTCCCTTGGTCACCTGTGCTACCTCTAACACCACACTGACCACACTGTATTGTGAGTGTCCTTTGATGTGACCGACCGCCCTGCCAGGCTGTGAGCGCCTCATGGGTGAGGTCTGTGTATGATTCGTCTCTGAGCCCCCCTGGGCCTGGCACAGAGTCGATGCTCAATAAATATGTGTTGACTGCATGAACGAATGGCCAGACCGGGCCAGAGCACTCTAGCCTCAGTTGCTCATCTGGTAAATGGGAGCGATGTTGAGGCCAGTGTAAGGGCTAATGCAGCTCTGGAAGCTGCCCCTTCAGATGCCCAGACGTCTGGGAAGAAGACTGCCCATGTTACCAGGAGGGCTGTGTGTTTGTAGAAGCCCATTCCCTGTGTCGTATGCAAGACCATGTTCCTTTGTGTGGCGTGAGGTTGGGATTACAGACGGGGATTGAAGAGCTTGATTTGATGGGGTCCGGGGCCCTGGAGTCTGTGTGGTCTAGTCTACTCCCAACAAGGGTGCTGATGGCCCAGAGGGCCTCACATAGGCTAGAGCCCCTGGGACCTTTCTTGGGGACAGCTTGGTGAACTTAAGCACCTGGATGCCTGGCCTCGCACCTGCTGGCATCCTCCGTACCTTCTGGCACAATGCTTCCCCTCCTGACCAGGTTGGAGGAGGCCAGTGGGCCCAGCCCCAGCAGGTGAGACTGGGCTCTCACAGTGGGTGAGGTGCGTGGGTGAAGACGTCATTCTTTCCTACCCAGGGCCTACCCAGGTGGCCAAGGGGCATTAAATACTAGACTAGCCATATCCTTTGGGCCCATCCAAGGAAAAGGACCCCCTGAGTTTCTCCTTCAGCACTTAGGAGCTTGTCTTCCTGCAGAGAAAACCAAATGCCCATGACCACTGCCTGGGGCACAGGCCCCAGAGAGGGCCCCTCTCCACACCAGGGAGGATTTAGGCTGGCCCTTGCTTTACATCGGCTCCTCATTCCTTGTGCAGTCATGAACTGAGGGATCTTCCTATTTAGCAGAAGAGGAAACTGAGGCTCAGGGCAAGAAGTGACATGCTCAGTACAGGTGGGTATATTGTCCTGGGGTGGAGCTGGGTCCCTGGCCCAGGCGGATCATGGGGACTGGCAGCAGTTGTCTGCCTGGGCCTCTGGGCAGAGGCTCCAGCCTCCAGGACGCCACTGTAGCTGCAGACGCCTGCAGACGGAGAACGCTCCTGCTCCCCTGGCCCTCTGCCCGAACTGAGCACTGGGCGAGGCTCTTCTCAAGCTACTCACCCACCCTGTCCTTTTCCAGTTCCTTGTCTGGGGGGCCCCAGAACCTCCTGTGGCTCTGAGAACAGTGTGCCTGGGCTGTGCCTCCAGCTGGCTGGCCAAACCCACCCCTTGCTTGTCTCTGCTCAGCCCAGAAGTGGCCCCTTCCCTCAGCCACCCAAATGCCACTGTCTCCTCTTGTCTTGTTCCTGGGCCCTCAGCCTTGCACTGTTTCCAGGGACCTGTCCTGCACGGCCCCTAGGCCCCACCCTCTGCAGCGTCTCTGAGATTTCCCAGCCCCCCTGCAGCCCTCCAACAACCCCACAGCTGCCCCCACCCCACAAACTCTACAGCCCACACACACCCTCGGCATCCTCTATTATCCCCCCACACCAGTCACCCCACAGTGGCCCCCCAGTCTCCACCAGCATCCCTTGCTCCATGCCCTGCTTCCTGGCATGGCTAGGCTTGGCCCCATAGGACAGAACTTCCTTCACTGTCCATCTAAAAGATCCACAGGCTACCAAGCCTCAGCATTCCAGGGGCATGGCCTGGCATTGCCTGGAGTGGTCTGGAGGGGTCAGCTCCCACTGGAAACTTCAGATTGCCTTTACCATCCTCTGACATGGCAGATATCTATCCATTGCTGAGCCTGAGTCTTCACATCATTATTTCATCAAATCCCCGAGTATGACCCATTTCACAGATGAGAAAGTCAAGGCCACAGCACACAGCCAGGCTGTAGTGGAGTCAAGACTCATACCTGTAGGCCTTTGCACTCAGTAGCCTTCTACCAGCTCAGCAAGCCCTGTCACTGAAGGCCTGGGCTTGCCTCTGAGCACTTGAAACCCAGGGCTGGAGGCCTGAGGTGAGTGGGAAGAGCAGACCCTGGACCCCCGCCCCCACCCCCGCTCTGCTGTCATTATCTGTGAGTCAGTGCACCCACCTGACCTTCCCGAGCCACTTTCTCCTGTAAAAACGGTTTTCTGTGAGTGAGCAGGTGGTTCTCAGGCCAGCTGGATCAGTCTATGGGGTGGGAGCCAGAAACTTTTCTTACACCCCCTGGGGAGACGCCAGTGTGCACAAGGATGGTGCAAATCCTTGGGACCCAGGTCGGATGGATGGGATTAAAACCAAGGCCCTGCACCCAGGCTTCCTGGGGTGGAATCCTCCCTGTACTGTCACTGTTTATGCCGCTTGAGCCTCAGTTTCCCCATCTGCAAGGGAGGACGGATGGTAGGAGATCCTAAGATTGATGGGAGAATTAAGAGCGTTCCACATAGACCGTACTTAGCACAGAGCCTATCGCGACAGTGCTTCAGACCCACTAGCAGTAACTGTCACTGGCGTAAGCATTTTAATTACTTGTTACCTCTACGGAAGGAAGGGCTTTCCTGGGAGGCCAGGCGGTACAGTTCCCAGAATAGCCACACGGTGGCGCCCCGGCACAGCGCTTGGGTCGGCGCGGCAGCGGCAGGCGGAGGGGGCGGTGCCTCCCCATCCAGCGGGGACGGGAGGCCCGGAGGGGGCGGGGCTCGCAGCAAGGCAGGCCCAGCCCCCTGGGCGCGGGGCCAGGCTGGGATGGCGCAGACAGCGGCGGCCCCGGGCGCGGGTGGTCTGGAGCGTCCGCTGGCCACTCGGGTGACGGTGGGCAGGCGGGCGTCGCCATCCGCATATCGCTGGTGGGGCTGCCGAGGCGCGGCGAGGCGCGGCAGCGGGTGGGGCGCCAGAGGGACAGCCACGCAGGCGGGCGTGCCGAGATCGCGACCTCTCCTGGCGATGGGCTGGGTCTGGCGGTGGGACGCTGGCAGGTCGGGCAGGGGCAGCTTTGGCAAGCCCCGCGGTGGAGAAGCTCACCAAGAGCCGGGCAGGGATGCAGTCTGCTTCCTCCTGCCTGGGAGGGCTGGGGGATGCCACCTGACTCCTCGGGGCTTAGCTGCCCTAACACTTAACATGCTCTTGGCTGAACTGAAGCCACGTCCAGTGCCCGCGGCACCAGGGTCCTCGAAGCTGGTGATGAGGGGGCCTCCCGATGGCTTGTGCCCAAGGTCGGGCTGGTGGTTGGACTCAAGAGCCTTGGCCCACATGGGCTGGGGGTGAGAAGCTTGGTACAGCTGTGGGGGGCGGGAGGTTTTCTTCCTTGCTGCTTCAGGAGGCTGGCTCTGGAGTCACCTAGGGACCCTGCTGGGCCTCAGTGGAAGCCAACATGAGTGGACGGAGGGCCACAATTAGCTGCCCACCTGGGCAGGTTCCGGATGGAGCTTGGCTCCTCCTGATTGTCTTGGCCAGTCAGGCATGGTGTCCTTTATACTGCTCTAGAGTCTGGTAGGTCCAGCCCAGGTGGACCTCACAACAGTACGGGTGTGTGTTTCCTGGTCGATCCGTGAGAGAGAGAGGATGGCCACCTGGAGGGGACCTCAGGGCAGGGGCAAGAGAGGGCTGAAGCCAGTGGCTCTTCCCACGTTTCATCCCCTCTGTAAGGACGTTTGCTTTCCTCTGGAACGAGAATCCTGCGTCCTAACCAGGCTTCCTAATGAGTGTACTACCCCCACCCTGGGGTGGATGACTCCTACATGTGCATGTCTGCCCAGACCTCACCGGGGGCTCCAGACAGCCTTGGGCATCTCTGCCTGGACATCTAAATATAACCCTAGCTGGGGGAGGGGGCAGCCACTGGGGGTGTTTCTGGCAGGCGAGGGAGACTTACTGCTGGAGGGCCATTTCTCTGAATCAGGGCTGGGGTGAGTACACATGGGGTCAAGGCCCTTCCTTGGCCTGGAGCATTAGAAACATTTGTTTCTCCCAGAACACGGCCTCCCCTGCACTTCCTCGTCACTTGAGGAAACCATGGTCATCCCCCGGTGTTGCCCACCTTCAGTAGTCCCCGCTGGTGAGCTGGAGCCTGGGCCAGCCAGGCAGAGTGGTCACCACCAGCAGGTGGTAGCCCGGCAAGTGTGCCGGTCCCTGTGGGGGTACCCCAGAGCCGCAGCCCTGCTGGCAGCCCCCACCCTGCTGTGCTGAGCTCCCTAGCCTGCCCTGGAGGAGGCTCCCTGGAACTCAGGACGGGTGAGGCCGGGTAGGGGCAAGGGGGACACTGGGGCCTTCCATGCAGGAGCCTGGCCTCCCAGGTGGGGTGTGGAGGGTCCCAGGGTCAATGCTGGGCAGGCAAGGGCAAAGGACTAGACTCCGCTCCCCGTTCCCTCTCTTTGGGCCCAGCTTCTCTGCCAGTTTTGGCTTTTGGGGGCAGCGGGGGACGATGACAGCAACTCTGCCAGGGCTCCTCTATCCCTTGCCCATGGGGAGAGCCCCTTGGGTGGCCCTGGGACCCTGGGTGAGGAGGAGCCCAAGATATCATGATGATGCTGATAAGCATCCAGCCCCCTGCTGAGCGTCCCCTGTGGCCAGCCCTGAGCCCGCTGTGCTCTAAGCCCAGCCCCAAGAGGTGGGGCCTCACTCTCCCTGGGGGGGGCCTCACCCCTGCTGTGAGCCCCAGAGCCCAAGGAGGAAGCCACAGCATCCCTACCAGCTCCTTGGCCCCCACCCAGAGGCAAGGGTGTTATCCCAAAGGACCCAGGAATGGCTCTCGCCCTCACACCTCAGGGACACCTCGTGCAGCTGGATGGGCCTTTGAGCTTCTCTCCTGGCTGGGAACGTGGAGGCTGGGAGGCTCATCCAAGGCCACCCAGGAGGCCGTCAACCTCAGGTGCCTGGGCTGGATGGGGGGCCTCTGGGTGCGGGAAAGCAGCTCCCAGAGCCACACTGCACGTGTGTGTATCTGTTCACGTCTCCGTGTATCTCTGTGTTTCTGCGGCCTCCCTGTCATGGCGGATCTCTCTCTTTTGTGTGAGTCTCAGCGGCCATGCCTGCGTGTCTCAGGCTAGTGTATCGGGGTGTGTGCACTGTGATCTGAGCTATAAGGCGGTGTCTGTTGTAACCTAAGGCAGTGGCTAGACCTGGGAAGTGTTCTGAGGCCCAATGGTGACAGGCCCTTGCAGTGACGCGCGTCACCCTCCCTCCGATGTCTGGGCCTGCTCAAGATGACGCACCCAGTGTGGACATATGCTGTCCTTCCTCAAGTCGTGGACACTGAGGACCCAGGTGAGGCTCCTTGTTCAGAACTTTCCTGCTTCTTTTTTTTTTTTTTTTTTTTTTTAAAGATTTTATTTATTTATTCGACAGAGAGACAGCCAGCGAGAGAGGGAACACAAGCAGGGGGAGTGGGAGAGGAAGAAGCAGGCTCACAGCGGAGGAGCCTGACGTGGGGCTCGATCCCAGGACTCCGGGATCACGCCCTGAGCCGAAGGCAGACGCCCAGCCGCTGTGCCACCCAGGCGCCCCAGAACTTTCCTGCTTCTATTATGGGGGGACCCAAGGCCCAGGAAGATGGGGTCTCCAGCAGGGAGGAGTTACTGGGGCCCCTGAGACCTAGCTGGTGTCCATGTGAATCTGGGGTGAACAGGTGCCAGAGGGGGGAAGCGGGCCTTCTCCCTGACCCCAGCATGTTGGGGTGCCCCTCCCACCTTTGATCAGGCCAGTCCTGACCCTCCTTTCCTTGGACATCCCCCTTCCAGCAGCAGAGTTGGCTGGCTGCACAGTGTGGGGGCGGGTGGGGGGGAATGTGATCCCCTTCCTTGAGACCCCGACGTGAAACAGGGCCTGATAGGTGCTTCGCTCAGACCTGGCCCCACTGACGCCCAATAAATGTGCACCCCTCTTGCCCTGTTCCCCTTGAAGCAAACTGCACCCTGCAGACTGTGGAGGCCCCATGAGCAGCCCGCCTTCCTTCTCACTGGATCTCTGGCCCCCTGCCCTTGCTGCAGCCCTGAGCACTTTGCCCGCCCTTCTCCTCGGCTGGCCTGAGCTGGTTCGCGCCAAGGCCGCTGGGTCACCCTCCAGGACTCCGCCTGCTTGACGCTGCTCAGAGAGGCCCCCCTGAGCTCGCCCCAACCGCTTTGCCCTGCCTTCCCTGCCCTACCGCCACAGCCTGTGCCCGCGTCTCATGCAGGCCCTGGCGGCAGCTGGGCCTCATGGGTCCCCAGCGGGTAGTGGATTGTGGCAGCCACTTGCTGGGGGCCCCCAGGGGCCGGCCAGTGCTGTGCCAGGCCTGCAGGGCCCAGGACAGGGACACAGACAGCTGGCTGGCAGGTCAGAGATATGGGGTGAGTTCACAGGAGCCAGAGGGCACACGTGCACGGGTACACACACGCCCGCACACACAGCCTCCTGCACACGTACACAAGCTCACATGGGACCATGCACGTGCCCCACGTGTTTACACTCCCTGCACACACGCACACGTGCTCACACTCATCCACACCCCCTACACGCATGTACGTGCTCCCAGATGTGCACACACATGCTCGCTTGTACAAACCCACACGTGGGATGTGCTCTCGCATATTCTCACAGGCACACACTTCCCCACACACGGACCCACCCCCGTGCACACCCACGTACATTGTCCACACGTGTTAGAGCGCATGCACATCCACACACGTTCGCACATGCCGTGGCCCATAGCTGCTGCAGTGAGCTCAGGAGCAGAGGAATCAAGTTGTTTTTTCCCCAACCCATGTTCCCACAATAAAAAAAACAACAACAGGAAGGTGCTTGGGGCGGGGCCAGGAAGGGGAAGTGGCCCTCGCGCAGGGAGTCGGCTCTGGCTCTGGCGGGTGGACACGGGGCGGCCTGCTCTGGGGTGTGGAGGCGGAGGAGGGCCCCTCCCAGGCGTCCAGGCCCTGGTGCTCCTCCTCACCCCAGCTGCCCAAACTTTCAGACGAGGAGCCGAGGCTGGGGTGGGCTGGCGGAGTGGCGTTCGACCCAGGCCCTCTGACCCCGTGTGTGTCCGGCCCCGGTCCTGCAGTGTCCCCGAGGTGAGGGCCTCTGTCTGGGATGCCAGGTGGCTTGGTGGGGCTCTTCCTGTGGCACCACTGTGTGTCCCGCACTGGGCACACCCCTGCCCCCTGGACTGGGCTGCTGGCAGTGGGGGTGCCCCGAGGCGCGTGCCCCTTGTGCTCCTTGGTCCACCAGCTCCTGCCAGGAAGAGCAGGTGCTGCAGGAGACGAGCGCGAGCACGGTCACCTGACACTGGGGGCCCCTCCCGCCAGGGACTCTGTGGGGTTTTTCCTGCCCTCAGTCGCCCCAGGGCCAAGTATGTAGGAGGTGCTCATAAATGCACCACGGATGGGGAGACAGAGGCACGGAGGGGGGCCGTGACCGGCGGAGGCCGCACGGTGAGCAGGTGTGATCCCGCCCGTGCCTCCTGCTGCTGCTCCGGGAGAGCCGCGCTGAGGGGAGGGTTTTGCAGGTGGGCTCCAGTGCCCCGCCCGGGGATGTAGCTGTTGCTTGCGGAGAATGGCCACGCAATTGCTGTACTTTATCTCAGTTAATCCTCAAAACCCAGCAGGTGAGACTCCTCCCCCATGCAGGCGAGGAAGCCCTCAGGAGCCTCTCCTCTCCCCAAGGCTCAGGACCGCTGGGTTTCCACTCACTCCCAGAGGGCTCCCCCTGAATCGAGTTGGGGGGGGAGGGGAAGAGGGGAATGCCTAAGGTGGAGGGGGTTGGGACTTTGGGGTTCCAGAGACAGTTCCAGCCTGGCTTTGTCTTTTTTTTTTCTCACTTAAAAATCTCAGGAGGACCCAGGACGACCGACAGTCCTGGTTTGTCTATGAGGATTCCCAGGATGCAGGCAGGACTTTTAGGGCTGAAACAGGGAAAGGCCCATGGAAACCAGGACAGGTTGGTCACCCTAGAGGGGCCCAAAAGGCATTAAATTAACCCCACCTGATGCTTGAACTCTCTCCACTGGGTCCTCATCCCGTGGCTGTCCAGCCCTGCTTACGTACCTCCAGTGATGGTGAGCTCATTACCATACAGCAAGAGCCAATCAAAAGGTGGACAAAACCAGGACCAGGCACTGACCACAGTGAGGGCAGGTTGTGGAGCAGAACGCAAGGTCCCCTGGCCCACCTTCAGGGACAGTCAGACAAGGCTTCACTGAGGAGGAGAAGTGGGGGGAGGACAGGGAATTCCTGACAAAGGGGTCAGCACAGGCAAAGGCCAGAAAGCCTGGAACCACCTTATAGGGATTGAATTCCTTTGCTGTTATCGCTGACAGCTGGTGTAACTCTGCAGCTCTCCCCAGTTCCATCTCCAAAAGGCAGTTTCTTTGAAATATGGTGGCCTAGGCCCTCCTGTCTTCATCCCCCAGGTGTCTGAGCTGGGAAAGGCCTCAGTGCTTTTGAAGAGCTGCTGGATGCCTCTGATGCTGTTCTACCCCCTTCTCATTTTTCTGAGGTTCGTGGACCCTTGAGCACCAGCATCTGCCCCCTCTTCCAGGAAGCCTCCCCTGACTTCCCTAGCCCTGATGCCACCCCTTCTGCAAGTATCAGCCTCCTCTCTTTGGGATGGTCATGACCTCCAGCCCCTGCCAGGGACGCCTAGCACTCTCCAGTCAAGCTTTCCCAGTTCTGACCTATGCACCTGCTGGTCTCTTTTCCTAGAATGCCCTCTCTTCTCCTGAAAAAGCTTTCAGATTCTTCAAAGACATAACTCAAAATGCCAGCTCTTCCAGGAAGCTCTCCTGTATCTCTCTCATTGGTATTGATTACCAGCTTCTCTCCTTTCTAAGCCATTTCACTCCTGTGCTCTGGGTGCAAGAACCAGGTGGACCTCGAGCCCTGGGGGGCCCAGCAATGCCCAGCCCAGGGGTGATGGCTTGGGAGCGGAGCTCAGAGCCCTCCACTTGTCTCATTGCTCTAGTCTCTGGCCCAGGCACTTGCGGGGACCGAGGAGAAGGCCTGGGTTACCTCTTAGGCAAGCACACAGCAAGTGCATACTAAGTGCTTGCTGAGATGTGTCCTCCCAACCAATATTTCCTGCATGCCCACTCTGGGCCCGACACTGGGTCCCATGGCTCCCCCAGGGAGTCCGCCTCTGCCCCCACAGTTCCCCCAACACACTTGGGACAGTTGGCGCCCAGAAGACGCTCAGAAGTGTCTACTTTTGGTCTGCCAAGCAGAGGCAAGGGCCACGCCTTCCTGTAGCCTTGGAGACAGACAGTCGGGCTCCAGAGTCCGGCTCTGGTCACACCCCTCCCTGGCCTGGTGGCCTTGGGTGGGTCGCGGCTGCTCCGGAGAGCTGAGTGAGAGGACAAGCGCTGCAGCACCAGGCTCGGGCTCAGTGGGTGGCATCACTCCATCTCTTCCTCCAATGCCCATAAAAGCACCTCACCAGCTGAATGGAACCCTTCCCAGGGAGAAAGGCTTGGGCACTCTGGGGTCTCTGGGGCTGGGGTCTTGGGAGACTGACCAAGCACCCAGGGGTGCAGCAGTTTCTCAGGCAACATTCCGAGGCTGCCCGGGAGAGGCCCAGGGCAGGGGAGGGCAGTGCCCAGATTTATCCACCAATCGGGCGGGCTCCTGGCTCTGGAGCACGTTCTTATCTGCCCAGCCCAGCATGTGGGGGGGGGCCCGCCGGGCCGGCTGGGGCGGGACGCTGCCTGGGGACTGGACACGGAGCAGGCCCGGCAGCCCCAAGCCCCACCAGGTGGGTGACAGCCACTGACGGCTCTGAGCGTCCCTGCAGGCTGGTGGCCGGCTGCCCACCCATCTCCTGCACCATGTCGGACGGCGAGGGCCCCTCGGCCGGTGAGTGGCAGTGCTATATTTACCCACCACGGCTCCGGTTGCAGAGCCAAGGCTGCTGGTCGCTAAGGGCACTGGGTGCCCCCACCCCAGGCTGCAGGCAGCTGTGGGGCTGGACCCCCTTCCTCCTAGCCTGAAGCCTGGGGCGGGGGGCCTGCACTCCTGGGAGGGGAACTGGCCCTTCAAAGCTAAGTTCTGCGCCACCCGCCGTCTTCCCGATGGGGCTAGAGCAGGAAGCCATGCCTGCTGCGAACCCCACCCGCTGCCAGCCGGGGAGTCTGAAGCTGACCCACGGTGCCGCAGGCGCTGGACTGTGGCTGGGCCCCTCGGTGGGTGCGGGCTGCTGGGGGCCCACTGGAACCGCATGCAAACAAGTGTGTGTGAACATTTATCGGGGTTGGGGGGCCTCCAGCTTCCATCCGATTCCCCGAAGATCTGAGACCTCTGGGAAGTTCTGAGCCCCTGGTCTGCCTGCACAAGGCAGGCCCTCCATGAGTCCCCAAATCCTCTAGGTTGGAAAAGGCCCGGGACACAAAAGCAGAGGAGCGGTCAGATACTGGGGTCTGCACAAATACCCTCTGCCCTCCAAGGGGACTGGCTTCCTGTGCGGTTGGCTGGCCACCCGCGGCTCCTTCCGGCTGAAGGCAGGCCCTGAGGTGGACATCCCTCTGAGCCGGCCGTGAGTGGCGCCGGGGCTGCAGACAGCCTACTCTGGGCTGCCCGGGTTCAAATCCCCATTCTTTCACTTCTAGACTGGGTGACCTGGTGCAAGTAGCTTCCCTGCTCTGAAGCTCAGTGTCCCCAAGTTAAGAGAGAGACAGTGCTAGCAACAGTCCCTCCGGCCAGGGTGGTTGTGAAGACTGCGAGAACGCGTGACCGCTGATCTGTCGGGCCGGCATGCAGCGAGCTGTCAGTGACGGCCTCGTGGAAGCAGCAGGTGGAGGGTCCTGGGCAGGGGCATGGGCCTTCCGCTCTGGCCCCTCCAGCCGCGGCTTGTCACCTAAGCCACTGCACGGAGGTCCCTGGAGTCCTTATCTGTCCTGTGGCACCGTGGAGCTTCCTGGGCATGTCAGGCTGGCCTGGGGGTCCTGGGATGGCTGTGATTGACAACCATGCGGCCACCGCCAGCGTGGTGTCTGATGGACAGTCCTGGTGCCTGGGCCTGGCCAAGTCAGATTTGAAACAGAGTGTGTGTGTGTGTGTTTCTGTGTTTGCGTGGGTGTGTTGGGGAGGGGGACACCGACAAAAGTGGCCTGACCTCACCCTCTTCCGCCAGGCGTCAGTGGTGCAGGCTGCCAAGAATTGTCCGCCGAGGAGCCGGTATGGGGGGGGGGTGCAGCAGACAGGCCCTTTCTGGCTGGCTCTGCTCACACCTGACACGAACCCGGAATAGCTCTCTCCCTCCACCAGGGACACGGCCCTGCTTTTAGCAGCTTGTAAAACCACCGCAGAGAGCTGGGTATTTCAGGAAAGCCAGAACAATATTTAGCCCGCTGGGGCGATGGAAGGGGCGCTGAGCGTGTGCGTGTGCATGTATGTGTGTGCGTGTGTGTGTATCCGGGAGTCTGGGAGGAGACACGGCCTTTACTGCCCTTTCCCTGTGTAGGAGAGGGTCAGCTGGGCTGGGGGCTGGCAGGCACGGTCGTGGCTCTGCCCACCCTGGCTGGGCAGGTCACGCTGGGCGAGCCTGGGGCTTGGCTTCCTGCCTGCAGAGGGATGGTTGTTGTCTCTGCCGTGCTGCACTTGCTGGGGATTCTGGCTGGCAGGAGTAAAGGCAACACCTGGGTGCAGGGGTGTATGCATGCTTATTGGGGGGTGGTCTTCTAGAGTGTGCTGTCTGAAGGTCAAGACTTTCTAGGATTCCAATCCCATGGCAGTGACTGGGTCCAGGAGGCTGCTGTGAAATATTTCTATATCTCTTTTCAGAAACCAGTCCCTGGGCCTGTGTCTACCGCAGGAAAGTTCTCAGTTCCCCAGCCACGACCTGTGTGACCGTGGGTGGGTTACTGAAGGTCACTGTGCCTCAGTTTCCTCATCCATTAAATGGGGATGATAATAGGGCATTAACTCCTCAAGTCCCCATGAGGATTAAGTGACAGAAACCGTACAACCCACTTAAAATAACACCAGGATACTGTTAGCAGGCGTAATTGTTATTACTGTTCAACCCATACGCGAGCTGCAGCCAAAGAGGAAAGTGAAGGGGACAGATTATGGGCTGTGCCTTGTCCTGGCCACTTTGGAGACGTGGTTTGATCCCTGGAGGGGGATGCGTGAACTCCACTGTACGGCTCGGAAAACTGAGGCTCCAAGAAGCAGATAGACTGGCCCCAGGTTGCCCAGCTCGTAAACGGTGGAGTCAGGATTCGAACCCAGCTCCCCAGACCCAGACTCGGGGCGCCATCCAGGAGATCCCACCCTGCTCGCCCAAGTGTGGGGGCTGAGGGGTCTCGTGGCCCTTGTGGCTCTCGTCTGAACACCAGCACTTCTCATTTCGGACACAGCTAGCTCGGCATTGTCTCCAATAATTTGGAGCCTGTACCAAAAAATGTGGTACCTTGTTAGGGTGTCAGGAAAGTTGCTCAGAGCAAGAGCTCAGTGGCAGGCGGTCGACTCCAGGATTTGTGGCCCTCTGCCTGGACAGGGGAGCCTGGAGGCTAAGGTTACCGGGAGTCAACGTTGTATTTATAGCAGGAAGCCGCCTGCACCAGGAACTGCCAGCCTGCACGCCCCGTGCAGTGAAGGGGCTTCCCTTACAGCTGTCTGGATTCTAGGCCTGGCTCTGTCCCCAAGTGAAGCACAGCACGGGACGACGGTCCCCTTTCCCAGTGAGACTCAGGTCCCCCGTCTGTAAAATGGGGCCCTACCATGTTCCTTGCTGGGTCTGGAGACAGAGCCTCTGAGGGCTGGCAGAGCCTGGACGGAGGGGCCGGAAGGTGCTGGCTCCACGCATCCCGGGTCTGTTGATGGTCTCTTCCTGCCTTTGACCTCGTGATCTGCCCCCTCCCCTCTCAGCAAAACTCTGCAGGAAGAGAATCCAGCCTCTGTGCTGTCGGTCCCCATGTGTTTGGGAGAGTTTCCGGTAAAGCAGTTTTACCGTTCTGAGCACCAAAGGATAGGCCGTTGTTATTCTCAGCAGAGCAATGAATGCAAGTCCCTCAGAGCCCAGGGATCGAATCTCGGCTCTACCGCCCCCTGGCTCTGTGGCCTTGGGTGTGTCACTTAGCCTCTCTGAGCCTCAGTGATGGGTTTCCATTTGCCCTGCTTTGGAGGGTGTGGTGTGGTGAGGGTGGGCACAGCTAACGTGATGAGGGCTCAGCCAACAGAGTGATTCTCTTTGTCCTCCCGCGTAAACTTCCACCGAGGCCATGGCCCCTGGGGACCCCAGCCTCCCTTTGTTCATGCAGTGGGCAGTGGACAGGCTTGCTACTCCCGGTTCCCCTGTCTGTATCCCCTCCCTCAGCTCTGCAGCTCCTGGAGCTATTCTAAGCGATTCAGCTGGGGGGGGGGTACCACCAGCTCTCTGGGGTCCCCCAAAGGCCCCCATACTTGGGTCCCCAGGTATCTCTCTTTGCCTGGGTAGAAGGGTTTTTTTCCAAGGGTGGAAGGCCTGACATTGGGGTGGGCCACCCCCATATCCCACTCAATTCCTCCTGGCATCCCCAGAGCCCAGAGAGAGTCCCACTTCCTTCTCCCTCCTTGTCCTGGCCTGGGTTTGATTCTCCTTCATGTTGACCAACTGACCTCAGTTCCTGGGCCTGTGTCTGTAAGGAAATTCAAGCAAAACATTTTAATTGTTTAGGCCTTGCTCTTGGAGAGGAAGTGTCTTCCCCTGGGAGAGGCAGGCTTGGTCCCTGGGCCTTGTCATCTCTCTAGGTTGTTTCCTTCCTGTTGATGAAGGCTTCCCCCTTTATAGACAGGTAAGTGGGTTCAGTGCTGTCTCTTGGGCAATAGGGAGCCAGTGAGAATTCTAGCCAGGGGGTACCTGGATTGCTTCCATGTGTGTGTGGGGGGGCAGGAACTAGAGAATCTGGAGGCCAAGAGGCCCAGGAGGAGGCTGGCAGGATAGTCCTGAGGAGAAGAGGGTGGGGCTGACTCAGGAGGGGAGGGACGGGGGACTAGGAGGGTTAGCGACTGCCGAGTGTGGGGGCAGGGAGGCTGTGGCCCCATGCTGCCTCCCCCATCACGGAAGTCCAGAGGACAGATGCTCATCTCCAGGGGACTGGGGGCGACCTGGCAAAGTGCCAGAGTTGGTCTGTAAAAACACATGGGAGTGGATGGAGGATGGTGTCCAAAGTCAGGCAGGCCCGGCCCCCGCCGTGGACGCTGTGGACGCAGGCCGGCCCTCCTCTCTGCCCCTTGCTCGCCTCATCTGTTAAGCGCAGGTGACACCACAACCCCAGGGACTGTCATAGGGGCTCTGTGAGATGGCGCCTTCAAATTCCTTCCAAACCGCGGGCCTAGGGGATGTACGGGTGGTAGCCGATGGTGCTCGGGAATGAACCTGAAAACTCTCCTGTTGATGTGCCAGGCACCTGCTCCTGATGGCCGGAGGGCTCAACCTGAGCAGCATCACGTGACCTGGCTAAGAGTGGGGGTGGGGGGACACAGGCCCCAGACGGCCCCCTACTCCTGCTCTTCACAGCTCCCTCCTGTCATAGGTCAGTGCCATGCCTGCACTCCCAACCCGTGGAATCCCTGCGTTATGGAGGGGGTACTGAGGCGCAAGGGAAAGACTGGTTCAGGGTCACCCAGCCAGGGAATGAAGAGCGGGGACTCAGGCTTGATTCCCAAACATGGACCCACTAGCTCTGGCACCTTTGTTCCAGCTTCCCTCCTTCTTTCCTCCTGACCAAAGCCAGCCCATCATTGGGCCTCTGTGGGGCTCTGCCTCCTCTAGGACACCTCCCTTGATTCTGCAGTTCCTAGGGGACCCTGCCCCCTTGGAGCGCCCCCCAACCATCTGGTTGAGCGGTGCCAGCCTGGACACCCCTGTCTGGCTCACAGGATGTGAGATGGCCGGGGAGATGATTGGGTGGGGTTCTCCGCTGGGTGACCATGACAAACCTCCTTTCCTTTTTGGCGTTGGGGAGGTTATTTCTTGGCGTCTGCCCTCCAAGAATCCTACAGGCAAGCACATGGTTCTGCCCACATGTCCTGTGTTCCAGCATCAGGCGGGGCTTGGGCCCCTGCTCTGTGCCTGTGCTCATCACAGCCCGGGCATCTCTGAGCAGCAGCTGGGTGCACTTTCACTCCACGTGGCTCAGGTCCCTGCCCCCGTGTCTCAAGTACCCTTGGGATGGGTCTTAACGTGACAACAAGTACCATTTAGAAGCTGTTGGGAATTCAACTGGGAAATGAAAGTTACCCGTTTCCGTTCTTTTAAGGGATTGGGTTCATTCTAATTCAGCATTCTTGAGAGAGCAAGGTCGATTTTTAAAAATTTTATTATATTTTTAAATGAAGCTGCTGGTGTTTGCAACCACTTACTCTATTTTCTTGAATCTGTGAGGTCAAAATAAAAGAAACTGGTGGCCGAGGGGCCCCTGGGTGGCTCAGTCGTTAAGTGTCCGTCCGACACTTGGTTTTAGCTCAGGCCATGATATTGTGGTTGTGGAATCGAGCCCTGCGTGGGGCTCCGTGCTCAGCGTGGAGTCTGCTTCAGATTCTCTCTCCCTCTCCCTCTCACCGGTGCGCTCGCTCTCTCTGTAAATAAATAAATAAAGTCTTAAAAAAAAAAAGTAACTGGTGGCTGAGATGACTTAGAGATACCCATTGTCATCCACAGCTGCTGATTTTAAATCTTGGCATTCATCAACACAGACCCTTTCTTTTTTGCTGACTATAGCACCCAGGATGGACTCAGTATGTGCTGGGAAAAAACAAATAAATCCCAGTGGCTTAAAACAGGAAAGGTGTATTTCCCACTCATGCAAAGTCCTTTGTGGATCTGGGTAACTCTCAGGGCGGGTTACCTCTGCCATGGCTCAGCCTGATGCCTCCATATGGACCCACGTTTCCCTGGTCACGAGGCAGGCAGAGGGACAGAGACGCCACACTGACAGTTCCACGCTCCCACGCCCAAGTGGCCCGTCCTGCTGCTGCTGGCATTTCATTGGCTTGAGAGAATCACATGGCTACACCTGATGGCCAGGAAGCGGAGTGCAGCCCTCCGTCTGTGAATGGCAGTCACATCAGCCCCCCATTGACTTTTGTCCCCAATTGACTTAAAAAAAAAAAGTAATCCATTTTAATTATGAAATGTTGGGAGCGTATGGTCTGAGCTGTGGTCCGCAAGCATCTGAAATGCAGATTATGAGTCGTTCCAACATGCAAGTCACAAAGCAAGGGAGGAGATTTTTCAAAACATGTTCCTTCCCACAGATTTGAATTTGCATTTAAAAGCACAAACATAAGTGCCTGAAAGATTGGGTCATCACACTAGCAAGGAAAAGCGTAACCAAGAGAAACGTGAGCCGTTAATTGCCGCGAAGCTGTATTGATTTATCACTTGCTCACGCACTGAAGACGAGCGTGCTGGGCTGGACCGCTCCTGCGCCTGTCCAGTCAACACGGTCAACGATGAAGAAACAGGGTCTCAGCGTAGGAGGAGATGGTAGTAGAAATAGATTGGAAGGTGAATCACGAGTCTGTGTGCCGTCTCTCCGACGCAGGCACTATTGCCTTGATCCCGGACGCCACCGCCACGTGAAGGCTCGCCGCCAGTGTAACGAGTGTAGCATCTAAGGGAAGGAGCTTAACCGGAGGGCTGCGCATCGTTTTGTATAATGAGATAAGACCTGGTTTAAAAATAATGTTTGCAAAGACTAGAGGTTGTCTCTAAGCTTCTCTGTAAGGGTTGATGACGTCAACTGAATGGCTAGAAATAAAGCTGGAATGTAATACGTTAATATTATCAAATTAAATATTAATTGATTAATATTATATTGATTAAAATAAATTAAATATTAATTAAATTAATAAAGCTGGGATGGTAGGACTCCCTGCTAGGGATCAGACACCCCTGCAGCCCCGGGGCCCCACGTTCCAACCTCTAAGCCAGACTGTTTAGAGTACTCTCTCCCTAATTTAAACACATCTTCTAGGGTTCCTGCCTGATTTATTTTGGATGGAAAAGCATGTCCAAGCACAGTGCAGTTATAGAAAACACTCTTCCTGCTGCTTCTCTCTGGAGGGGCCCGTGGTCTCAGTGGACCACCTGATTTGGTTGTGCTTTTCCGGCACGTCCTGTGTGGGCGGGTCCCACCAGGCCCTGCCACGTTGAGGGAAGAGCTGGGACCTTGGCCCTGGGGAGGGCCCTGGGGGGGGGGCAGCTGGCCCGGGGAGCTGTGCTCACGTCCCTCTGAGTCCCCAGTGATACTCAGGCTGCAGGCTCCAGGCAGGGCCTGGGGACCCTCCGCCCCGGCACCGTTACTTCTAGGTTTTGGTAACGGCTTTATTGAGACGTGCTTCCTACGTCCCGCGCAACTCACCCACCTCCAGGGTACAATTTGGTGGATCTTGGTCTGTTCCCAGAGTTGTGCAACCACTCACATAGCCCGTTTGAGAACATTTTAGTCACCTCGAAGAGAACCCCGCCCATCAGCAGTCACTCCCGGCCCCCCAACCGCTTCTCTGTCTCCGCGGAGTCGCCTGTTGTGGCCATTTCATATACACGGAATCGCACAGTACGTGGCCTTCTGGGACTGGCTTCTTTCACTTCGAGGAACCTTTTTAGGCTCCTCCACGTGTGGCCTGTGTCTCTGCTTCATTCCTCTTGTGGCCAAATACCCTCCCGTCGTGTGGGGAGAGCTGTGTTATTTACCCGGTCAGCGGGTAATGGGCGTGCGGGCCGTGTCTGCGTTTCGGCTACGATGCCGAACGCTGCCGCGGACTTGCTGGGGGGAAAAGACGTATTCATCTCTCTTGGGCGAACGCCTCCCAGCGGGATTGCTGGATCGGAGGGTGGCTCCATGTAGGACATTCTGAGGACCTCTGGGCCGGCTTCCACAGTGGCGGCACCAGCCTGCACTCCCCCGGGGGTGCGCGAGGGCTCCCCTTCCTCCGCATCCGCACCAGCGCTGGTTGGTACCTGTCTGATTCCAGCCGTCCTAGCGGGGGCACCTGTCTCACTGCAGTTTTGCTTGGCCTTTCCCTAGCGACTAGTGGTGTGGAGTGTCTTTTCCTGCGCTCCTTGACATCACCCCCTTGGCTCTGAGACCTTAAGTCTCAATGTCTTCCTCTATAAAATAGGGACAGGGACAGCGCCTGCCTCACAGGCTGTGGTGAGGCTTCAGTGAGATAATTCTGGGGTCTTGGCCCAGAGCGGCTGCCCAGCAAATGTTTCCCACTCGTAGCTGCCGTCCGGGCTTAAAGTCCCTCCTCTGAAGGCTGATAGGAGGGAGGGACTCAGAGAAACCTGGAAAACGGGAGATTTCTGCACATTCCAAACCCATGTAGGAAAGGGACAAACCTCATCAGAGAGGGTGCTGCCTGACCCTGGCCCAGCCCTGGTGATTTCCTCCCTAGCTGCTGGGCTGGGCCAGCCAAGTGAGAGGGCCACGTCTGCACAGCCCAGATAAGGCAGGTGTCCCGACCACATGCTCGGTGGAGAAGCCTGGCCCTTCATCCGGGTTTCCACTGAGGGACACCTGCACGTTTTTCTTAATCTGAAGGTATTTGGCCTCCTCCCCTTGACTACTCTCGAGGCTGGTCATGTGACCCCGCTTCCCGGACTTGCAAGCTTCCGTCTGTCCATGGAGAGCTCTGGAAAAAGGCCAGGAGCATCCTCCCGTGAGCTTGAGCAGGAGCCTGGGGCCTGGCAGGGGTGCTGATGGTCAAGCTGATTGTGTAGCTGTAACCCAAGCCAGCAGCTGGGCAGGAGGTGAAGGAACACAATCACCTCATCACCAGCAGAAAGCAAATCCACCTCCAGGTAGCAAGCTCGTTAGGCTGCCCCAGAGGGAACAATTCCTGTTCTGTTCTGGAGCCCAGTGGAGGAAATGCAGAGCTCACCCCGATGGCCCTGGGTGTTCAGTTGAGTCTGTAATTTGTGAACAGTGGGTTGTACCCCAAGGGGACTCCAGGCTTGGGCTGGGTGCAGATGCTATCACTGTGCCCCTAGCCGCTCGGGGCAGCAAATGAGAAGCAGGGATGGGAATTGGCTGGGGAATCAGTGAGACTGACATTGGCATTCGAGCTCTGCTCTCTGGTGCTGTGTGACCTTTGCAAGCCACACAACCTCTCTGGGCCTTTGTTTGCTCGTGTGTAAAATGAAGCTGATGATACCTTATAGGGTGGCTGTCAATCACGAATAGAATAGTGGTCAAGGGCAGGGTGGGGTGATTCTAGAGATAGGAGTGGAGGTTGGGATCTATGCACTTGCCTCAGTGGGAAAGGCCCTCAGGAGAAAGCAGTGAACGCAGGAGGGAGGCAGCATAGGGCTTCAGGCAAAGTGTAACTTTATTTTGTTCGATGTTTGTACGCGCGAGTGTCAGCCCAGGGAGGGAGGGGACCACGCCTTTCTTGTTGCCTCTGCTTCTGTGGGGGGGGGTGTCAGCCGGTGGGATCCCGAGGAAGTGCCCCAGTGTAGACTGCACCACAGATCTGAGGCAGGAGGAGAGCTCTGTGCCCTGCCCCAGGGCGTCGGGCAGTGTCCACCCCAAGGGCCTGGCTCTCCCCCCCCCACCCTCTGGCTCCTGCCCAGTCTGGCTGAGGCACTGCGTTCGCTTCCTGGGGCTGCTGCGACAAATGGCCGCGAACTTGGTGGCAGGAGACAACAGAAATTACTCTTCTCACGGTTCAGGAGGCCTGAAGTCTGCGTTGACACGCACTGGGCTGAAGTCCAGGGGTCAGCAAGGCTGTGCTCTCACTGGGGGAGAATCCATCCCCTGCCTCTTCCAGTTTCTGGAGGCGCTCCTCAGCTGGGGCCGTGTCCCTGCGTCCCTGCCTCCGTGGCCACATTGTCCCCCTTCTGGGCATCAGATCTCCATCTGCTGCTCTCCCTTAAGTCCTCTCGCAGTGGCATTTAGGCCATCTCCCCACCTCGGGATCCTTAATTTAATTACATCTACAAAGACCCTTTCCCCATATATGGTAACATTCAAAGGATCTAGTGAATAGAGCTTGGCGCCTTCAGCCCTACTGCAGGGACCAACGCAGGATCCCCGGGAAGCTTGTGGCCTCCCAGGGCTCTGGCTGGGGACCCAGGGAAACAGCCTCACGGGCTCAGATCCCCCCCAGGGGAAGAGCTTTGTGCCCAAGGGAGCGCCCCACACCTTCCCGGCCTCTGAGTCCTGCTCTTCTCCCTGCCTCCCGAACTGTCTCTGGCTGCTGGACCAAAGCTTGCCCAGTGCCAAGGGCAACCATCCCCCCTTCGTTTCTTGTGCCCCCCACCCCCCATGAAGAAAGTGATTTAGGGCCTGGAGTAAACAGGGTCCGTGGGAGAGGGAGCACAGTGGGGCCTTACTGCAGGAAGAGTTAGCTGCTACCTTTAAAAAATACACGTTAAAAAAAATTACACTTTTTAAAACAGCAGTTTTTTAAGATAGCAAAGCCTGAATAGGAAAATAAACCCTAAAATATGCGGATGGTGGAAGACTTACTCGGGGAAGCTGAGAGGGAGCGTGAGCGAGAATGAGGCCTCTGTGGGAGGCACCCGGCTTGGGCCCCCGCTTGACCACGTGTGGGCGGTGACCGCACCTGGCCAAGCCTCGGTTTCCCTGTCGGGACCCGGGGCCCACCTCGGGATGGCCGCAGGCAGGAAGCGGGGAAGATGGCTTGGCAGGCAAACACCTGGAGGGGGTCCTGCCTGCAGAGACAGTGGTGTCACCCCTCCCCCAGGGAGGCACCCCCACCGCCTGCCTTTCCCTGGGGAGCCTCTCCTCTCAGCCCTGTGGCCCGGGGTCCCTGACACTTCAGCGGGTAGGACTTCTTGGGGACTTTTCTCCACTGGAGTGTGGTCTAAGCCCCTCGGCCTGGCACACACTGCCTCTCTGGGGAATCTGCCAGCCCCCACCCCTCACACCCCAAGTGCAACCAGAGATAGAACAATGCACTTTCTGGGCCATTTCTCACCTTTTGGTCTCCTCGGGAGCACCTCCTCATCCCTAGCAAAGCCCTCCTTCCCTCCCAGCCTCTCCCTCCCTGCCAGGGGCCCCTCACCAGATGGTGACCGTTGTGACGGCGGCATCCACGTCGGAGTCCACAGCCAGCAGCTGACACATAGTAGGTGCTCAGCCAACGGCCGTGTTATTCGTCTCATGCCGCTAGGTGCTCTTCCTCCAGCGGCCTTCACGGAGGAGGCAATAGGATCACAGGATCGAGACCTGTCCAGGGCCCTTCTGTGCACCTGCTCTCTCCCCACAGCCCCACCACCAGGGGTTACCCTCACTCCCACTTTATGGACGAGAAAACTGGGGCGGGGCACCTGGGTGGCTCAGTCGGTGAAGCATCTGCCTTTGGCTCAGGTCATGGTCTCAGGGTCCTGGGATCAAGTCCCACATCGGGCTCCTTGCTCAGCAGGGAGCCTGCTTCTCCCTCTACCTGCCGCTCCCCTGCTTGTGCTCGCCCATGCTCTCCCTCTCTCTCTGTGTCAAATAAATAAATAAAATCTTAAAAAAAAAAAAGAAAACTGGGGCTCAGAGGGTGTGGATCATCACGTGGCTAGTGCGGAGGGGTGTGAGGATTCACCTGCAGGCTGCCCCCCTGCCCCCCGCCACCTCCCACGACTGAGACCTTCCTTGTCCTTGCCCTGCATCACTGGGACTCATGGACAAATCCCTTCTCTGTCTGGGCCTCAGTTTCCTGATGTGGGAGGTGGGGGAGGGGCTACTGCTGGTGATCTCTGAAGCCTCACCCCTGGAAGTGGGGGGCACAAGACACCACCACACTGTGTCCCTCCTTGTGACATCATCTTAATGCTGGGCAGGCGTGGTCTGCAGGGGAGCGGGGGCACCTCTCAGCCTGGAATGCTGCCTCCCCCACCCCTGCTTCCCCCAACACTGGCACGTGTGACCTCTGGGTGAATGGCTAGGCCTCGACTCCCAGCCTGGCCTGTCCGGGCTGGGGGGCTCCCTATGCTGGTGGAGAGGGGGGAAGGGGGAGGCGCAGGGGCTGCAGACCGACCTCCCGGGGCTCCCTTTGGTGGCCTGGCCTTCTTGTTTTCCATCTCTGCTTGCCCCAGCTGTAAAGTTAGAGGTTCGGGTGTGGGCGGGCAGGGTTTGCACACACGAATTCACTTGTTTCAAGTCTCATTTTGAGGACAAATGAGTCAGCTTGCCATCCTGGGACAGGGAACGCTGGCCAAGCCATCCACCTGCAGAGTGGTCTGAGCAAGCCTGTTTCCTCACCTCTAGCAGCCGGGCTGGGAAGAGCTGCATGGACCCCGAATGGGAGCCGATGTCTCCCCTGCCCCCCTCCAGACCCCTGCAGATGGTAGGCGCCTGCCCTTCAAACACCCGCACTGTTACAGGAGGGGACAGGTGGTCACGAGGAAAAGCTGTAAATCTAACCAGTCTTTTTTAAAAAAACATCTAACCGGTCTTAATCCTGCTAATGGTTTATCATCCTTTCATGAGAATGAGGTCCAGCTTCCGGCACAGGGCCAGGAACAACAAGCCTTTGTGTTCTTTTGGAAAATCGAGATGGAGCTCAGAAGAGGACGAGTCAGGTGTTGGCGCCTTATCTTTCCTGGCAAAGCTGGGGCCTCTGGGCCAGGTCCCTGCTGGCAGCCGAAGGGAGGCGTGAATAATGGGAGGGCTGGCACTGGGCTCCCTGCCACTAGGGCTGTGTCGGGAAGCTGAGGGAGGAACCACGGGGATATGCAGCCGCAAATGGCATCGGGATCCTGGAGGCCCAGGCAGGCTGAGGCTGGGCTGGCACTGCTCCGAGAGGCCAGGTATCTCTGCATCAGGTTACACCAGCTGTGTGTCCTTGGGCAAGACGCCTAACCTCTCTGAGCCCTCATCTCCTTACCTATGACATCCCGCCTACTTCTTGTGATGGTTTCAAGGGCTCCAGCAGAGAGGCTGCAGGGTGCCTGGCGCCCAGTAGGTG
Source organism: Ailuropoda melanoleuca (assembly GCF_002007445.2). Lineage (NCBI taxonomy): Eukaryota > Metazoa > Chordata > Mammalia > Carnivora > Ursidae > Ailuropoda > Ailuropoda melanoleuca. The sequence goes on from NC_048231.1 coordinate 37,095,189, forward strand.
CCTCACGGTGGCAGCTACAGGCGAAAGCACTCGGGGCGGGGCCGCTTCCTCTGTGGGGAAACGGGGGGAGGGGGACACTTACGAGGTCCCCAGAGCTTGTAGGACTCCAATTCTGATTGGCGCTGTTGCTGATCAATGGCTCAATCCCCACAGCCCCCTCGCCATGGGGCAAGGGTGGGGAAACCAAGATGCGTTTGTTGGTCAAGTAGGGGCTGCCTGGAGGAGGTGTGCCCGAGGAAGGCAGAGGGCAGGAGCCAAGCCCCAGCCGAGAGTTGGCACAGGGATGGGCTATTTCACAGACGAAGAAACTGAGGCTCAGGGAGCTCAAGCGACCTGCCGAGGTCGCCAGGTAGCAAGTGGCAGCCCCTCTCCCCGCCATTGCTGTACTCAGTGAGGGGATAACGTCTTGACCCTGGGATGGCTTTCAGTGAAATGGAGCTTGGGAACAGAATTATCCTGGGTGAGGTCACCAGGCGCCAGCAATCCAAGGGTCAGCGCCTGCAATGGGGATCCTTCCCGGTGCTGCTGGAGATGGTACCCCCAGATGGGGGGTGTTGCTGATTGCCACCTATCACTTCTGATTTAGGGTGGGTCTCATGCTGGGGTGTCAGGCCAGGAACATGGGCAGGGGCGGGGTGCCAAGGAGCAGGGTCCACGGCGTGACCCCCGCTGAGAGATTGGAGAAGTTACCGGGGTAGCAGCCCTGCCCTTGCCCCGCTGCTGCAGGAAGGTGGGAGGGGACGGCTGGCCATCAAGGCCACTCCGTCCCACTCCAGCGTGAGTCACTGCTTGGCTCTGGGCCCAGGAAGCCGAGGGAGGCCTCTGCCCGGGGTTCCCTGAGGTTAGCAGCCTTGGTGCCCATCCATTCCTTGGTGTTCCTGGCAGGCTTCTGTTCCTTTAAGAACGTGAACTTGAAATACTAGGGTGGGTGTTGAGATGCCTTGAGCTCTGGGATCTTGTAAACCTCTCCCTAAAGAATCATGGGGCTCACTTTTCAGTGCCTCAAACCTACGGCCTGGGGTTCTCAAACTTTGGTGTCATTACAGCCGCGTGGGGTGGGGGTACTGCCCAAAACGGTGCATTCCTGAGCCCCACCCAGGCCCCTGGGATCTACATCTCAGGGCTTCCTGCGTGGCTCATGGGCCCTGGTCTCGGGGTGCCCCTTGGCACATCCATGAGATTCTCCACACCCCCTCGTGTGCACTCTCTCCAGCCCTCCCTCGCACATGCCCCTCATCTGTATGGCTCCCGCCCACACTCACCGGGATGTGTAAGCTGGACGTGCAGACACCCGCACACACACACACACCCCAGACCGGCCACACAGTTCACAGGCCCCTGTTCATGGATCTCAGGGTGGTGACAGCAGGACATTAAACCAAGCCTGTGGCCCTGTGTGGCAGCACAGGTCACATGTCAACATGGCCAAGTCCTACATACCCTCAGGTCACACGCCTGGGGACACTTGTGGATGAGCTTGCCTGTCTCATGGGCGCCTGCCGTGGGCACACACGCACGCTCATGGGCACACACGCTCCTGTGCAGTGAGGCTTTCAAGACAGCTTTTTATTGGGATAAGGAAGCGTGCTGGTTAATGTTTAATAAAGCAGAATCAAAGTTGAGTCATATGTGAGCTGCTTGTAAGCAAGAAATGCCAGATGGAGTATTAGCTGAATCACTGTCTTGGGTTTCATGAGTAACATTTTAATTGGGTTGTGACTAGTTTGGGAAAACTTCTAAGCTCCCTCCCACTCCCACCCCAAGATCTAAATTAAACCGGCACTTATTTCATGCTTCAAACGCCACAAAGCGCACTGAATAAAATGTGGCCTTCAGGAATTCTGTGAACAGCATTAGGGTGAATGGGCCTGCCCTGGCTTTCCAGGAGTGGGAAGGGGAGATGCGGTCTTTGAGCACCTGCTGCGAGCCGGCCTGCGTGCTCAGCGAGGTGGCCTTTGTCTCTGCACCTGTCCTGTTTGAGAGCACCGGGCTCCCTGCCCCGCACACGGTCCGTGCTTCGGAAGGGGGACCTTTAGTGCTATTTAGACGCACCTCGGAGACGTTGCAGGTTGGTTCCAGACTGCTGCGATACAGGGACTATCACAATAAAGCAAGACAAATGGATGTTTTGATTTGCAGTGCATATATAAGTTATCTATGAAGTGTGCAAGAGCACTGAGTCTGAGAAAACAATGCACATACCTTAATTAAAAAATACTTTATTTATAAGAAATGCTAACCGTGCTGAGCTTTCAGCAAGTGGTGATCACTGAGCACAGATCACCTTTTTAAAAAGATTTTTTATTTATTTTTGTGAGAGAGAGAGAGCGAGCACATGAGCAGGGGGAGGGACAGAGAGAGAAGCAGACTCCCCACTGAGCAGGGAGCCGATGCGGGACTCGATCCCAGGACCTTGGGATGATGACCTGAGCTGAAGGCAGACACTTAACCAACTGAGCCACCCAGGCATCCGAGCACAGGTCACCTTACAAATATAAGAATAACGAAAAGAATAATGAAACATTGGGAGAATTATCAAACGCGGACACAGAGACATGAAGTGAGCAATGTGGTTGGAAAAATGGCACCAGGAGACTTGCCTGACATATGACGGCCACAAACCTTCCGCGGTAAGAACCACAGTATCTGCGAAGTGCAGGAGGACAAAGTCCGCCCGTGCTCATCCAAGCCTAGGATCCCACTGGTTATTCTGACCACTGAGAAAGAGAAAACACTGCCGTTCATACCCCAACACCAGCCAAGGTGTTGATGGGTGAACTCGCTCTGGGCCCATAGGTGCTTAACTGTGAAGAGCGCGTCTCAGAGTCAGTGCAGGGAGGGATCGGCCTCCCAGTCCAAGATGGGGAAGACCGAGCTCCCGGAAGGGAAAGAACCAGCCTGGGGGGCTTTGGGGCTCTTGCTATTATGTTAATAAAGGCTTACTAGGGCTTATTCCAGAGTTCCACCCACAATGCATGCAGTGTTGTTTTTCTGGGTGAGGGGGAGATCTGCCTCAATTTCCCTGAAATGCTACTGGTGTGCCCCTATCTGTGCAGCCTTGGGGTACAGGGGTTCCCACAGTAGAGGCTTCATTCTTCCCATCACCCCCACATTTCACCAGAGGTAGATGCAGTTGGGAGGGTTTTCTTCAAAGCAAGTTTTAGAGGTTGTAGTAATTTTGAGGACCGAGTCCTGCCTTGAGCCCAGCCCCCGGCTTCCCATGCAATAATTCATTATGGGAGGATTTTTCAGAGACAGCAACTGGCCTTGGAAGGCGATGAGCTCATGAATATGCATCAGCGCATCCTCATAAATTATGCATTTGATAGGGAGGCTTCCTGGGGAGGCCAGGGAGGGCGGGGAGTGCTTAGTCCTGACAGGCTTGCTCTCATGCACTTCTTGTAAAGCCCATATCCCACTTGCCCTCCCTCCCCGTGACGATGAAATTGTGGGGCACCGCTCCAGCTCCATTCAAACATGGCACTCTGGTTTTCTAAGAATCTGGAGTTGACTTGGCTGTTGCTTCTCTGATGGCAGGACTGGAGGGTCCAGAGGGGTCAGACAGGCGTGTATTCACCCCCCAGGGCGACTTGCTTCAGACACACAGACCTTCATAGTCTGACTTACAGAGGCCCCGGCAGCTGAAAAGCTGACGCCCAGACATGTGATTTACGTGTTGTTTAGATTTCAAGGGCTCATATTCCTCCAAATGGGTTCATGCTCAGGGCCAGGTGGCCTCAGCATCTTGCGATTAAGCCCTGTGCCAAGAGTCAGGGTCAGACCCAGGTGGTAGCAGGAAGGAAAGGAGGTGTGTGGGGTGACCCCAGGCACCTGCCCTCCCTAGAGCCACCCCTGGCCTCCCAGATGCGTTGCTGTGCACAGTGAACACATGGGCAGTCGGTCCAAGGTGAGTCCTGCATGGTCTGCTTGGCTGGGTGGAGGTCACCCCTCCCCTGTGTCCATCCCTCCTCTTGCCCAGCTGCTGCCACGTGGGCCCACCTTCCCCGCGGCTTTCTTGTGGTTCTGCCACACCTTGGGGTCACACTTCAGCCACTCTCGAGGGCAGTCCTGGGCCAGGGGGTCCTGTTTCTCTGTCTACGTCCTTCTGGGATCATCAGCTCCTTTTCTGCTACCCACAGCCTTCACGTGTGGGCACGTCAGCCCCTTCCTTCCATTCCCGGTCGTGGTCCAGGCCTCAGCCGGAGAGGGAGGGGCCTGTCCTGGTGAGTGGCTGGGAGGTGGCACTGCGGGTTCAGAGCGGGCTCACTGAACACTGTCTCCACCCTGGCAGCTCAGGGTGGAGCCCCCACCCCCAGCAGGGCCAGACGAAGTGCCCCTGAACACCTTGAACACATATGGATTGAGAGCTATGGGTTTAGGCTGAAACCATTCCATCCTGTTAAAAACTAAACTCCCAAACGTGTGTAAGAAACAAAACATCTATGGAAAGTGAGAGACGTTGAGAACAAGAAGCCTCTGTCACCTGCGGTCCCTTAACCTGGAGACACAGCGGGCCGGCGTTTGGCCTCCCTACCCTGCCACATGTGTTGCTGAGCAGAACTGTCCCCACAAGCCTCCCGTAGGAGGGCGTCTCCCGTCCCTCATCTCACCATGATGTCACGAGTGTTTCTCACATTGCTGTCATCTCTAGAATTACCACTTCTAGCGACCACAGAACCTAATGCATGGGACCTTCCCTATGTTTGGGCGTTACCTGCAGGGTTTTAGAAAGTCGCTGTTCAAAGGAAATGACTTTCAGCCATCTATTAATTTAATTCTTCCTGGCGTGTCACTAATGGAAGGCAGCTATCGACCCGTCCTCCATCTACACGGCTAGTCTCCGACGGCAGGAAACACGGCTTTCTCCCCAGCCTCTCTGTAAGGGCCTTGAAGACAGGACGCGAGCCCGCTCCACTCCCACATGCACGCTGACAGCTGCCACTGTTCATCCTGTTTCCACCAAGTAAGCACCTGTCCTGGGCCAGACGGTCCCCACGCTGCCATCACACATCCCACCTTAGGTGGGGCAAACAATGTCTCACCCCGTACTTGTCTTCAGCCGGGATGCCCAGAGCAGAGATTCAGACCCTGCCCGAGGGCCACTGAACCACCAACACCTGACCTGGGGGAGCCACAGGCAAGCAGGGAGCCATCCAGCCTGAGGGCTGACGCCAGTAGAAACCAGCGGCCAGTTAGAGAAACACCGCGGAGGCTGAACCAACTCCGTGACTGAACAGATGTGGGGACGGCCAGGAGAGGGAGCCCACCCCTGGGGAGTGACCTGGACTGTCAGCGCCTTCATCTGTACCAGCCAGGCAACAGCCGCACCTGTGCCCCTGGATGGTTTTTACATGTGCTTTTTAAAAAAAGATTTTATGTATTTATTTGAGAGCAAGAAAGGATGAGAGAGAGAGAGATCAGGAGCAGGGTGGAGGGGTAGACGGACAAGCAGGCCCCCCGCTGAGCAGGGAGCCCGATACAGGGTTGATCGCAGGACCCCAGGATCATGACCTGAGCCGAAGGCAGACGCTTCACCAACTGAGCCACCCAGGCGCCCTAAATGTACTTTTTCAAGTCGGTATTTAGTGTGCCTACAGCAGAGTGAGCAGGTTGTAAGCACAACACAAAGTGAACAGACACCTGTGTCACCAGGACCCTGAATCAGCAGACAGAATGTTACAGCCCCCGAAGTCCCCCCGATACCTCCGGCACCACCCTGTCCCGACCCCTCACACTACGGATGAGCCTTGCTTGTTTTAGACATCACACATTTGCAAATGCAAAGGCTGGGCCAGAGCTGGAGCAACTGGAACTCCCACGTTACTGCCAGACCGTGCGTTGTCGAGAGCATTCTGGAGACGGAGATTACCTCCTAAAGTGGAATGAGACTGTTGGTGTGCCCGTATGATGTCTGCGTACGTTTGCGCGCATGTGCGCAAACATACATGCTGCTTCCAGTGATGTCCCCAAGGAACCTAAATACACATATTTACCAAAAGACAAGAATGTTCGCAGCAGCAAGTTCACGAAAGCTTCACACTGGACGCTGCCTAAGGACGTCGACGCTGAAATCAGTAAGTCACACAGCGGAGTGGCACTCAGCAACGAGAAGGAAGGAAGGACACGCAGCAGGGTGGATCACAGAGGAAGGGAGGCTGACCCGCAGGAGCGCGCGCGGTGAGGTGCCCTGGGCTGTTCCCAGGAATAACGAGCCCAAACGAGGGAAGCGCCCAGGCAAGGGCCTGGCAGACTTGGCTACGGTTCACATCACTAGTCTCATGACTGGGATTTCCTCTTAGATCCTCCACTGGAACGATGCTTTGACTGATTTTAGCTTTTCCCATGCACGTTCCTTCCCCTCTCTGAGGCTCAGCACAGAATGAACATGGGCATGGGAGGGGCGCTGGGGTGGCTCAGGAGTGGGGCGTCCAATTCTTGATCTTGGCTCAGGTCGCGATCTCAGGGTCATGAGATGGAGCCCGTGTTGGGTTCTGTGCTCAGCGTGGAGTCTGCTTGTCCCTGTCCCTCTGCTCCTCTCCCCACCTGCTTGCTTGCTCTCTCTCTCAAATAAATAAGTAACATCTTCTAAAAAAATGAGCCTGGAGAGTGACGTGAGCTGGCCGCTCAGGGCCGTGGAGGACGCCTCTTCTGGCCGTTCATGGGCATCACCACGTCCACTCTGCTGGGCAAGGGAGGGGCCAGGCCGGGGTTAGGGGGAGGCTTTGGCTCCTAGAGGTCACTGACCTGCGGAGGCCCTCCCTCAAGACAGGGCTTGGGTATCAGGCTGCACTTTGCTTCTTGCTAGGACTGCAGGCCAGCTCAGGGTCTTGAATACTTCCTTGAGGAGGAGAGAGTTTGCAGCGGAGCCAGGAGGTGTGGGAGCAGAAGTGGGGGTGCCAGAGACAGGCACAAATCCCATGCTGGCCAGTGATTTGCAGCGTGACCTCTGGGTCTGCCCTCCTCCCTTCCCCCTCCCCTCTTCCTCTCCTCCTTGGCTTCTCTCTCTTTCTCCTCCCCCCTCCCTCCTCCCCCTCCCCCGCTTCCCTCTCTCCCTCTCACTCTTTCCCTTCCTTGTCTCCATAGCCCTGCAGTTTTACAGACAATAAAATGCTGCTCAGAGAGGCCACTGACCTGCCCCAGGTCACATGGACAGGAAGAGCTGGGGCCAGAATTCAGCCCTAATCGTCCCTCCCTCGTGCTTTCCTGGCCACTGCTGGGACTAAGGGTGGTCTTCCCCACCTGGAGTCGCCCCTCCCCACCGACACAAGCTGAGCTCCTGCTGTTGGGCCCTTGTTCAGTAAAGCCCGCTGGTTCTGGCTGCCAGAAGCCTTTCTCTTGCTCGCTTCCCCAGAGGAGCCCAGAGCCCGGGCTGCCGCCACTGCCTGTCCACCCTAGAGAGCTGGACAAGGAAAGCTGGGAGCCGGGCCTGCCCTCTGGGCCAGGTCTCTTGTGAGACTCTGTGCAGGGGAGCCGCGCTGCGCTCTACCCGTGGGCTCAGAGGAGGCAGGATGAGCCTGTGCCTCGGGCTGTGGGAGGGGTGAGGCGAGGTCCAGCCCAGGCCCCCACTCTGCCCCACCAGCTCTCCCGTGAGGTGTGAGCTCCCAGAGGGGGCTGGGGGTGCAGGGCAAGGGTGGGAGGTTCAGCCAGGGAAGCCACAGCTCCTTTGTTGCCCCGTCTCTGCAGATGACAACCCCAGGGCCTGCACCCGTGTTGCCCCTCGGCAAAGACACTGCTGCGATCCATGTCTAAAGGCCCCCAAGTACGGGCCGGTTCTTGCTTTCCAGAAGGAAGGGCTGTAGCAGGTGGTAGCCCGAGAGGCACATTCTGCCCAGTGAATGGTCTCTGCCACTCAAATGCACACCCATGTGGGGCCAGAGGGGCCTGGCCTGCCTTTCACCGCACCCGAGCAGAGAGACAGCAGCCGGCAGAGCAGGGGAAGCCACGGTATACACAGCGTTCCCAGAGAAGCAAAAGCAGTAGGATATACACAGGGATCCGTAAGAGGAGGTTTGTTATAGGAATTCACGCACCTGAGAGATGAGGCGGAGTAGGCCCCCAGTCAGCCGTCCCCAAGCTTGAGAATCTGGAAAGCCCGTAGTATGATTCAATCCCAGTCGGAAGGCCTGAGACTCTGGGGGCCACTAAATCCCGGGAGATGTAAGTCCCTGTCTGCCGCCCCAAAGCGCCAGAATCAGGAGCTTAGGTAACCCAGGGCCAGCGCTGATGTCCCACCTCAAAGAGCAAATTCGCCCTTCCTCCACCTTTTTGTTCTATTCAGGCCCTCAGGGGATGGGTGACGCCCACCCACATCTTCTTACTCAGGCTGCAGATTCCAGCGCATGTTCCGAGACACCCTCACAGACACACCCAGAAATAACGTTTTACCACCGATCTGGGCATCCCTTAGCCCTGCCAGGCCAACACATGAAATTCACCGCAACACCCACTAAGGTTGGGAGGGTGTCTGTGTGAGAGGAAAGAGCCATTCTATAGACAGTGCCCCTGGGGTTGGATGGGGGATGCGTTTCTCTTCACCTGCAGGACATGTTAAAGCTCACGATTCCTGAGCCCAAAGATTCTGACTCTCTGGCTGGATAATTTGCGTTTCTAACAAGCTCCCAGGGGCTGCTGATGCTAAGTACAGCATTCAGGTTCTCAAAGCCCAGAGCCCAGTGGAGAGAGCCCAGTAAACAGAGGGCTGTGGAGGGTCAGGGCAGGCTTCCTGGAGGGGACACTGGAGGTCCTGCTGGAAGGAAATGGGTTGGTAGCTGATGGAGTAAGGAAGGAGCGAGGCCCCCATCAGCACTGCAGTCCAGGAATATAGCAGGAAAAGCAGGACAGACTACGCATGGCCACAGAAGCAGGCATGCTTGGGGAAATACGCACGAAAGGTTCTCGATAGACCTTTGGCTTGGCCAGGGGTAGGTCTGTGTCGGTGTCCGGGGACACCCAAACCACTGTCTTACCCATTCCTCCACTGGTATTATTTTCTTGTGGTAAAATACATGTAACAAAATTCATCATCTTATTTGTGTTTAAGTGCACAGTTCAGGGGCGTTAAGCACACCCACACTCTCATGCCACCGCCACCATCCATCTCCAGAACTCTCCATTCTGCAAAACAGAGCTCTGTATTCATTATTCATTAAGCACTAACTCTGCCTCTCCCCTCCCCTAGCCCATGGTAACCACTGTTCTACTTTCTGTCTCTATGAAATTGACTTCTCTAGGGACATCATAAAGCTGGAATCATACACGATTTGTCTTTTTGTGACTGCTTTAAGTGGCTGTCTTTTGTGATTGTCACTTAGCGTAATGTCCTCAAGGTTCATCCATGCTGTAGCAGATGTCAGAATTCCTTATTTTTTTTTTCCTTAGAGGAAGGGAAGTTTATTCTTCTGTGGAAGCACCAGAATTTCCTTACTTTGAAAAAAAAGTTTTTTATTTTAATTCTAGCGTAGTTAACACAGTGTTCTATTAGTTTCAGGTGTGTGATATAGTGATTCAACACGTCCATACAGCACCCCCAACCCCTCCTTCCCCCAATCTCCCCACCCAGCTCCCCTCTGGTAAACACCAGTTTGTTTTCTGTAGTTAAGAGTCTGTTTCTTGGTTTGTCTCTTTCTCTTTTATCCTTTGCTTGTTTGTTTTGTTCCTTAAATTCCACCTATGAGTGAGATCATACAGTATTTGCCTTTTTCTGACTGATTTATTTCACTTTGCATAATACTCTTTAGTTCCATCCATGTCGTTGCAAGTGACAAGATTTCATTCTTTTTGATGGCTGAGTAATACTCCATTATATATCTATACCACGTCTTCTTTATCCATTCATCAGTCGATGGATGCTGGCTGCTTCCATCTTTCGGGTATCGTAGATTATGCTGCTATAAGCATAGGGGTACATGTATCCCTTTGAATTAGTGTTTTTGTAGAATTTCCTCACTTAGTAAGGCTGAATAATATTCCATTCTACGGGTATACCATCTTTTGTGTCTCCATGCCGCTGTCAGGGACGCTTGGGCTGTTTCCAGCTGCTGGCTCTTGTGAGTAATGCTGCTGTGAACATAGGCGTGCACATATCTGTTCAAACCCTTCGTTCAACTCCTTCTGAGTCTGCAGTCAGAAGTAGAAATGCTGGTCCTATGGCAATTCTACGTGTAATTATTTTGAGGAACTGAATGAGTATTTTTTATCACCCACAGATTGAGAATTTCAGGGAGGCTTAGCAACAGCGGGATGAGCTGGTCATTACGCTCGCACATTATTTAATGTTTGATTAATAGCTTCATTATCCTAGACTTAAAAGCCGGTTTGAACTCTTCACTGTTGAAACTGTATTGGACAACGTTAAATACCCACCCAAATCAACATTTGGCAAGGGAGAATGTTTAAAATTCAGTGAAGCCAGCAGATACCCACAACCCTCTGTTGCCAGGCAGCAATCGTGCTTGCAAACGGCCAGAGCTTTTCTTATAGAGAGAGGAGGAGGCCAGTGTCCACACGGAGACAGCGGGTCTGTCGCTAATGGAGTGAGGCTGGCCGTGGAGTTTCTATAGGAGGCAAAGTGCAATCCATCATTTCTGAGTGTTTACTTTGAAAGTGCGGCATGTCCACTGGGAATCGCAGTTTTCCAAGGTCCTCTTGTTGGTTTTGCTGATTCATATTCCCACAATTCCTTCACCGCATAATATTTTCCCATTGCCATGGTGACCGTGTGAGGAGAAGGCATAGGGAGAAACTTCTGAGTTTCCTGCTTATTCCACAGAACTGAGATTCGGCTTCTGCTGGAGAGTGGGTTACGTGTTTCTATTTTAAAGAGAAGAGGTAGGTTCCACCAAGCCGAGTTCTCTCGGGCTCAGAGAGAGCAGGAGTCAGGGAATGAGAACAGCTGGGCAACTGGTCCTGCATCCAGCACTTTCTAGCTGGTTCTGGCACGTTCTGGTTGTTGACCTTGGTCAAGACTTTCCTTCTCTGGGGCGCCTGGGTGGCACAGCGGTTAAGCATCTGCCTTCGGCTCAGGGCGTGATCCCGGCGTTACGGGATCGAGCCACATCAGGCTCCTCCGCTATGAGCCTGCTTCTTCCTCTCCCACTCCCCCTGCTTGTGTTCCCTCTCTCGCTGGCTGTCTCTATCTCTGTCAAATAAATAAATAAAATCTTTAAAAAAAAAAAAAAAAAGACTTTCCTTCTCTGAGCCTTGGTTCCTTTCTCTATAAAATGAGGAGCAGAATGGCAATTAGGGTTCTCTGCGGAATTGATCGAGAAAATGCAAGACATTTACAAATAGTAAAACCTTATTTTTTAAAAAACCCACAAAGAATTCCTCAAATACAAAGCCCTTTAGTCCAGGCCAAGGTGTTGCCGCGGGTGGTTTTATCTGGCATTGCTGTTGGTTGCGTTCCTTCCGACCGCTCCAACCCCCTCATTCACACACACGGCAGCCTTGACCTCCTCAAGGACAGGAACTTTACTTTGTCATCCTGATCCCTCCAATTTGCAGAGCACACAGCTTTTCCTAGTGCAGAAAAGCTTGCACTGAGCTCAAACGTGGATCCAGCAAGTACTTGCCAAGTTCAGTCTGCACCAGGCTGTGGGGCCACAGAGACAACTTGGGGGAGAGGGCTGAGTCACCCAAATTCTGAGGTCTGCCTTTGATCTCACAGCAGCCTTTCCTGGGGGTGGGGGACAGAGGGAAGCACACTTATATTAAAAGTGTGAAATGGAAGATTCAACCTTATTTCAGAAACCTTCCAGAGCAAAATGGTGTGTCCTAGAGTTGAGAAACTGGTTAATTACAATGCCATGTGTTACGTGAACTTCTCAGAACCTCTCTGATAGCAGGGGTGATCCAGAGAAGGAAAGGTTTCACTCTGTGTGATGGGGCGGGGTCTCAGAGAGTTTCATGGAGCAGCTGTCCTGGCTGGAGGGTGACAGACCGGAGCTGCCACACTGAGCTGCCATGGAAAAAGAGATTTTGCGGGTGCTGAGAGAGCTGTGCGCAAAGGCGCACGGCTGCGGACTGTGATTAAAGGAGCTGTCGGTAACTCCGTGCGGCCGGAGAGTAGAGGAGGAGGGAGGTGGACAGAATGCAGGCAGGCCAGGAATGACCGCACACACTACACACTCAACTAATGGGCACTAAGAGAATCCGTGCTCAGATCATGTGTCTTGTGCACCAGGCAGTTTGGTCAAAACGGAAAACTGGTGTGCTTGAAAATCCCCCCAATGCTCGTTGTGTCTTTTTTGTCCCCAGTTTGGAGCTCCAGAGTGACCCAAGCTGGCATTGGTTGGAGGTTCTGATGTGGAATCAAGACAGCCATGAGCTGCAGACCCTCCACCATTCAGGGGACCCCATCCGAGGATCTTCTTCTGGTCGCCCGTCCTTTCTTTCTTTCTTTCTTTTTTTAGGATTTTATTTATTTATTTGACAGAGATAGAGACAGCCAGCGAGAGAGGGAACACAAGCAGGGGGAGTGGGAGAGGAAGAAGTAGGCTCCTAGAGGAGGAGCCTGATGTGGGGCTCGATCCCAGAACGCCGGGATCACGCCCTGAGCCGAAGGCAGGCGCTTAATGACTGTGCCACCCAGGCGCCCCTGGTCCTCCTTTCTTTGCAGACCGTTTGGCCAGCAGCTTGCTTGAGCAGCATAGAAGGGAGCAGCAGGAACCCTCTCTTCTGACACATCAGCCCAGCAGGGGTTTTGCAGCACTGCTGAGGACGCGGGGAGCTGGGGGTGTCAGCATGCAGACAGCAAGGCCTGCTGTGCAGATGGCATTCTGGTCCCCTGCGGGGACCCTTGACCAAGGTTAAGGTCCTCCCATGGGAAGAACCCATCCCCGAGATGCCAAGAAAAGCACTGTTCCGAAGGTCATGGCTCTGGTCCCGGGGACCCTGCCCTGGGCGCCAGGAGGAGAAGGCTCTGGGGGAGCGTGTGCAGAAGGTGATCCCTTGGGAAGTCAGAGCAGAGAAGCCAGAGTCCCAGCAGTGGGCAGGGAAACAAGCGCCTCTCTCATTTCCGGAAGTCCTTTTCTCACCCCCAGCCATGCATTTAGACCAGACCATCCAAACTTCCTTAGTTTAGGTAGTCTGCCTGATGTCCCTCCTTTGGGGGCCTCCCAACCGATGAAGGGGGAGCTCTCCACACTACCCATAACCACCCTTCAAGACAGCAGTCTGGACCAAGGACAAAGCATATGTGTTTCAGCCTCTGGACAAGTGTCATCATGTCCTCTAGATGGACCTGCTCTTAATGCTCAGGTCGTCTTGGGACAGTACATTGGGGACAGTACATTGAGGACAGTACATTGGGGACACGCAGTTCAAATGTAGAGGAAATTCTCCCCAGGCTGTATCTCCCAGAGCAGCCAGCCAAGGAGGGGCAGGTGAGCAAGACACTCAAGGCCCCTTAGTTTTGTTACTATCTCCTTTCTCCTTTCTTGCTTGGGAATAGAAACAGGGGCCCAGCCGGGTTGATCTAGCCCCTGTCACCCCTCCAGCTCATGTCCCACCCGTCCCTCCTGCCTCCTCCAAATTCCAGTCACCTGGCATCCATAGAGACTTTCCTGCCTCCTTCTCTCGCAGCCACACGGTTCCCATGACACCTGTACTCCACTATAACCGTAACTCCACTGAAGTGAAGGGATTGTCCTCTCTGTCTTTCTCTGGTCCTTTTGTGGGAAGTGGGCTGCTTCTAATTGCAGTTCTGACACTAGACCAGTAATTTTACCTCCCTGGGCCTCAGGTCCCCCATCTGTAAAATGGGGATCATAATGCCACTGGGCCAAGTAATGAGAATTCTTTAACTGCATGATGTGTTGAGCACAGGGCCTGCCACCTAGTACATATGGAATAAACATTAAGTCCTTCCTTTCCTACTCTTGCTTCTAGCAATTTCCACCGCTATTATAATGATCTGTGTCTGCCTCACCCACTAGATGTTGAATTTTAAGGGTCTATGATTTAGCCCTTTGTGTTTGCCCTAGCAGAGTGATTTTCCATCTTTTTTTAAGAAATGAGTCATAGTAAGAAATATATTTTACATCATAACTCTTATGTATAAATATCAATTAGGTCAAGATGTGTTGGGATCCTCTGTCATTACTGATTTTTTAAAAATGGCCTAACTGTTCTATAAATTGCTGAGAGAGGGGTGTTAAAATCTCCTCATATGATTGTGAAGTTTTCTATTTCTCCCCCTTTTTTTTTCATAGAATTTTAATTTTTTTTTAAAGATTTTATTTATTTATTCGACAGAGATAGAGACAGCCAGTGAGAGAGGGAACACAAGCGGGGGGAGTGGGAGAGGAAGAAGCAGGCTCATAGTGGAAGAGCCTGATGTGGGGCTCGATCCCATAATGCCAGGATCACGCCCTGAGTCGAAGGCAGATGCTTAACCGCTGTGTCACCCAGGCGCCCCAGAATTTTAATTTTTAAGCCATCTCTACACCCAACATGGGGCTCGAACTCACAACCCTGAGACTCAGAGCTGCACGCTCTACTGACTGAACCAGCTGGGAGTCCCTATTTCTCCCCTTTAAAGCTGTCAGTCTGGCTTCATGTATTTTGAGGCTCTGGTATTTGGCACCTGCACCTTCGTTATGGCTATGTCTTCCTGATGAATTGACCCTTTCATCGTTAGGTGGTATCTCTCTTCAGCTCCAGTGATTTTCTCTGTCCCGAAGCCCATGTCATCTGGTATTGATAGAGCCACTCTGACCTGGAGTGGCATGTTATGTCCTTGCCCAACCCACTTACTTTCCGTCAACATGACTTAATATGTAAAGTGAGTCTCTAGCAGACGGCATATACGTACAGTTGTGTCTCACTTCTTGTCGCATTCTAGTAACCTCTGTCTTCGGATTAGAGTGGTTGCCCATGACCCTTTAATATAATTATTTGCTTGGTTGGATGTGAGTCTATCATTTTATTTTTTATTTCCCCTTCATCATCTCTGTTTTTAATTTATTCAGTTTTCTGTCCTTTTAAAGACAGAGAGAGAGAGAGAGCTTGAGTGAGCAGGGGACAGGGGCAGAGGGAGAGAGAGAATATGAAGCAGACTCCTCACTAAGTGCAGAGCTGGACACGGGGATCATGACCTGAGCTGAAATCAAGAGTCCACTGCCTAACCGACTAGGCTACTTAGGAGCCCCTTTCCTGCCCTTTTTAAGAATTATTTGAATATTTGGGGGAATTCCATTTTAATCTACCCATTGACTTTTTAGCTATACCTCTTTGCCTTTTTAGTAATTGTTCCAGGGATTATAATATACATCTTAAATTTTCACTTATACTTGAGGTTAAAATGGGATGATTTCACATAAAATGTAGGAACTTTGCAGCCATTTGGTGCATTTACTCTCATTCCCATCACCCTTACACTACAGTTTTAACATGTATTATATCTGTATCTACTATAAATTCCATAAGATGGTCTTAAAATTTTGGCTTCAGACAGAAATAGGTAATTTTTTTTAGATTTTTTTTTTTAATTTAGAGAGCAGGGGGAGCGGCAGAGGGAAGAGAGAGAGAGGTAATCTCAAGCAGACTCCACGCTGAGTGTGGAGCCAGACACAGGACTTAATCTTATGACTCTGAGATCATAAGCTTAGCCTAAATCATGAGTCGGACACTTAACCAACTGAGCCACCCAGGCACCCCTAGAAATGGATAATTTTTTAAGTTAAGAGGAAAATGGTCTTTTGTATTTACTATTTCTGATATCATTCATTCATTCATGAAGATCTGAGATTTTCTCCCGCTTCCTTTGCCTTCAGACTGAAGAAGTTCCTTTAGCATATCTTATAGTGCAGGTCTGGTGGGACGAGTGGCCAAAGTTTCCTTTATTTTAAAATGTCTTTATTTCATCTTTAGTCTTGAAGAATACTTTTGCTGGATATAGACTTCTGGTTTGATAGTATTTTCTCTTTCAACACTTAAAGCTGTTGTTCCACTGTCCTCTGACCTCCATGGTTTTGGATGAGATGTCTGTGGTAATTCAAAGATTGGATTCTTTGTATGTAACACATGATTTTTCTCTGTCCGCTTTCTGGCTTTATCTGTTTTCCGGCAGTGTTTTACAATGTGCCCCAGACATAGCTTTCTTTATCCTCTTCAGATGTGTTGAGCCTCTTGAAATTATAATTTATGTTTTTCTTCAAGTGTGGGAAGTTTTCAGCCATTATTTCTTCCAATAACGTTTCCTGCCCTGTTCTCTTCCTGTCCTCTGGAACTTTTAAACCTTTGAAATTGTTTTACTGTCCTTGAGGCTCTGTTAATTTTATTGTCTCTATCCTCTCTCTCTCTTTCAGATTGGAAAGTTTTTATTCATCCCTTTTCAAGTTTATGGATTATTTTTCCCTTCTCATTCTGTGTCCAGTGAATTTTTTCCATTTCAGATACTGTGGTTTCAGTTCTGAAATTTTCATTTGATTAATTTTAAATGTATAAGTCACAGGTTTTTTAGTATGTGTACAAAATTGTACAATCATCAGTGCTATATAATTCCAAAACATTTCATTACTCCTAAAAGAAACCCAATATTCATTGGCAATCACTCCCCATTCCCTCTTCTCCCCGGCTCCTGGCAACTACTAGTCTACTTTCTGTCTTTATAGATTTTCCTATTATAAAAATTTCCTATAAATGAAGTGATACAATAAGTGGTCTTTATATCTGGCTTCTTTTAATTAACAGTGTTTTCAAGGTTTATCCATATGGTAGCCTGTACCAGTACTTCATTCTTTTTAATGGCTGAATAATATTCCATTGCATGAATATACCACATTTCATTAACCCATTCATCAGTTAGTTGATGGACATTGGATTCCCCCCCTACTTTTTAGCTCTTATGAATAATGCTGCCAGTTGGTTCATTTTTATATTTTATATCTTTTGTTTGAGATATCCTATCTTTTCTTTATTAGGACATTTCTTTACCTCATTGAATATTGTTATAATAGCTGCATATCTAATAATTCCAATATCTGGGTCATCCTAAGGTTGGTTTCTGTTGATTGACATTTTTCTTGAGAATAGGTCGCATTTTCCTGGCTTGTCATATATAGAGTAATTTTGGATTGTATCTTGCACTTTGTGGGTGTTATGTTCTAGAAACTCTGGATTCTGTGATATTGTTTTGAAGAGGGTTGATGTTTTCATTTTAGCAGGAACTAACTTGGTTAGACTCAAACATTTGTGGTGGGTGGGAGCCCAGATCTTGGTTCAAGCTGCTTTTTTTTGTTTGTTTTTTGTTTTTTGAGTTATTAAAAAACTTTAATTATATTTCTTTTTTTTAATGATTTTTTATTATATTATGTTAGTCACCATACAGTACATCCCTGGTTTCTGATGTAAAGTTCGATGATTCATTAGTTGCATATAACACCCAGTGCACCATGCAACACGTGCCCTCCTTACTACCCATCACCGGACTATCCCATTCCCCCACCCCCCTCCCCTCTGAGGCCCTCAGTTCAAGCTACTTTTAACAAGCCACACACATGTGTGGTTTGGGGTCAGCCAGAAATTTGGGCAGAGTTTACACACAAAATTTTGTGTATTCCTTCTCTGGCTCTCTCCTTTATGGGCTTCCTGCCCACTCCCAACTCTGGTTGTCCAAGCCTCCTTCTTCTGGTTCCTAAGTCCAGGGGGAAAATAGGCTTCCTGCTGGAATTTAGCCACCTTGTTCCCCCACCACAAATGTGCCTGCCTTCAGGGCAAAGCCACAAAAATGGGAAATTTCCCCTTATGGGTTGATTCTTCTAGGGATTTTTTAAAAATTTTATTTATTTATTTGAGAGAGAGTGAGAGAGAGCATGAGTGGGGTGAGGGACAGAGGGAGAAGCAGGGAGCCTGACGCGAGGCTCGATCCCAGGACCCTGAGGTCACGACCTGAGCCGAAGGCAGATGCTTAACCGACTGAGCCACCCGGGCGCCCCTCTTCTAGGTTTTAATGCTACTCCAAAACCTGCCTGCTTATGTTTCCTCTCCAGGACCCTCAAGTTGTTGTTTTTGCTATTTTGTTCATAGTTTGTTAATTCGTAGATGTTGTCTGCAGGAAGGTTGGTTTGTGAGGAATTTACTCCTCTATAAAGAAGCAGAATATGTGTGTGTGTGTGTGTGTGTGTGTGTGTATGAATATACGTATATATTTCAATATATATTAATATATATTTGAATATATATTCAAATACATGTACATTTGAATATATATTTGAAACAAAAAGGTTTATGAATCAATACTTACCCTACTCCATGTTTACACATGATGTATTCTGATATTTTCTGCTCTGCTCCACAGTATTTCATTTAAAAAATGCTGGTCTCAGTCCCCTGCTAAATTGATTTCATGAACCAAAAGTGGGTCATGACCCACAGTTTGACCCGTGGTGCTCTAATGCGTGGCAGGCAAGGGGCAGGTGCTCTTACTAGAAGAGCTCATTGAACAAAATGCAAGGGGTCCCCCCCTCCCCTGCCCCAGTTTTCCTGAACATACTGGGAGCAGGGTGGTCATAATGATGTTCTCACAGATGGATGAACATCTGTGCCCCCTCCCCCTCTGCCCCCACCTCTCCTGGGGCCTTCAGTGACCAAAGCCCAAAGTAACAGTCTTCCAGGGTCCATGCCTTGCTGCAACACGTGATTCACAGGCTTTTGCTTGCACGTCCCTGACCCCCAAGGCAGCAACATAAGGCTGCAAACTTTTTATTTCGCTAAATAAAGACATTTAAAAACCATGGCCATCTACTCAAGCCATCATTTCGTTTAAAAAAATCACAAAAACGTCAGATGGACAAGCTCAGAACAAGGCAAAGAGCTGAAATCAAATTCACTTTGTGCATCCTGAAAACCCACTGCACATCTCACTCATGGTTGGGCGCTTGGGAGCCTTTGATCCAGCCGGGGCCACAGGAGGCCGGGGCTAGAAGGACACTGGGAGGTTTCAGAATCTACCCCTCTCCCTCCCACCTGTGTCGGGCCCAGAACGCGGTGGACATCTGCCCAGGGTCCCAGATCTGGGAGAGAGAAAGTGTTTTCCAGTTTTTTCCACAGAAAATTCACCAAAATGCCGAGTAGCTCTGACTGCAAAGACGCGGCGCCTGCTCCCAGATCCCATCTGTGCTCCACACACTCCCCAGATCACTGAGCTCATTTCACTAACCGCCACCAGTCCCCTGGGGTGGCTTCCTCTGCCCTGCTTGCCACCACCTAGATACGCAGGGCCTTGTGGCAGAGAACAGCGGCAGGGATGGGAGAGGATCCCACCAGGCCAGGTGGGCGTGCTCCCCCCTCGCGCCCTCGCCCTGCTCCCAGCAGCATTGGAGGCCCAGAGCCCCATTAGTGCCTGCATAATGGATGTCTCTTTTCTTGGAAATCACCAGCCCATCTACTTAATGCCAACGAGGGAAGTCGGATGCGGGCGCTCTGCTTCTAAGGCTGGTCTCGCCTCCTATCCCTCTCGGAGGAGGGGCGGCCGGGTGCTCACGCCGGGGGAACTGGCAAGGTGTCTTTCTTCTGCCTCACAAAGGCTGGGTGAGCAGCTTCCCCTCCCATCCTCAGGCCGTCCTGCTGAGGGCTGGGGTACCGGGCCTCCGAACCATGCTCAGGGTGGGTGGAGTGGGCAGAAGGAGCTGGGGTCAGGGAAGAGCCCTTCGCAGGGCTGAGGGGGGGCCAGGGTGGGAGGGAGGGGGGGAAGCAGAGCTCCAAGCAAAGAGCAGAGGGCTTGGAGGCGAGAGGGTGGGATTCTAGGGGTGGGGGACTTTCCCTCACCCTCAGAATGCCTCTGGTCACCAGAGACAGCCCTGCGGGCATGGCCCGGACCTCCCCGCTAACGCGCACCCACGCTCTTCTCCGCGGTGCTCTTTGGCATCTTTAGGGTCAGCTGGTGCACCTGGTTTGGCCACGGCGATTGTTGAGATTCGAGTACTTCTGTACTGCTCCGTATTTCTGGAAGGCTGCCTCATCCCCCAATCCTCCCCTGAATGCACCCTTTTGTCTTGCCACCCAGCCTCCTTCTGGGGCCCCTCCGACTTCCCCATGTCCAGCAAGGAAACGGCTCCTGCCGAACACATCGGGGGCTCCAGGCCCTTGCTGCAGTCCTGGCCATGCGGGTTATTGCAAAGTTTAACAAGTCCCTTGGGGCCTTCTTTCTGTTAGGCTACTGGCTGCATGGCCGCCCGCTGATTTGCAGCCATGGGCATATGCCTTGTCTGCTTGTGGGGCTGAGCCAAGGATGTCAGCCTTGCTCCTGGGTGACCCGCAAGCTTAGGGGTAAGGAGCTGTCTTGGTGCATTCACGGGAAACCTTGGGTCAGGAGAAGCTGCAGGGAGAAAGGGCTGGAAGTCGGGTGGCATGGGGGGGGTACATTGCCGGCATCCCCCTGAATGGTGAAGAAAGTTGAGAGTGAAAATTCTAATTGCAAATCCCACTGACAGCTTGAGTTTAAGGGGAAAGATGAGCTAAATTTAACCCAGCCAGTTAAAGAGCCAAAAATGCAATTTACTAATTAGCTTAAAATGGAAACGAGTCCAGTGAGCCTAAAGAGCTTTTCTAGTTACAAAATACAAAAAACGAGGCTGTTCCTCTCTTCGTACTGACATGCATTTTACATCCTAATACTGTTATATAATTAGGAATGTAGCCTGCTGGCACAGTGTTCGAGACAGGCAGAGCACCACAGCCCTCTTGAAAAGTTCCAGGAAGCTATGTGTCCATGGCAAATGCATTTTCTAATTACAGAGCACTGGGAGGGATCCAGTCTCGGTTCTCAGGGAGTGCAGAGCCCACTGGGTGCCAAGGCAAGGTCTCACACTGGAGTTCTTCTAGATGGCACCCAGTGCCGAGGGGCTCAGAGGAGGGAGAGGGGCATCTGGTAGGGAGGGAGGAGAGGGTCCTCAGAGTGGGAGGCATCTGAGATGACCCTTGAGGGATGGGTGACTGGGAAAATGCGGAGTGTATCCGTCTGTTTGGGCTTCCATAACACAATAACACAGGCTGGGGGGCTTAGACAACAGAAATTTACTTTCTCCCAGTTCTGGAGGCTGGAAGGTGAAGATCAAGGTGCTGGCAAGTCTGATTTCTGGGGAAACTCTCTTCTGTCCTGCAGATGGCCACCTTCCCATTGCATGCTTACATGGGGGAGAGAGAAAGTGCTGGTGTCTTCCTTTCCTTAGAGGGATGCCAGTCCTGTTACATGAGAGCCCTACCCGGGTGACCTCATTTAACCTTGATTCCCTCCTTTTCTCCAAATGCAGGTGCATCAAGGGTTAGGGCTTCAATATAGGAAACTGGGGGGACACAATTCAGTCCGTGACAGGGAGCAATGGGAAGGAGCAGCACGAAGTCTGTGATGGAACAGCGTGGGGGTGTATCCAGAGAATGAAGGGGTCCACATCACACGTGAGCAGGCTGAGGTGTGGGCAAATGGGATAGACCCCGCGCTGGAAGGTCTGGCCTGACCTCATCACAGCAGTTCCCAGGCCAGGCTTACCCTTCGGTCTTGGGCAGTTGGGAGCCACTGAGGACTTCTGAGCAGGGTAGCGATTGCATGAGAGCTGCAGTTCAGCAGACCAAGCTGGGCACGCTTAGAGGAGGATACGTTTTCATTACCGTGGGATGTATTTTGTTGAATATAATTTTTGGACCAACTTGGAAGGCATGCCTAAAACAGGGGCTAACTTATGAGCCTCTTCTGTTTCCCACATAATGGTAGTATTGGGTTAGCAACAAGGACTTTGAACACAACATTTGTGGATTGATCCAGGACAGTATAAATAGTCATCGCACAAAAGGTACCATTTAGGAGAAAGAGTTCTCTTAGCAAATATGCATGATACAGTTTATGTTTCTACTCTTCCAACGAAAACAGATGGTTTTCCCAAACTATGGCTATCTTTTAAGAATATTTCCTGCTGCTGTAATTTGGTGCAATAAAATGTCCTTTGGGCAAAAATAAAATCTTAGCAGGTAAAACAGCTGTTCATATATTAAATATGTAGGAAAGTGTGTCCTTGAAGTCCACCTAGATGGAGCTGAAAGGAGGAAGTTCTGTCTGTTATAAATGGAGAAAGTGTAAAAATCTGTAAAATTAATTAGTGCAGAATCCCGATGACGTATAGATGAACATTTTACTATCCCATTCATTGCATATGGTTAGTTTTTAATCAGTAAGTGACCTCATTAAGAATGCACATAATAATGTAATTAAGGACAGCATCATAGTATATGGTATATAAATGAATTCTAACTTGTTGTCATTAGTAATATTGGTCCTAAATTAATTCCCCTTTTCCCAAATGGCTATGTGTTGCCCATAAATTTGTTCTCAAACTACCTTTCCTGCCACCACCTCTATTTCTCACCAGAGTGGCCAATATATGAAAATATAAGCTTACACATTGATATATTTATTATGGGGATTTTCTTTTCTGACAGATTTATCATAAGGCTCTTTATATCAGAAGTTCCAGCCACATTGTCCCAAGCCTTTCACTGATTTTCAAATGCACAATTTAGAGTTCTTCAGAAACCCACCTACTATACAAAAACAAAGTAGAAAGGCACATAAATCTCTAACCTCCTTGAAGTTTTTCTTATTAAAAAGAAAGGTCCTTTAGGGGCAGGAACTGAGATTTCACCTTCATTGGCACGGCACCTGACTTTCAGAAGAAGGCTCACAGCAAATGTCTGTAGAATGAATGAATAAATGAATGAATGAATGAATGAATGAATGAATGAACAAATAAACAAATTGAAGCTTGGGAGGTTAGATTAAAACGTACGTATAATTTTTAAACTTAATTTCAGTTCATTAAAGTCTTACTGCACATATTTAAAGCAATCAGGGGGTTCTACGAGTCTTAATACAAAAATATAGCAGTTAGCTTCCTTCGGGCCATCCCCACCTTCGAACCTCCCAGACGCAACTGCTACTTTCAAATACTGTATCTCTTCCTTTAGGTAAGCATTTATCTTTCTTGAACAAGCCTGGGTGTACTGATTCTCCCAGATCTTCCAGGTGCAGGAATGTGTTACCTGTTAGTGTCCCACAACAGCGGATGAAGACCTCACTCTCGTTCACGCGGCTCATGACACACCCACAAATACACACACGTCTCCTCTTTCCAGTGTAGTCATGTCATAATTTATTAGTATTATTATTCAAGTATAAAAAACCTAGTGTCATATTAGTTTCAGGTGTATAATGTAGTGATTCAGCAACTCTATACACGAGTCAGTGCTCACCATGGTGAGTGTATTCTTAATCCCTTTCACCTATGTCATCCCACCCCCGACCATCAGTTTGTTCTCTATAGTTAAGAGTCTGGATTTTTGCCTCTTTTTTTCTTTGTTCATTTGTTTTGTTTCTTAAATTCCACATATGAGTAAAAGCATATGGTATTTTTCTTTCTCTGACTTATTTCACTAGGCATTATACCCTCTAGACCCATCTGTGTTGTTGCAAATGGCAAGATTCCATTCTTTTTTATGGGTGCATAATATTCCACTCTCTCTCTCTCTCTCTCTTTCTCTCTTGCTCACCTCTTGTTTATCCATCCATCTGTTGGTGGACACTTGGGCTGTTTCCATATCTTGGCTATTGTAAATAATGCTGCAATAAACATAGGGGCGCATATATCTTTGTGAATTACTGTTTTTGTTTTCTCTGGGTAAATACCCAGTCGTGGAATTACTAGATCATATGGTAGTCTCATTTTTAATTTTTTTGAGAACTTCCATACTGTTTTCCACAGTAATCATACCAGTTTGCACTCCCACTGACATTGCGCAAGGGTTCCTTTTTCTCCACATCCTTGCAACCCTTGTTTCTTGTGTTTTGATTCTAACCATTCTGACAGGTGTGAGGTGATATGTCATTGTGGTCTTGATTTTGTATTTCCCTGATGCTGATCGATGTTGAGTATCTTCTCACGTGTCCGTTGGCCATCTGTATGTCTTCTTTGGAAAAAAGTCCATTCATGTCTTCTCAGTTTTTAATTGGATTATTTGGTTTTTGGTTTTGAGTTGTATCAGTTCTTTATATATTTTGGATATTAACCCCTTATTGAATACATCATTTGCAAGTATCTTCTCCCATTCAATAGGTTGTCTTTTTACATTGTTGATGGCTTCCTTTGCTAGGCAGAAGCTTTTTATTTTGGTGTAGTCCCAATAGTTTAATTTTGCTTTTGTTTCCCTCGCCAGAGCAGACGTATTTAGAAAAATGTTTCTATGGCTGATGTCAAAGAGATTATTGCCTCTATGTTCTTCTAGGAATCTTATGGTTTCAGGTCTCACATCTAGGTCTTTAATCTATTTTGAGTTTATTTTTGTGTATAGTGTTAGAAAGTGGTCCAGTTCCATTCTTCTGCTTATAGCTGTCCAGTTTTCCCAACACCATTTGTTGAAGAGACTTTTTCCCATTGTATATTCTTGCCTCCTTTGTCATAGATTAATTGACCATATAAGCATGAGTTTATTTCTGGAATTTCTATTCTGTTCCATTGATTTATGTATCTACTTTTCTGCCAGTACCAAACTTTTTTTTTAAAGATTGATTTATTTATTTTTGAGAGACAGCATGTGTGGAGGAGAGGGGCAGAGGGAGAAAGAGAATCCCAAGCAGACTCCTCACTGAGCACGGAGCCCCACTTGGAGCTTGATCCCGTGACCCCGAGATCATGGCCTGAGCCGAAACTGAGTCGGATGCCTAACTGACTGAGCCAGCCAGGTACCCCCCAAATTGTTTTGATTACTACAACTTTGTAGTATATCTTGAAATCTGGGATTGCAATACCTCCAGTTTCATTCTTTTTCAAGATTGCTTTGGCTATTTGGGGTCTTTGTGGTTCCACACAAATTTTGGGATTATTTGTTCTAGCTCTGTGAAAAATGATGTTCGTATTTTGATAGGGATAACATTAAATCTGTGGATTACTTTGGGTAGTATGGACATTTTAACAATACTGATTTTCCCAATCCACGAGCATGAAATATCTTTCATTTGTTTGTGACATCTTCAATTTCTTCCATCAGTGTTTTTTTTTTAAAGATTTTATTTATTTATGTATTTGAGAGAAAGAGAGTGCATGAGAGAGAGAGAGAGAGAAGGAGGAGGGGCAGAGGGAGAGGAAGCAGCAAACTCCCTGCTAAGCAGGGAGCCCAACATGGGGCTCGATCCTGGGACTCCAAGATCATGACGTGAGCTGAAGACAGACCCTTAACTGACTGGGCCACCCAGGCACCCCTCTTCCATCAGTGTTTTATAGTTTTCAGAGTACAGGTCTTTACCTCCTTGGTTAAGTTTATGTCATGTCATTATTTTTTATTTAATCACTATGTGTTTATATTATTCTGATGATGAAATGCTCTCTCTCCATGGTTAAGCCATGTAGTATACGATTGAATTTCCTTTCTTCTACATTTTTTTGTTTTCCTGGAATAACAAACTGTCTTTGGTTTTGCATATATCTATCACTAAGGCATCCCCAAATACTTTGGCTTGTGTATCAAGCTCGCAGTAGTTTCCAGTTTCATCTTCTTGGTAGCATTTCTCCAGCATCTCTGTCCTGGGGCTGTCATCTGACTGGCTACCTCCTAGCACGACTGCTACTGTGCATTGCACAGCTGATATCTTGAGATCTCTCGTCCCATGTTCCTGGGGACTCCTTTCACCTGTGTCCTGGATCTGATTCCTTGCTTTTTTGGATCCTATGTCCTTGGCAACTCCCTCATTTTGGTGGAGCACATCATGCAGTAGCTTCCTGAGAAAGGAGGCACATGGGAGCTAAGTTTTTGAGAGTTTGCAGGACCGAAAATATCTTTAATCTACTCACACACCTGGTTTGATGGTTTGTCTGGGCCTGTGATCATAGGTTGAAAACAAGAGCCCCTGCAAAACTTACTTTTTGCATTTCTTTATCATCAGAGGACAGTGAGCTCTGCTCGTTGCTACTTGGAAATCCAAGGCCATTCTGATTCTGGATCCTTTGTCTGAGACCTATTGTTCTCCTTGGCAGCTTTCTGAATGATTTCCTTATCCCCAGTGTTGTAAGTGTCACAGGGTAGAAACTTGGTTCTTTCTCCATTGTGTTGTGCATTTGGTAGGTCCTTTCAATCTAGGAATCTGTGTCCCTTTGTTCTGGGAATTTTTCTTGAATTATATCTCTGATGATTTCTCTTCCTCTAATTCTGTTTTTGCTTTCTGGAACTCCTGTTTTTAGACACTGAACTTCCCAATAGGATTACTAGGCTTTTTCCTCCTGTATTGTAGATTGCTTTGTCTTTTTGTGCTATTTTTCTGGGAGATTTCCTTAACTCGATTTAGACTCTTCTGTGGCCATTTTATTTCTACGGTCATATTTCGATTTCCCAAAACCCTCTTTTATCATCTGACTTAGCATCTTGTCCTTATCTTTTGGCTGCAATAACTTGGATCATTGAGGATGCCGATGTTTGTTTTATTTCCTTCTGGTCTCTGTATTGTCTGTTTCCTCATACTCCCCTCCTTTTATCCTTTTATATTTTCTGTAGTGTTTAAAGACTTCGGCTCTCCATTCACATTTTAGAGAGGAACATTCAACAACTGTCTGAAGCTTGGAGTTCACCGATGAGGCTTGTCAACAGGAGGACCTCCCTGTGGTTTCTGACCTTCCCCACCTCCAGGTTTTTTCCTGAGTCTGTCGTATTCCCTAAAGAAGTGTCTCCCATACTCTGGAGAGCAGAAACTTGGCTGCCAGGATTCCTGGAGCTGAGGGTGGGAAAGGGCTGGGGTGATGGCTCCTCGTTCAGCCCTAGGCAATCACTTCTTTCTCATCTTCAGGATGGTGGCCTCTGGTATCTGTTGGTGCAGAGAACCCCTCAGTTCCCCTGTTGCAGAGCTTAAACCTCCAATCTTCTGCAGGGAGAGGAGGGGCATCGGGAAGGCGTCTAACTGCTTCTGTCACAGCCACCTTGGGCTGCCATAACAAAACACCTTTACAGGCAGGGGGGCTTACACAACAGAAATTTATTTGCTCCCAGTCCTGGAGGCTGGAAGTCCGAGATCAGGGTGCCAGCAGCATTGGTTCCTGGTGGAGGCCTGCTCCCTGGCTGTGGACAGCTGTCTTCTTGCGGTGTCCTCACGTGGCAGAGATGGAGAGGGAGGCTGGGAGAGAGAGATCTTCCTCTTATAAAGCCACCAATCCTATCAGATTAGGGCCCACCATTATGACTTCATGTCACCCTAATTACTTGCTGGAGCCCTATCTGGACACACAGGCACTCTGGAGGTTAGGGCTTCAGGAATTCGAGGAGACGCAGTTCTGTCCATAGCAGCCTCCTAAGCATACTTTTGGCCGATCCTCCTGTTTTCAGCCTCTCCTGTGCCCCTCATGTCCATTGGTGCTGGTGCTGTCAGTTCTTGAATCTTTGGGGGGCTCTGCGGTAGCAAAGGTTGCTCCAGCCTTACTGGCTTTGGCTGCAGATTGCTGGGGGCACATGAGCCCTGACCTGTCCTGTCCTGGTGCCCAGCTTGCGGTTCTGTGGAGGGCCTCTCCTTGCATCCTCTCTGCCTGTGGGCGTGAGGGCCTTCAGCGCAGTGTGCGCGGTCCACTGCCTTCCCCGGAAGGCCGCTGTTAGATCTTCTTTACGAGGACAGTTACGTTGTCAAAAATACCTGTCGAACAAATGAACGAAACCTCACCTTTTTTGTGGCTTAACACCCATCTCATCCTTCTGACCCTCCCTCGCAAAAGACGTGCCCTCCCTCTTTCTGTCCAAGGAAGCTCCCCCGCATACCGTGTCCTCTGGAAGCCCGTCCCAGCAGCCACCTCCCTCTCCATGAGTCGCCACCAGCTTCCCTTCCTCTGACTTTCTTCCTCCCACCAACTGTGCTTGCTCTTCCCGTCCTCACAGAGTCCCCCCTGGCCATGCTGCCCCTGAGGTGGGTTTTTCCGCTCTTTTCTCCTCTTCCTATGTGACTGCCTGATCCTGGCCCCCTCCAGCCCTCAGGCCTTGCCACCACTCAGCTGTCCAGCTCCAGGTCCCCGGTGGCATCCTCACTGCCAAAGCCATGGCCTTCTTCCTGCACACGCCTCACTTCTTGACAACTCACTCTGCCCCCGACTCCTTGTCTCTCAGAAGACATCCTCCCTCGGTGTCCTCTGCAACAGCAACCTGGTCTGACCAGCCCATTGCCCACCCACCTGAGAGGCCCGCACCCAGGCCCTCGCCACCTCACTCGGAAATATGCTAGGCATCCACTAGTTTGTTTTCATGTCCTCAGGGTCCCCTGGTCTAGTTTACACGCCCTGCCCCATCAGCCTCCCTGAAGCACAGCCTAACTGTGCGCCTTCAAGGGGCTTCCTACTGCCCATGGGCCAAGCCCAACCCCTTCGTAGGTAGGGGCTCCCAGACCTTCCGCAGTGAAGCCTCCAGTCTGACCTCCTCATCCCATGCTTGATTTGAACAGAGCTGGACGGCTTATCATTTCCCAGACACCCTGGGCAGGCATTGCTAGCCTCTTCCCTGGATGGCTTTCCCTCATCCTCCCACTGTCTTGTCTTCCAGGCCATCAGGGCTGCAGCTCTGGGTCCGTCCACCCCCAGTTCCTCTCCATCTGCCCCAGCCACTGGGGGTGCAGTAATCCTCATGCCTTCGCTTGTCCCAAACCCAAGCAGCAAAGACTTTCTGCGTGCATACTATGGGTAAGATGCAGTTGGACCTGGGGGCTCACCCTGCAGGATGTCCAAGGCCCCACCCTATCTCGGGGTGTTCTTCCTTCCTGTGCACAACTGGTGTATGCTTTTATTCTTGAGTAAAGTCTTCCCTTCCTTCCCCCTGGGCTCTTATCTCATCCCCGGCTGCAGAGGGAAGAGTTGAAAACAGAACAGGGAGGGTTCGGGCCTGACAGGACCGGATTTAAATCTTGTCTCCACCACTCACCAGTCCCATGACCTCAGGCCAGGCACCTGTCTCTCAGCTCACAGGGGAGTTTCCCTATGTGTAAAAAAAATTTTTTTTTAAGTTTTTATTTTTTATCTTAGAGAGAGAGCTCAAGAGAGTGGCAGTGGTAGGGGCGGGGGAGGAGCAGAGGGAGAGGGACAAGCAGACTGCATGTTGGGCGCAGAGCCTGATTGCAGGGCTCGATCCCATGGCTCGGAGATCATGACCTGAGCCGAAATCAAGAGTCAGATGCTGAGCCACCTGGGCGCTCCCCTGTGTGTAAAATTGAGGCAGTACTACCTGCCCCACAGGCCTGTAGCATGGGCTGGAGCTGATACATGGATGGCAGCTGGCACCTATCCCCAGTGGGCTCCACTGTGCCTTGGTCCCCTCCTGTGTGTTTGCTGTGTTCCTATGCATATGCTCCCTCCTGGACCACGAGACCCCCAAGGGTGGGCTGGCGCCTTGTTCCCCTTTATGTCCTCTGTTCCTGGCACAGAGTAGTCACTCAATGTGTGCAAGGGAGTGAACAGATGATGGTCAGCACCCTGTGTGATGAAGAACACAGTGAACAAGCCATGACTGGGGGAGGAACAGCGTTGTCTTACCAGTGATCTCTAATCGGAAGACCCTTTAACCCTTTGCCTTAATCAGTGGGATAGCTGGAGTTGAAAGTCCAAAGACAAATATTTTAGCAAGGCTTCCAGGACGCTTGGTTAATTACAAATGAGTGCTGTGTATCTACCCCACAGCAACGTGAAATGCCATGCTGGGGGTGGTGGGAAGGAACCAGGCAAACCTCAGAAACAGGTCTTTTACTTGGTGTTCCAGATAAATATTCTGATTTCTGGCAACTTTCTTTCTTGCAACTTTCATGCCATAAGGCAGCTTAAGGTAGCACTTTCAATATACCTGTGCGAATCTCAGTAATTTTTAAAATACACACTATGGATAGATTCTAAGTCTTTCCATGCTAGCTGGGATTATCATATAATTTGTCATCCAAATCAGAATACCCCCGAGTCCCAGGGGGACTATTGCTGATCACCCAGGGCACGGGCACAAACCCAGCCTCCCCAGCACTCTGGAATGAATAGTCAACCTAATACTGGTGTGTTTACTCTGTGGTTAGTCGGTGGTATGCCAAGAACTGCCATAAAACCTCGCGGGGAACACAATGGAGAAAATGAACACAAATTCCTGAAAATGACGTTGTGCAGTGGAGCTGTTGCAATGGAGATTCTGTTTGCAATCAGCTGCAACACCTGTATGACTCTATGAACCACAGACAATCACAATGCCGAGTGTCCTAAACGAAACAAAATTTTAAAGGGGGAGAATTGAATATGCCTTTTAAATTTCCACTTCATTTCAGACACTTCCAAATATGTAAATTAGTTTGATAGAGGCCAATTGTCAAGAATGCTTTTGAGTGAATGACCAGAGAGGAAAAAAGCCATGGGTTTTGCAGACCGCAAGGAGTCTTCATGTCCATCTGGACTATGAACAAATTAAGTGTGGAAGGCTCAGAAGTTCATGGTTCTGTGGCGCCGACAGTTCTGTGATAGGGTAATGAGGCTGGAGAGGCCCCTGATAAGGCTGTGTGTGCTGTTTCTCAGCCAGAGCTTCTGGCCCGCCCCAGCCCGTGCAGGACAGGTGGTGCACAGGTGGCCAGGGACCAGGCTCACCACGCTGCCACTGACTCACCTTTGTGAGATAGAGCTGTCTCCAAACGTGAGGACGAGGCTCCCAGGGGCGAGGCCAGGCGGAGTACTATGAAGGCTGCATGTTGGCTGCTGGGGGGCTGGTGAATAAACACAGGGAACAGAAGCCGGGCTCCCATGGTTCCCAGTGGTGTGGACAGTCCAGTTTCTACAGAGTTTCAAAAGGCAGGTTGGTTTGGCACCGGTGAGAGGTACTGACTGCCTGGAGTAGTGGAGGAGACAGGAAGTCTGGCAGGACTCTGAGGTTACTGTATCCAGCTCTGGGGTGGCAGGATTCAGAGCCGAGTGGAGTGGAGCTCACGGATTGAGGGGAAGGACACGTCCAGCAGTGGGAATCACACAGGGTGCACCCGGGGGACAGGCCACTGGGGACTGTCTGGGAAGTGAGGGGCAGCGTGGGCTCATGGGGGCGGCAGAAGCATGAGCGAGAGGAACAGGGGCCACGAAGGACTCTGAAAGCCATCTGCAGATTTTGGGCTTTGCTCTGTGGGTTTCTTTCTCTCCCATGAGAAGAAGAGTTGTAAAACTGGGAAGAGTAGAAGAAACATCCCTGGAGGAATTGTCAAGAGCCCAAAGATAGGTGAGAAATGGCGGGGGTTCCTTAGTTACCCGCGAATACATTCTCTGGGCCTTGACAAACCATCTCGAACCCCACTAGATGGGCGTCACAGAAAACTGGGAAGGGAAAAATGTCATAATTTTCCCCAAAGCAGAGGAAGTTGGATTCTGGAAAATATGGATGATAAATTTGATATTAATATTGGTTCTGAGCAAAAATTTTAACAGATCTTTGAGGAACTAGTGTGCATGAACTTGGAAGGAAATGAGGTCCTTAAGAGCCAAACCAACTTTGTTCGCTCTTTTTCACGGTGTTACCAGACTGGATTTACCGAGTGCTGGTAAAGATCCTTCACAAAACACTGTGCAAGATGGAGAGAAATGGGCTGGGTGAACAAGCAGTTGGGGCAATTTCATGTTTAGTTGGACAAACATGTCTAAGGTATATGGATAAATAGATCACTGGAGATTCGGAGCACAGAGCTCTGCCCCCTCCAGTGCTGCGGAGGGACGGACGTGTTTGTCAGTTACAAGGGGGGGACCCACAGTAAAGGGTTGGTTCCCGCACACTGCCTGTCGTCAGAATGCTGATGCGTTAGACGCCAGATATCAGAGTTTAAAGATTTGGGTTGGCTAAGAGGATGGGTTGAAACCAACGACATGGCATTTAACAGGGGTAAAGATAAATTGTGTTTAGATTTTTTTTTTTTTTTGGATCGATTAGTTCAATACAGGATGGAGAAGACCCAATAGCAGTTCATTTGAAAAGACTGATAGGTTTGTAATTGACCGGAAGTTCAACGTGAACCAACTGCTCAAAAAGAAAAAAAAAATCAATAGGAACTTCAGTTGCATTAAGGGAATTATAATATCCAAGTTGTTAAAGGGAAAGGCCACACAGGTCTGTCCTCTGATGTGACTTCATTCCGTTCTGGGTGCCGGGATTCGGGAGAAAAGAGCTCGGCTGAGTGAGGTAAGCATCACTTCAGACAAAGGGTTGAGAAACTATGTCAGGGGATGGCCAGGGAAGCCATGGACGGAGAGCAGGAACGCACTCTTCAAAGCATTTGAAAGCCTATGGTGTGTCCTGAGCAACTGATTCTGTCCAGCGGGTTTATTCATTCATTCCATTCATTCACTCAGCGTGTACTCCGTGCCGACTATGTCCAGCATGAGGGGTGTTTGGGGCATCTAATCTCCCGGGAGAGATGGACACACACACACACAAGTTCCTATAAGGCAAGGCCACTTCACATAAGGGATACAATAAAGTACCAGCAGATGTTGGAAGTGTAGCGGACAGGATCGCTCGGCTTCTATGCCGGTGGGCGGGGAAGGCAGGCGCTCAGGGCTGGGGCATGGGCAGAGGTCCAGAGCGTTCAAGAGCATGGCATGACTGAGAGTCTTGAACGGGAGCTGCCGATAGCGTGGTGCGGCGGGAGCGTGTCAGATGCCAAAGACAGCATTTGCCTCAGGAACACAGACACACTTGAAGTCTGCGCCAAGATATTTGCACTTAATGGGGTACGCAGCAGAGAATGAAATGCCATCATTAACCCCTCTCTGGGCCAGTTAACCCTGGAGTCACAAAACAGAGCTGGGAGAACAGGACACAGGCTGTGATGGCAGAGCCTCGGAACAGACAGCCTGCAACCAGGACAAGGGAGATGAAATCGCTCGGACAAAAGTGGGATCTGTAAAGGATGCTTTGGGGAAGGAGATTTGGGATAAAAATAACAGCCATCTTTTCAATAATTCAAGCTCTTCAATTTTGAAATGGCTGAGGGACCATTTGTCAGGGATGTTGTAGAGAAGTACAGGTGCATTGGCGGGCAGGTGGGAGACCGCAGAGTTTAATGTTCTTTACTGATGCTAGGAATCTCTGATTACCTCTCGTTTTATGGAGTGACAATCCTATCATAGGAAGTGTATTTTGTATTTTAATGTCAGTAATGAATGCTGTCCTGGATCTATGGAATAGCCCATTCTTCTTCTTCTTTTTTTTTTTTTAAAGATTTAATTTATTTATTTGACAAAGAGAGAGAGAGAGAGGCAGCCAGCGAGAGAGGGAACACAAGCAGGGGGAGTGGGAGAGGAAGAAGCAGGCTCCCAGCGGAGCAGGGAGCCCGATGCGGGGCTCAATCCCAGGACTCTGGGATCACGCCCTGAGCCGAAGGCAGACACTTAACAACTGAGCCACCCAGGCGCCCCTGGAATAGCCCATTCTTGACTTTGGGATTCTATGTTAACTCTGTTCGTTTGCCAGGGCGGTGGTAACCAAGTTCTACACACTGGGGGGTGGGGGCAAGGGCTTAAGCAGCAGAAATAGATTGTCACATTGTTCTGGAGGCTGAAAGTCAAAATCAAGGTGAAGGCTTGGTTGCCTCCTTCTGAGGGCCACGAGGGAAGGGTCTGCCCCAGGCCTCCCTTCTCGGTTTGTAGATGGCTGTCTTTTCCCTCTGTCATCACACGATCTTCCCTCTGTGTGTGTGTGTGTCCTAATCCATTCTTCATATGTGGACATCGGTCCCACCCTAACAACCTCATTTTACCTTCATTACCTCTATGAAGACCCTGACTGCAAAGAGGGTCATGTTCCGAGGTGCTGGAGGTTAGTACTTCAACATATGAATTTGGGGCCAACACAGTTTAACCCACAACACTAACCTAAGGGCAACTTTCCTTTGCTCTTAGAATATAGTCAGAACCTGCATGTGAGCAGGCCACTCTTCCTGCCTGGGTAACCTTCTCAGTTCCTCAGCCGGTCCTGGGTCCCAACCTGGCAGAGTGGCTTCCCCTGTTCTGATTTCCTCCTTTACCCTCAGACCAGTGTTCACGCTCTCTGGAATAATCTGAAACTCTTCCTTCTGCTTCTGTTTCTTAGCACTTATCATGATTCGTTATTATCTGCCTGAACGTCTCCTTGACTTTGAGGCCTATAGGGAGTAACACATTTTACACCATGACCCAGCACACATTTCAAGTAAAAACCAATGTTTTGCGTAAAAACTCTTGGTCTTAGTAAATTCAATGTATTCCACTATTTCCTATTCTGGTTCATTTTTAATTGGTCTTAAAATATGCATAAAATTTGCCATTTTAACCTTTAAGCACACAGTTCAGTGGCAGTAAGTATAATAACCCTGTGGTACGACCTGCACCACCATCCATCTCCAGAACGTTCTCATCATTCCAAACTGAATCTCTGTCCCCGTTAAACACTCATGTCCCGTCCCCCTCAGCCCCTGGCGCCCACCATTCTACTTCTGTCTCTGTGAACTTGACTCCTCTTGGGACCTCATGGACGTGCCATCACACAGTATTTGACTTTTTGTGACTGGCTTCCTTTACTTAGCCTAAGGTCTCAAGGTTCATCCACATTGTAGCAGAGGCCAGAATGTCCTTTCTTTTTATCTTATTTTCTTTAAAAAGATTTTATTTATTTATTTGAGAGAGAGCACACACATGCACGGTGGGGGGGGGCAGGCAAAGGGAGAGAATCCCAAGCAAACTCCACACTGAGCCAGATGTGGGGCTCGATCTCATGACCCTGAACAGAAATCAAGAAATCAGGAGTTGGACACTTAACCGACTGAGCCACGCAGGCACCCCGTACTTCCTTTTTAACACTGAGTAATATTCCACTCTGTGTATGTATCACATCTGGTTTATCCATTCGTCTGTCAATGGACCCTTGGTGTGTTTCCACATTTTGGCTCTTGTAGAATAATGCTGCTATGAACATGGGTGTGCAGATATCTCTTCAAGACCTTGTTTTCAGTTCCTTTGGGTATATACCCAGAAGTAGAATTTTCTGCTTCATTCTTTAAAGTGCACATACGACTCTAAATCGATTACACCCGGCCACCTGCAGTTTGCAAAGTACTGGGTTCTGTGGCTGTCTTCCCAGCCCCAAGCACGGTGCCTGGTACCGTGTAAACTATTTTTGGAGAAATGTTGAATTAAACAATAGATACACAAGCTACATTTCTGGGTAATTTTAAAAATTACTTTTCTACGAATGAAGGCTATTGAGCTCCCATTTTTCTTTCTCTTTCTCACATACTGTACAATATGCTGCTATTAACGCCACTGAATGCTGTGGTTATATTGTCCTCGAGAGTGTACATCACTTATTACAGTGACAACAGTTCTTGGTCTTGGGCCAGAAATTATCTCAAAATGACATGGAATACAATCTGTTAAAATGTTTGGGAGCAAAAACCACACATCATTAATTAAGTGTTCAGAGATTTTTCTTGGACTTCCCCC
This sequence comes from Ailuropoda melanoleuca, assembly GCF_002007445.2. Classification (NCBI taxonomy): domain Eukaryota; kingdom Metazoa; phylum Chordata; class Mammalia; order Carnivora; family Ursidae; genus Ailuropoda; species Ailuropoda melanoleuca. Next base: position 37,130,663 of record NC_048231.1, read on the forward strand.
ATGGATCTTTTTCAATGTGGTGTGGATTATACCTAATTGACTTAACATGCCTATCCTTGTAATTATACTAAATTTTGCTTTTTTAAGAGTGAGCTTTTGCCGTTGTGGGAAAAACATAGCCTTTAAGTATTCTGGGTTAAGAGTGTAATAATGATCTTTATCATCTCAAAAGCAAGTGGACTGAGTTCTTCATTGTTATTTGTAATTTTGCTCTTAGCAAAAGTAAAATCTTCTGCAAAAATCTCCAGCTCAATTTCTCTCCTGCCCCACTTCTGAATTTTCTTTGTTCTTAACTCTTCTTAGCTGTGGTCCAATAGCATACCTTAAATATGATAAATCAAGAATATTAACGTTCTTAAGAAAAGCCATCTTTTAATCATTTATTCATAATTATCATTTCCTTTCCAATTTGAGGAGTGCCGCAGTCAGCTTTTTACTCCAATCATCCTCTGTATTCTAATGCATCAAACTGCAAGGTGGAGTAGCGGTAGCACAGGACTGGATTTGAAGGGGAAAAGGAGGGAAATGAGAAGACGGACAAGGGCGAAGGTCAAAGTGTACCTGCGTGCAGTCTTGCCCTTGGAAAGCCCCTTCTCTATAGCACCTGCTTCTTGCTCTAGAGATGCCAAGGGTCCACCTGTACTGGGCAGTGGCAGGGGTGGCTTTGTGTGACCCTTCTGCCTCCCCTGCTCTCTATAGTTGGCCCTCATTTCCTTTCCCTGCCGAAGTTCTCAAATGTGCATCCACGTGTGCTCTCCTTTTGACACCCAGCAGCCCGGCTCCCGTCCCCCCTGCTCACCAAGATGCCCCAGGCCACCTGGCAAACCCTCTGCCACCAGATGGAAGGACCTTTGCCCAGCTTCATCCTCCTTGACCAGTCCTGCAGAGAAACCTGCAAAAATGCCCACCCCTGCAACTTCCTGTGCTCCTAGTTTAATGAAACAATATCCTATGCGGGTTTCCTGCCTCTCTTTCTTGACACTCCTTTGGAATTTCTCTCCTCCTGTCCCAAGGCTCTGCCCAACTTCTGTTGACTTACTGTCCTCACCTTTAGAAAGTTCATTAACAACCTCTACCCAAATCCCATTCTTTCAGTGGCACACCCTCTCCAGTCCCCAATTGCTCCGAGCATTTCTAGTAGGATGCTTGCTGTCCTCTCTTGGCTTTCCTGCCTCTCAAGCTGTCCGTCCTATAGCGAGGTCCCTCTGGCTCGTCCCTCTGACAGTGAGCCCTCCACCCGCCCTGGGCCACTCCAGCTCCCGGCCCTGGTCCCTGCTGTCCAGTCCACACACAGACTCCTCTCTCTAACACAGCTCCAACAGCCACTTGCTTGTGTGTAAGCCTCTCACCTCCCTCCTCCATCTGCCACCAGCTCTGTTCAGGCTCCTCTGCTGGCCCTTGGGGCCTCTCCTACCTGGCTCCCCACGCCCCCCCCGCAATCTCATTTCCCACCTGTCTGCAATACAAGCTGTTCCCTCCTCTCAGAGCAGCCCTTTGGCCTGTCAGCAGACCCAGGATCACTAATGCTGTCCTTTCCACCGTCCTTCAAGCTCTAGGGCACATTCCAACCGACCCCCGCAGCCCTTCACGGTCCCCCACACATTTTCCTTGTTAACAATCCCTCTTGTCCTCTGTGCTTGGTCTCCCTGACTAGGTCAGGGGGAAGGCCTTCGACCTCCCTTCTTCCTACAGCACCCACGGCCAGTTGTGGCTAAGCCACAGGCCAAACGTGCCACTTGCAGTGACAGAGCCGGGGCCCTGTGCCCAGTGAGGCCCACACAGTAAAGAGGCCCGTCTTTACTCATCTCACCTACAGGCTGGTCAACCCCTACAGGTGAATACCTACAACTCGAAACCATTCAGACATGTAAGTGAATTAGAACATGTACGCGAATCACGTGTCGTCCTAAGCCAGAAGTGAGTTGTCACTGTTGTGTGGCGAGGAGCACAAATGTTGGCAGTCTCTTCCGCACCTGGCCAAAGGATCGCCCAGCGCCATGTATTCTTCTCTCCATTTCCCAGCACCGGGCCATCAGGCGGAGCATGGTGAACTCCAGTCATTAACGCAGCGTGTGTGCGTGCGTGCGTGTGTGTGTGTGTGTGTGTGTGTGTGTGTGTGTCGGAAAAGTTGCAGAATGCTGGGTCTGGGTGTCTCTCCTGCTATGGAATTTCGTCGGAACGCGGTGTCTTCCTGAGACAGAATGCACACAGCTCTCCCCGGCCCCAGGAACCAGTTAACAAGTGTGTAATGTGACAAATCTGTACCGCAGGGGCTGATCAGAGGAGAAGGAGCGGAGCAGATGTTGTCGCTCCTTCCCAGGCCGCCCAGACTCTGCGGCCCGACGGGGATGAGCCGCGGCCTCGGTTTGAAGTGGGAGGCCGCATCCCTCTGCGCCCTTGAGCAGGCGGCCGAGCGGAGTCACCACCCGGTGCTAATCCTCCCTTGGGGCAGGGCCTCGCCGCGGCGGAGGACGTGTGGGGAGAGGGGCGCGCCGCGGCCGGAGGACGTGGCCAAAAGTGGAGCTGCTCCGAGGGGGAAACGCGGCCGAAAGGGGCTCGCGCGCTGTCCATGTTTGGTCCTGGAGCCGCCGGCGGCGCGGGCGCGGGGACGGGGCCTCCGGGGGGCGCGGGCCTCAGCGCCGGCAGGGGAGGGCTCCCCCGGCCGGGGCGGCGCCCCTCTCCCTTCG
>NC_048231.1:37133805-37265921 GCF_002007445.2 Ailuropoda melanoleuca
CCCGCGGAGCGAGCGCACCGGGCCGGGAGGCGCGTGGGGAGGCCGGGCTGCCGCGGGCGCGGGGACGTGTTGCTCGCCCGCTGCCCAGCTCGGGTCCGCCTGCAAGGCTCTGCGGGAGGAACTCGGAAAACAAATCACTTACCAGTGTTCACTCCGTGGAGATGTGCGCGGTGCTGTGGCAGCTGGACCCTCAGCAGCCGTTCACTGCTACTTTGGTGAAATCACCCCCGTGCAACGCAGTACACAGGCGGAGTGAACCTGGCTGGAAAGTGCTTGCACAATTTTGTTTATGGGATGGTAGATTTTGTGTTTTTGTTTTTGTTTTTTGTGTTTTTTTACAGGAAGGAAACAATAATAACTGGTAATGTGGCATCTTTGACAAAATGTAGAATCCTACGTGCTTGAGAGATTTTAGTCTCACTAGCAGGGTTGAAAAAGATTTTCACATCACACAGCATATTTTATGAGAACATGATGTATGATAATTCATGCACAAAAGTTAACCAGTTTTTTTTTCTACGTTGGATTTATTGCTTTATCTGAGGGTCCCAGAAGTTTGTTAAGGAAGAAACAATGTATTTTATAGAATTTGCCTGTAGTGCCATCAGAATAATTTGGAATTCTAGATGCATTGACAACTTGAGCAATTTATTTTGCAGTTGTAATTGTGATTTAGGGGAACTTTTCTAGCTCTTCGACACCTGTTTGCAAATAGGAGGTATTCGCTGTAGCAATAAAGATTACTGAGTGTGTCCATTCTTCCTCTATAATGATATTTTAATTTCGGGTGGAATTGATCATTGTCTTTTTCATGGAAGAGTTGTTCTGATAGTTTTAGCAGTGAATGATTTTCATGTTAATCACATGCAGGCCTTCATTCACTTAGTAATGCTCTCTTCAGTGGAATGAGAGAAAGTTTTGACTCTCCATATGAAACAGCAGTTTTCCAGAGCAAAGCCCTTGTGTTTTTGGTCCTCTGAAGGTGTTGAAGGCAGATAGAATGTATTTGGTTCTCTATGGGCCACTGGGATCCCTTATAGTTTAGGGTCATGGGAGCGTTTTGTTCTCCAATGAGTGAAAAGAGTTCCCAATTAAATTTTGAATGGTTTCCTTAAATGACTTGCAATCAGTCCTATTTGAATTACTATTTTTGGTGTGAAGGTACTGCCTCCTACGTGTTTATGATAGAATTCCCCTTATGTTAGTTGTGAAAGGCGTGTGGCTGAAAAATTATATGAAATGAATCCCAGGCATGAAGGATTTTAAAAATTAATATGTGGGCATATATGTGGACAGTTTGATTTAGGTTATGGAAATGAGCCTAGATATTTTTATTTGAGCAGTTGTTTGGGGGCCCGGTCATATCATTCCTAAATAGTTCAGTCGTGAAGTTGACCTACACATCTATTCATGAGTGTTTTGGTTTTCTGCCTTTTCTTGTTAAGTGCTAGTTTAGAGATATTGGTGAAGTGTCGTCCTGGCAATGATGTCTAGAAGAAGGTAACGGCCAGCTCTTATATATTGTATGGGCAACAGTTTAAAATAGCCAGAATCAAACGGTAAGATCACTTCAAAACACAATTGAATGAATCATAGCTGTTGAATTTCTTTTCTCAGAAAGTTCTTAGCTCTGTTTTTATTATGTTTTGGTTACCATATGAATAAACTTTACAGCAAGAGTAGTTTATGTGACAGAATGGGCGTTAACTAATGATGTCTCAAGCAACAGATGTTTTGATGTGAAATTATTCATTTTAAGAGGCTGCCATTAAGTAAAAGTATAATGAATACAATTTAGCTAATTACTATGATGATTCCATTAAAACAGCGGATCACAGAAACACCGTTTTACTAAGAATGAAATAAAACATGTGGGTATTTCATTAGCTGCACTGAGAAAATTTTTTTTCTTTTTAAATTAGAGATTTACATGACAATGGCCCAGACTACAACAGCATAATATACGAACTCCTCCATTTTCATATGTTGATGAAGGCTCATGCTTCAGATAATGACAGGAGCTAAAAAGTCATAGTTCAATATTAGGTTCGCAAAGAAAACTTTGTTCAAATGAATGAACTCTTGGTCTTCCTCTCGTCCTTTTTTCCCTTGCTCTGTCTCCTACCTAATTTGCAGTGGATCCTAAGTGTAAAGTCAGGCGGTGTCTAGCCTCCCCAAAAGACTTCATTCTCATCTTTCAGATCCTGGCGCTCTCCTTTCAGGAGAAAACTCATGCAGCATTTTTTTCTCCAAAGTATTTAGAACTCTGGTCAAAGAGCGAGAAACCACAAGCTTCTTTTATTGCTCCAAGAAAAACCACCGTAGTTGAAAAGTGAAGAAAAGTTATCATTTATAAGCCAATTCATGATTTGGGAAATACTTACCATTCTTTACTCCATATTTCTTCAAAGCCTCCCTTTGAGGTAAATCATATTGCATATGAGAAAACTGAGGCTCAGAGAGATTTGGGGATGGGGTGCCTGGGGTGGCGCAGTCGGTTAAGCGTCCGACTCTTGATTTCAGCTCAGGTCATGATCTCAGGGCTGTTGGATGGAGAGCCCCTGGGCAGGCTCTGCGCTCAGCAGGGAGTCTGCTTCTCTTCTCCCTCTGCCCTCTGCCCTCTGCTCTAGACCCTGAGCAGGACTAATCTGCTTTCTGTTTCTATCGATTCTGGATGGTTTAATGTAAGTGGAATCATCCTAATATTTGACCTTTTGCACTGGGCTTCTTTCATTTAGCGTAATGTTTTACACTTTGCCCGAAGTTATAGCATGCGTCAGTACTTTGCTCCTTTTTATGCCCAAATGGTATTCCATTTTATGGATAGACCACATTTCATGTATCCATTCTCCTGTTGATGAGCATTTGGATTTTTTCCACTTTTTGACTGTTCTGAATAATGATCCTATGAACATTCATGTACAAGCTTTTGTGTAGACCTATGTTTTCATCTTTCTTGGGTAGATACCTAGGAGTGGAATTGCTGGGTCATATGGTAACTCTGGCTTTTAATATTTTTGAGGAACCAATCTGAATTTTTTGAAATCTCCATATGAGCCTCTTTTTACATTACACCCGTGGATGAAAGAACAGGGAGTTGAGCTGGATCAAAGAGGGAGAGAAGTGAGAGCGCAGTGTAAAATGTTGCTATTTTGTTTCTGTGAGTCACTTTGGATACTTTTCATCAATTGCAGCTCACCAGAAGGATCCCGCACACACTGTTGCTCAGATGCTGTAGGTTAGAAGGTGTTTGAGGGGACCTAACAGACATTTCATCTTGTGGTTTCCTTTCTTGAGCCTTTGAGCTGTTTCTTCAAAGTACCGCTTACCCAGGAACCCAAATGTAAAGTGGATGAACATGGAGCTCCTTCAGCTGAAGTAGGAAGAGCACAGCACGCTGGCCCTCCTCGCCTGCCACGGAGCCAGGCCACCCATCCCTCCAGGGCTTGAAATCTCGGGTGTGTGGGAGGATGCTCCAAACGTTATTCAGCCCCTGCTGAGCAGTTCCAAGGGGCTGGAAACTCACTGTCTCTCCCTGCAAGCCATTCCTTCTGTGTGACGTTTCAGACTGTTGGTTCCTGTGTGCACTCAAAATTTGGCCCAAGTTCTGTCTCTTGGGTCCACAGAGAATAGGTTGAATCTCTTTTCCATACACTAGGTTGTCACATGTTTGAAAACAATTATGATAGCTCTTTCTGAAGTCTTCTTCTAGCTAAACATTGCCTTTGAAAAAAAAAATTCCTTATACAATACAATTTTAGGCTCTTAATCGTTTTGGATTGCCTGATCTACGTGTGTTTCCTTTTGTCTATATGCCTTTTAAAATTGGACACAACTGAATGTGGTATTCCAGACATGGTATTTAAACAGAGCAGAATAGAGCAGGATACTTCACCTCCCTTATTCTAAAGTTTATACTTCTTATAATGTAGCCTAAGATGATATTAGCCCTTTTGCTTATCATTTCACATTGTTACCTCTTACTGATTTTCACTTAAAATTCTTATCTGTTTTATATGTATAATGGATAAGACCTTACTTTTCTTACTTTTACCTTTCTCTTTTGAGGGGTAATTTCTTCCAGCAGGCAGAACCCTGTCACGTTACAGCACAATTATAATCTGGGTCACGATGCTGTAAATAATCCTGGTGCTCATATAAAATACTTCAGCATTATCATAATGTGGAAATTGGTCATCATCTTAAAGGGTTATGATTCTGGATAGCAACCTTTTCTCCATCTTTCTTTGGAAGGTGTCATGAGAGACTACCGAATTCCTTCTAAAGCCTGTACATAGTTTTAAGTACCCGTTCGTCCCTGATCTTCTCCTGTAGGTGTTACTTTTAATAACCATGGCAGGTCAAGTCTATGGTACCTGCTACTCCCAGTCACGTTTTGAAATCTTTCAAGCTGCTATTTATTTTTTCTAGTTTTGAAATGGAGAATCTTTTTAATTTCTAGGGATTTATATTTTGAAAATTAAGAATTATTTATCTAAAATCTTGAGCATCTTTTGGCATCTATAATACCGACGACGTTCTCCTAACTAGGATCATGATAGACTTTTCAAGTTGGCGTGTAGTTGGGTGTACGACAGGATCAAGGCATCCTTGTGAGGAAATCATCTGAACTCAAAACTATGAAGTCTTCTCAAACCTCTTCTGCGTTTCCGTGTGGTGACCGGGCACTGGCTTGGGCTTTCTGTGATAGCAAAATCAAGAGAGAATGCTTTCATGGAAAGTGCAAAGCAAGCACCCATTTCTTCTTAGTACCCTTGGTACTCCACCCGGCAAGGAATTTAGTTTATAGCCAAACCACAAGCATTTATGACATTATAAACAAACCCAAGAATTTTGGTGGAAAATTCACGAAACTGTGTTCAAAAAGTAACCAGTAGTTGGTTATTGTTAATTTCTGAGACAGTGAAGCCTTTTCGTATATTCTGTTAAGAAATAAACACTTCAGCTGAGTGGACGGTAGATAAGGAACGAGAAATAACATCTTTGTTTCTAGTGTTACAGTCTGTTCAGGCCACAAAACTAATAGCGTGAAAAACTGAATCACAACGGCTTTGAAAATTCTACATGAAAGCATTGCTTTTATTAGTAGGGATTTGAAATCAGTGGTATTTTGTGCTACTAAAAATCTCTTTCAGGAAAAATGTTTTTATTCCTGTTTAAAATCCTAGCTTATTAATAGAGGATTTCTAATAACAAAATGTTTTAAGTGCCAGCAGAAACATGAGTAATCAAAAAAACTATGCTGTCAGCTCTGAAAGCTGTGTAACTATTTATCAATGCAGCCCCTCCCCCCAGAAGTTGGTGATTTTCTCACTAGCTGGTTGACACATACATTTACTATTCCGCTGGTTGTAGTGTATTTGTTTGATGTGGTCCAGGCCTGGCGGCGTCCTGGGGCGCAAGCAGAAACAGGGGTGCATCCTCTTTGGTTTGCTATAAAGAAATAGCTGTTTAAAAGAGTTTATCCTGGGGCGCCTGGGTGCACAACGGTTAAGCGTCTGCCTTCGGCTCAGGGCGTGATCCTAGCGTTCTGGGATCGAGCCCCACGTCAGGCTCCTCCACTATGAGCCTGCTTCTTCCTCTCCCACTTCCCCCTGTTTGTGTTCCCTCTCTCGCTGGCTGTCTCTATCTCTGTCAAATAAATAAATAAAATCTTTAAAAAAAAAAGTTTATCCAAAAAAAAAAAAGTTTATCCTTCTTTAAGGTACTAATTTTTAAATGAGGAGTTAGGTAGACGCCCTTCCAATTTTGTTTCCTCTAAAGCTGTATCTTTATTGGAAAATACTCTTGGTGTGGAAAACCACATTTTTTGCAACATACTTAGTCGTGTCTTAAAATGCAGGATTTATTCTGCCAGCTTTCTGGAAGAGATCTGAACTCTCTGGGAGTAATAAACTACCCTAGATTTCCCTAAGAATCATCCTAGACTTTTCTGTGCCCCATCCTCCCGTCCCAATCCGCCCCATGGATTCTGCTCCCTGAGTATCTGATAACCCATCCCTTCTGCTCAGTTCAGACACTCATCTCTTCTCAGCTGGGTTTTCGTTTGTGTTTAAAATGGAAGCCCCAGACTAGTCTTTCTGCCTCCAGTCTCAGCCTCCTTCAGTGTGCTCCTTTTTTATTAAACAGCTAGGGTATCCACCGTGCTCATTATTACACTGATGGGGGGGCTGGTTCCAAGGACACATATGGCCGACGGGGCCCTTGCCTTCGGGAAGCCCTCGCTGCTTGTCGGGAGCTAGACATTCAGTGCTTCCTTCACGATGAGTGACTTGGTGAGCCCGGGGAGGACGGAGCTCACAAATACAAGGACAGTGTAGAGTGTTGCAGGGCGCTGGACTCGAGGGATGTGTATTGGGGTTTCTTTCCAGGATGAGTGCAAGTCGGACACTGTGAGGGGGTGGGGAGTGTGCAGGTGGGGGGAGAAGAGCAGTCCAGACCAGGGACGGCGAAGAGCAAGTGGAGGGTGGAAGCACTTTTGGAAATGGAAAGCTCTCATGGGGAACGAGGCAGGAGTAGAGTGGCTTGAAATGAAGCTGGGGCGGGGGGGGGTCCCATGGGGCTTCTCGGCCACATTAAGGAGTTTGATCTTATTCTGAGGAGCAGAGAGGATGTGGCAGAGGATTTTGAGGAAGGGAGTGAGGCGGCCACATTCTCCGGGATTTTTAAAGAAGGTACCCCCTGCAATGTGGAGGGTAGGCTAGCAGGGTAGGGGAGGGTGGAGGCGGGAGTCCGTTGTGTGAAGTCAGGGGACAGTGGTGGTGATTTCCACTTGAGGGCTGCTGAGGGCCCACCTCACCAGGACTTGTGTCGTCAAGGGGCAGGGAGAGGAGGGAGCCGGGGATGACACCCAGGCTTCTCGCTCATCTGACTGAGCGCCATTTGCAGGGAGAGAAGGAGCCAGAAGGCTGGGCAGGCAGATGATGGTTCCGGTGTGGCTTGTGGGTGTGAGGGACTGTGGAACATGCCAGTTGAAGAGCCGAGCGGGCTGTGGGCTGTGGGGTCTGGAGCCGGGGAGATGTCTGTTAGGCGTGAAAGTTCGAGAGCCATCAGAATATTGCAGCTGAAGCTATGGTACAGATGAGCTCACCTAAGGAGAAATTTGACGTCTTTGGAACGCTCTTTCTGGAAGACAGATCTGATCATAACAGGCTCCTGATTGAAAGTCTTTAGTGCGCCCCCCCCCCACCTTGGGCACTCAAGGCATCTTAGAGGGGGCTGCTGGCTTAGCCTGCTCCTGGCTCCCACCTGCCTGAGGCTGCTGAGGTCTTTCCCTGGTGGCCATGGGGTTATCTCGCATAAATCTCTGTTTCCACTATTACCCCAGAGGCCTGTCACTGCGGCTTAGTTGCACACCTCTCATTGGGCTGTCACCACCTTGCGGGCCGGGCACAGTCTCCTGGTGATCTCTCAGTGTCCACGCTTCAGCAACGCCTGCTACCTCATGGGTCTCCTGCTGAACACTGGCTGAGTGGGATCAGGGACCACCTTCTTTATCCCAGAGCGCCTCCTCACACGCACACCCCAGCGAAATGGCTCGCATGCCATCGTACGCTAAGTCGTGCTTGGAGAAAGCGCCCGAGCCGCGTCTCCGTATGCTTGAAATAACGTGTGTGTTTGTATGTTACACCTCACATGTGTGTATAGCTACACGGTATGCATGCAGGCACACATGTCACGTGTGTGCGCATACCTGCATACCTCGCATGACATTTAAGTCTTGCCCTCATCAAAGACCCAGCAGACTCAGGCATTCAGAAGAGAAGGCATCGTAGGTGAGGGGACCTCACTGGGAGAAGCCAGAAGCAGGTGAATGCGACGGCGAGGAGCCCGGCCTCACCTGCACAAACATCACAGAGCGCCTCGAGCTGGACGCTGGCTCTCGAGTCAATAAGGAGGAACATTTGCAGAAAGCACTTGGTGGTTCAACAGGCTTGAAACACATAATTTTCAGCCAAAGTAATTGACACAATGAAATAGTTCTTGGCAAAACCAGCCTTTTGAACATTGAAAGAGATTTGGCTGTTAAATCAGCCCCCCAAAAAGTTGTTTTATATAACAAGAATTTTACCATTCTTAGAAAAATATGCCCCAGGCGAGAAACAGTTGGGTGGACCTGAGACTGGCTTAGGCTAGAGCATCGTTACACGTTTTAGCCCCAATTAGAGTGCCGAAAACAGCTGAAAATCCTTAGGAGGAGAGCTGAGTGACGAGACTTCGTCTGTTATGGAGTCCCTCGCAGTGCCAAACCGTTCTGCGTGTGAGTCGCGGAGACCGCTCCTCGGGGGCCGTATGGGAGATCTAATAAAGATAATGATCTGTTAGCATGGTTCCCCCAAATTAGTCCTTTAGAAGGTAATTAAGCAGGACTGCCCACACTCCAGTGCCCTCGAAGACTGAAATCTGGCTCCATGCGTTATATCTTCACCTTCCATGAAAACGCCCCTGTTCTGAGCCGATATAATTTAATTATATAAAAATACATGTCCATACTGCATCCTGTCCCGAATGATAGCACTCTCACCAGAGTCGTCATTTCTAGACTGGAGCTTTCCAAGGTAGGGCCAGGGCCTCCTGGTCTCTGGCTCCCCACTCAGGGCCTGTTGTACTGTGTGGGCTGCAGCGGAGGAGAGGGAAGGGGGCGGTGCTCTCAGCAAGCAGGGGCAGGGGCCCAGGACTGAGCGCTTTAGGGGGACCCCCCTTAATCCTCACTGCGCCCCTTTGAGGTGATGCCTGTTATCAACTGTGTTTTGACTGGTGAGGTCAGCAGAGGCCCCAAACTTTGGGTGACTTGCTCAAGGTCCCCTGGCCAGTGCTTTTCAGAGCTGGGATTTGAACCCAGGCACTCGGCTCCGCTGTCCACAGCATGCTGAGAGCTCAGTTACGCTCCATAAGCGAGTGATGGGTCAGAGGTGGGGCCAATCATGGATGTGGAGGGGGCTTAGGGAGTGGGTTCAGTCTGTGCCTTGCTTCTCTGGGGGACCACGTGCCGAATACCAGCGCAGACCTGTGTGCCTTTCCCTGGCTCACTGTGGGGTCTTCGGACACATTTCCTTGTCTTCACCCCTGTTTCCCTTCCCCACTTCAGCACTTTCTGAGGCGGAAATCCCATTTATCTCTGAGTTGCTCAAAGTCCCACAGAAATTGCCCATAGCTCAGAGGATGGGCTGGGTCTGGAACCGCCTCCCACCTGCCGCCCTGGCCTGGGGCCTCCTCTCCCCGCAGGCGCCCTTGGATTCTGCCACCCTGGCTGCTTCTGGCAGCGTCTGAAGGCTCCACCTGCTTGAGGTGCATCTGCACGTGCTGGGGCCCCTGCCTTCCCGTCCATCTTCACTTGACCACTCCTTGTCCTTCGGAACCCAGCTCTGTGCCCTGGGAAGCCTCCCTGGCTCAGAGCTGCCCGAGGCCAGCTCAGCCGGTGTCCCGAGCCTCCTATCTGAGTATCACTGCAAACCTTGATGTCCCTCTGGACCGGCAGCTCCTAGAGGACCACACCGCGCGCCTTCCATACCTGTGCACTGACCCGAAGAGCGGGTCATTGCAGTCTGGTGACCGCCTGCCAAGGCAGCTGTAACATTCTCTCTCAGTGGCCCCTGCGACAGCGGTCACCAGCCTTCGTGACGCTGGTCAGCCTTCCTGTGAGCGGCCCTGGTACTTTCGGTGCTTCTCCAGCACCCTTGCACTATCGTTATTCCCTCGCTTTCCTCAGAACCCTTTTACAAAATGTTTAATTGTGCTGAAACGCACATCACATAAAACTCACCATTTTAACCGTGTGAAGCCTGAAGTCAGGTGACACTAAGCACATTCACGTCACCACCGTCCATCCCCAGAACACCTGTCATCCTGCAGAACTGAAACTCCCTTAAACCCAGACTCCCCTGCCCCGCCCCCAGCCCCTGGTGCCCCCCATTCACTTTCTGTCACTGTGGGTTTGACTGCCCTACAGACCTCATGTGAGTGGAATCACGCAGGATTTGACCTTTTGTAACTGGCTTATTTCACTTGCTGAACCCTTTTAAAAACGATCGTTCGATGAAGTTCTAGAATCCCAAACTGAGCAATGTCTAACTAAGGGTTCAAAGCCAGGCATAACGAGTGGGATAATTACCTCGAAGTTCAAGGCTGTCAGAGCCCCTGCTGGGTGTCACCTGATCACACCCACTTGCGATCCAGCAGCTCTGCTCAGCCTGTGTAAAGTCTAAGCTGCTTATCTCTGAAATCCCTGTAATAAAAAGTGTGTTCTTTCCCCCAAGCTAGCGTCAGTATGAGGCCGGGCTCCAGAAGGGTGGTGCAGAGTTCTAGAAACAGGGCTCAGGCTCAGAACTGTCCTGTACGCCCACTGAATAGCAACAGAGGCCCCTCTGACAAGCAGAGCAGGGTCACAAGTGTCTAAGCTCTCTTAGGAATGGAGGAGGTGGAAAAAAATGTTAGAGCAGTTTAGAAAAATGATGAGGGGCATATGTTTGCTAAAGAAATTCCGTGACATATGCCTTCTAATCACCAATAGCATGCATTCTCTCGCAACTAGCTAAGAATCTAAGAAAGGAAACAGCAGATGTGGGACCCATGATCTAGGAAGGATCTGGGCGGGAGTCTTGGAATATCTCCTGAGTTTCTTTCTTTTTTAGAGATCGCTGTTACACATTTGGTGCAATCCACTGACATGACTGTCTGATTGGAGCATCTCATTTGCAGGACTGTTTAAAAAAACTAAGCAAGCAGAGGCTGCCCGTGTTTTGTAAAGTGAATCATGAGCTTTTGAGAACTAGCACAAAAGATTACGTGCGTCTCTTTCAAGACCCTCTGTGGTCTAGCAACAAATCACTGTTTCCGAGTTTCAGAGCACGGGCTTTGGAGAAGGACAGGTCTGGGTTGGAATCTTGATTCTGTCAACTATGAAGAAGCTGGGGGAATCGACACCCTGACCCCACTCTCCTCCCTCCCTCCCTCCCATCTGTTGCTCTGTGCCCCGCTGGGCAGACTCAAAGGGAGCCAGAGAGCAAAGGAGCATGTTGCAACACCCCCAACCCCAGCAGCCTCCTAGTGCAGAGGACAGGACAGAAGAGCGGAGGGAGGACCTGGAGGGCCAGCACGAGAGGCCCAGCAGCGTGGTCTACGATGGAGAGGTTCGTGCCGGGTAGTGAGTGTTCCCTCCTGCTGTCTTGAGGGTTGCAACAATGTTGATCTATCCTGGTAGGAATCCCATCGATGTTGGATTTGGGGTCCTAGCACATCCCTCTGCCTACCGTGTGCATCGTTCCTCTGGTGTGCCGAGAATTGCTTTGGTTCTGTAGTCCTGCTTTATCGACCGCTCCCCCTCCTGTCCCCACGCTGAGATGTGGTTCATCCTGGGGCCCCGCCGGGACCATCTCCTAGCGGACTGTCCCCGTCTCTGCCAGGTTATGACGCGCACACCTCTGATCGGCGCGTGGCTCACCCCATCGTGCGTTATGGGTGGCTGTGCGCCTTTGTTTCCACCACCAGCTGGTGAGTTCCTTTAGGGCAGGGACCCTATATTGTCTTTCTGTTTCACTTCCTTCCATTGCTCTGCAAGGTGCTTTGCACCCCGAGTATGTTTAATAAGCGCGTGTCAAATGAAAAGTCAATAGTGAAATTTTAGAAAGGGCCACGCTGTCGTTAAATCATCACGAAAGGCCAAGGGAGAACGTCCTGACCCTGAAAAGCTTTTCGGCATTACCAAACCGTTTCCTCATTGTTGACGATAGGGAGATAGCCCAGTCATACGTAGCAAAGCCCCTTAACGAGCGGAGGATGGATGTACAATTTTATTTTGTTTATTTACCTGACTGCTATTCACCGTGGCCTCTAAACACAGTCCACCCACTGTCATCCGTTCCAACATCGGGGGGATGGTTGGAGAGATGGGACAGTTTCACACAAAACCCCATATGCTGCGCACCGTGGACTGAGGGAGTTTTCAAGAGTGATTTTGATGCTATTTTCATCTGCTTTACTGACCGGAAAACATCACCGCAATGTAAAACATTCTCCTCTCTAGGATTTTAGAGTACTCAAAGCTCCTTCAGATATTTTTCTCACTGAATTCTCACAAGCAGACTCTGAGGCAAGTAAAATACTGTTCATGACACTCATTTTACAGAAGGTCCGGGAGACAGATGGATGCTGCCAGCTCGCCGCGGCCACACAGGGGAGGGACGGGCCTCAAGGGCAGGTCCCATCCAGGGCTCTGGGAGCTGTGCCTTCTCTTCCTTGTCCTCACGTGAGCGCTCTGTTTAGAAAGAAAATGAGACCGAGATAATTGCATCTCTTATTCTGCAAGTTTTGTTGTTGCTTTGCTGGATCTTGAAAATTATTAATGCACTCTGCCTTAGGAAAAGTGACATTTAGAAACCTGGGTGCATAACACGTAAGCCGTTGTAAGATTATTTACAGGATTCCATAGCGTCTTCTTAAAAGTGTGAATTTCCTTGTCTTCTTAAATATCATATTTACTGGACATGGACCTTATTCTTCAGGACCACATCCTGGGTATGGTGTCTTGCTTTTTTACTTTTTTTTTTTTTTTAAACTCTTCTTCTCCCTGAAACCACCATCTGATGCTTAAAGGGCTGGAGAAACTGCTGCTGTCACCACCGTACACCCTCATGCGTGTGGTTTTCCATTCTGGCTGACATGTGGGCTGCGACACGGCTTGGCCAGAAGTGTGTCCGGCGCTCAGACAGGTGCCCTGGAGCCCAGGCTGGGGCTTTGCCCGTTTGCTAGATCCGCCCTTACCACCGGCTTTGTCTCAGGTGCCCTGAGATCCAGCAGCCCCAAGGGACAAGCAGCTGCTAAGTCAGCCCATATCCCTTATCTGTGATTTCAAAATCCAGAAGGCTCTGAGCCCCAAATGTTTTTTAGTAACTCGTTTGTTCGTTAGTCTTGGCCTGCTCTGAAATCACTTGGTGAGGAAAAAACAACTCATCTGAATTGAAGCATGTGGTTTTAATGGTTTACATCTATTTCTTCTTAGACGAGAGTTCTGCTTTCCTGTATTTTTGAGTGTGTTTTTATGGATGCTGCCCCAGGAGCTTCTGGGGACGTTGGGTAATTTGTGTGTGTTCCGTGCTTGTGTTCTGAGGTCAAAATCTGAATTCAGAAGCAGATCAGGTACCAGTTTAGGGAGAAGGGGTTGTGCACCAGTGGGACCCGATGGCCAAGCTGGCCCTGTGCCCTGGGTGGTTCCTGCTGAGACTCTGCACGGCTGGTCTCCCCAGTGTCCTGGACGCTGGCCTGATGCGTGGCCAGCATTCAGGGGAAAGCCTGGCTTGTAGGTGAAGGGTGCCCCTGGAGGGAACCGTAAAGCCACAATAGGACAGCCCCCTGTCACAGAGTCCTCCATAGCCAGCCAGGTTCCCACAGAGCCAGGCGGCCAGCGGCTGATTTTGTGCTGAATTTTGTCCCGGGAAAGCCAAGTTCAGGGCGAGTGTACTGAGTTTACTGTATTCCTCCCTCCCGCCCGCCCTCCCTTGCTTCCGTCCCCAGCAGTCTGTGTGTCTCCTATTAACCAGGCCTGGCACTTGCCTCGCGAAAAGTAGCAGTGACGCTTCACATCTGCTCGCTGTCTCCAGCTGGTAGACTGTTGGAGGTCCTCGCCCCAGGCTCCCACCGGTCCACGGCAGGCTGGGGCTGGCCTTTTCCTTAGCGGAGGAGCTGGGGGTGCGTGGCTCGGCGACACCCAGTTCTCCAGCTGCAGACCCTGCACTTCGTGCTTTCCCTGCTGCTTTTGGAGGCCCTCACAATTATTTGTTGATTTGGACCAAATTTGTAACTTCTGAGACTCACCTTTTCAAAGCCCAATCCAAATGAAGGGGTGGCTTTTTTCAGATTCCTGGGACTAAGCCGCTGACTGCGGCGTGCCTCGGTTTTCTGTGCTGTGAAGTGGGTTTCCTGATCCTGCCAGGGAAGCGGTTGGCGTGGCCATGCTTCGTGAACCCCGGCACTCTCCTTGCCCACGTGGGGAGGGGCGGTGACGCTTTTCCACCCCCGCAGGTGGATACGTCTGTGGGGCGCCCCCCCATGCCTTGTGGGGTTCACCCCCATACTCCGTTCCGACGTCCTCAGGAGTGTTGCCTCGCTTCCTAAGTGAACAGTAAACTGAGTTGGAGTTTATACAGCACAGAATGATCTTGGTGGTCTGGGCTTGCTGACGTTGTCAGGGGCGCCTTGGCAGGTGTGGGGCTCCCGAGGCCTTAGTCACCTATGCCTGAGGACACCCACTAGGCCATGTCTTTAGGACACCAGAACCTCTAGGGATGGATGGAGAAAGTCAACCAAATGAATGTTGTTTAACTAACTCTAAAAATGTAGATTTTAGGCAATATCCACATGATGATTCCTTTTTTGGTTTACTGTAACTAGAAATAGTAACTGTGAGGTTGGGGGATTAGCATCTGAACCTAGCTGCCTTTTGGAAGAACCAAGTAGCATTCAGGTGTTCCTGGGAGTTTCTCCCCTGCTAGGAGCCTCTCGGTGACCCTTTCTGGTTGATTATGCGCGCCAGGGTGCATGGCCCTCTTCCCTCCCCAGACAATGGGTTATCCCAATTTGTCTGGCTTGGAGGTTTCCTCCATACCAAGGAGACTCAGAGTGTTAAGATTTAGGGCCCTTTTGAAGTGGGTGGGGTGGCAGGGGGAACACAGGCTTCTCGGCAGGGTTGCTGAAAGTTTCAGGGGTCAAGGAAATAATATAAACCTTTGAATAGAGGCCCGAATAGTTTGTTTGGAGCTCCCGGTGACTAGCATCTCGGTTACCAACTGCTTTGTTACAATTTGCTTTTCTTTAGCTAAACAGTCTCACATGGTTTTAAAAGCAAGTGAAGGGATGGAGCTTTTCTAAGTGTAATGATTCTCTTCCCTGATCCATGGCGAGCAAGGGGAGAGTGGGCGGAGGGCCCTTCAGCCAAAGGGTCTGTAATTCACACTGCCAAAAAATCCCTTCCACACTGTCAGCCCCACGTCGTTCTCCTCAAGGCTGAATAAATTAGGTGCTGCCCTTGGAAACGAAGTGCCCTGTTTGGCCAGGAATCTTTGCTAGCTACCTTTCTTGAGGAAGGATGATTAATCTTCTTGTGCCCAGCAAGAGGATTCCCGGTATGGCTGAACCAGTTCTGTGTGCTTTGAAATACCAACCCTGTCAATTTCGTGTTTCTCGGTGAGGGAGCAGCAAATGACAAATTCATGCAAGGGAAGTACTGGCTTTGATTTAAGGGGAGAAAATACAACAGTTGCTTAGCTTTAAAAAAAAAAATCTTCAAGGCAAAAATTCAGATGTCGCATATACATTTATATGGGTTTTTGGTTGTAGAAAGGACAATCTGGTAGATTATCAGGACTGACAGAAATAACGACCTGTTAATGAAATATAAAGATGTGAAAAGACAGTCAACTTTGCATATAATTATGCTAATCCAGGTCAATAACAAGTTATCAAGTAAGGGTAATGAAACAACAATGGACAACGTGGATACTTAGGTCGATGCTCTGGAACGTCCGACCCAGAGTCCCTTTTGCACAGAGCCTGGAGGTGCTGGTGGGCTTTGAGGCGCTGTGGACTGCCAGCCTGGAAGCCGGCTGGGGCCCAGGGGGGACCCACGGCGTCAAGGTCCTGTGTCTGACACACCTGTAGCCTTCCGCATTGTTTTGTGTTCTTGTAACTCCTAAGAGACCACATTGTTCACCCCACAAACAGTCAAGAATGCAAAGCAAAGATGGAGCCATTGTCATTTTCTGCAAACCTAGAGATGGAGAGGACCTGCAAGGATTCAGGGCAGAAACTCCCCTTTAAATAAGAACCCCAAAAGAGGGCCGAAGGAACCAGGTGTATTATAAAGCAGTTTTTAAATTACTAGGTCATAAAGCCAAGAGTGGAGTTTGTTAAATACAAGTCAAGGCTGTTTTACAGAACATGGAGGCTTGCATCGTAGCCCGGTGGAGCCTGTTGAAGCCGGTCCAGCTCCCCTCCCTCTCCCCCTCTGTCCCACCCTTCTCCCTCCCTCCTCTCCCCTTCCCTCCGCTTCCTTCTCCTCTTCCCCCTCCGTGAATCCTACAGCACACGGACCAGTCAGCTCCCAGCCATGAAGACGCCTTTTCCCACATTCCTAGGCCCCCACTGCTCCTCTCTGGAGTGTCCGTCAAGCAGGCGGGCCTCAGTGGTCCTTGCTGGAGCAACGACAAGCTCCGAGTGAGTGACTCTGTGCTGGAGGCTGTGCTAGGCCAGTGTGCTCTTCACTCCCCCAGCAGTCCTGTGTGGGCAGGCGGACTTAGCTCAGGTTTGTGGATGGAAGAGCTGAGGCCCAAGAAGGCAGAGCAGTTTGCTCAAGGTCACACAGCTAAGGGAGTGGCAGAACCAGCCAGCATTCAAACTCTGGTTGGTTTCATTCCAGAACTTTCTTGTACAACCCACAGCACAGGGTTTGGGCATTGCCTCGTCGTCTTGAAAACTGTGAGCTTGAATTCTCCCCGGTGCTTAAACAGATCTGTGAGGCTTTGTTTTAGAA
The DNA here is from genome assembly GCF_002007445.2 of Ailuropoda melanoleuca. NCBI lineage: Eukaryota > Metazoa > Chordata > Mammalia > Carnivora > Ursidae > Ailuropoda > Ailuropoda melanoleuca. The sequence continues at coordinate 37,150,349 of NC_048231.1, forward strand.
ACAAACTGTCCATTTCTAGTTTGGTAACGATGCGTCCCTTGTTGTGTCGTGGGTCACACTAATTGATTTTAGAGAAAATTGTAATGATCCATTTTTCGTCTATAAACAATGGTTTCTTTTTGTTTGCCTATGTTAAAATGGGAATGAATAGATATTTTCAATAGCCAAATTGCAACAGCCCTTTGTAATACTTTCTGCAGTCTGGAAGAACAGTTTTGATTGGATAACAGAATTAGAGATTTGTAGAATGACTCCTAAGTGATCAATGGAGGAACATTTCTGAGTTGCTTTTTGTTGGGTTTTCATAAACTAAGGGGATTTTTAGGGCGTTGGTGATTTTTCTTCTGTCTCCTTTATGGTTTGAAAGATAAAACCATGTTGGTGACACGTTGGTTCTGTCATGGAGGTACTTAGAAGATGAGCATTTTGTGGGGTTTTTTTTTTTCCTCATTCAAGTATGATTAACATACAGTGTTAATTAGTTTCAGGCATACGATATAGTGATTCAACAATTCTATCCATGACTCAGTGCTCATCATGATAAGTTTACTCTTAATCCTCTTAACCTATTTCCCCCATCCCCCACCTACCTCCCCTCTGGCAACCATCACTTTGTTTTCCATAGTTAAGAGTCTGTATTTTGTCTCTTTTTTCTGTACTCATTTGTTTCTTAAACTCCACGTCAGTGAAATCATAGGTAATTGTTTTTCTCTGACTTATTTCACTTAGCATTATACCCTCTAGACTCATCCATACTGTTGCAAATGGCAAGATTTCATTCTTTTTTATGGCTGAGTAGTATTCCATTGTGTGTGTGTGTGTGTGTGTGTGTGTGTGTGTACACACATCTTCATTATCCATTCATCTATCAATAGGCACTTGGGCTGCTTCCAGAATTTGGCTATTGTAAATAATGCTGCTATAAACATAAGGGTGCATATATCTTTTTGAATTAGTGTTTTTGTTTTCTTTGGGTAAATACCCAGTAGTGGAATTACTAGATGATACGGTAGTCCGATTTTTAACTTTTTGAGAAAGCTCCACACTGTTTTCCACGTGATTGTACCAGTTTGCATTTCCACCAACAGTATTCTGGGTTTTTCCCCCCACATCCTCGCCAACACTTGTTGTTTCTTAGGGTTTTGATTTTACCCATTCTGACAGATGTGAGGTGATACCTCATTGCAGTTTTGTTTTTTTCATTGTGGTTTTCACTTGTATTTCCCTGGTGATAAGTGACGTTGAGCATCTTTCCATGTGTCTGTTGGCCATCTGGATGTCTTTGGAAAAATGTCTATACATGTCCTCTGCCCATTTTTTAATTGGATTTTTTTTGAAAGGGGTGAATTGTATCATTTCTTTATATATTTTGGACATTAACCTCTTATCAGATGTGTCATTTGCAAATTCTCCCATTCCATGGGTTGCCTTTCTGTTTTGTTGTTTCTTTAGCTGTGTGAAAGCTTTTTATTTTAACATAGTCCAATAGTTTGATTTTGCTTTGTTTCCACTGCCAGAGCAGACATATCTAGAAAGAAGTTGCTATGGCCCATGTCTGAGAAATTAGTGCCTATGTTTTCTATTAATTTTATGGTTTCAGGTCTCACATTTAGGTCTTTAATCCATTTTGAATTTATTTTTGTGTGTGGTGTAAGAAAGTGGCCCAGTTGCAATCTTTTGCATGTTGCTGTCCAGTTTTCCCAACACCATTTGTTAAAGAGACTGTCTTTTTTCCATTGTATGTTCTTGCCTCCTTTGTCGTAGATTAATTGACCATATAAACTTGGGTTTATTTCTGGGCTGTCTGTTCTGCTCTCTATGTGTCTGTTTTTGTGCCAGTACCATACTGTCTTGATGACTACAACTTTGTAGTATATCTTGAAATCTGGACTTGTGATGCCTCTAACTTTGCTTTTCTTTTTCTAGATTGCTTTGGCTATTCGGGGTCTTTGGTGGTTCCACACAATTTTAAGATTATTTCTTCTAGTTCTGTGAAAGATGGCTGTTTGTATTTTGGTAGGGATTATATTACATCTGTAGATGGCTTTGGGTGGTATGGACATTTTAACAATATTGGTTTTCCCGATCCATGAGCGTGGAATATCTTTCCATTTGTTGGTGTCGTCTTCCATTTCTTCCATGAGCATTCTATAGTTTTCATAGAACAGCCTTTCACCCCCTTGGTTAAATTTATTCCTAGGTATTTTATTCTTTTTGGTGCAGTTGTAAGTGGTGTTGTTTTCTGAACTTCTCTTTCTGCTGCTTTGTTACTAGTGTATAGGAATGCAAGAGATCTCTCTATGTTAATTTTATACCCTGTGACTTCTCTGAATTTGTTTTGTATTTGCTCGGAGGTAAAGGGTGGCTCCTGCTAGATAGGGATCTCGAGGAGGGAGAATGTGGGGATTCCTGTGTAGCAAGCACTTCTCATGGGATGTCTGCCGACACTTCAGAGCAGAAAGGTTTACACCTTGTTTTACTTTTCCCTCATCCTGGCCTTTTCCCCTTTATACCTATTTTATACCTACCTACCTTTATACCTACCTTTCCCCATTATACCTATTCCCCTTTATATATTATTCTTAGTACTGTGTCTGCCCTATCGATCTTCTTTACACCCCCTCCTTTCAGAGAGTTATTATTGATACCAAATGCTGTCGGTGAGATGTGCGGTGTGCCCTGGGGACCTCTGTGGTCAGAAATCCGACTGGAAGTACTTTCCCTGTATTTTACTGGATTCCCGCAACACACTGTGTAGGCAGACAGTACTCCTGATGCCGCAGACACAGACACGGGGGTCTTAGCGCTGGACGCTCTGCCCAGCTCTCTCGGTGCCCCTGGTGACCTCGGGGGTCCAGTTCCTGGGCTTCCTGCTCCCCAGGCTTTGTCCACATCACCTCTCAGTTTGGTCCAGATTTGAAAGTTGTCGATTTTGTTTGAAATGAGGAAAGCTTGGGCTGGAATGGTACAATTGTCAGATGCAAGTAGGAAACAGACTTCTCACTGTGAGGCGCACAGGCCAATTCCTAAGGAAAGGAAGGGATCCATTGTAATGGAGATTTGCGGGCCTGCCTTTCCACTCTGGGTCCTTCAGTTTGACACTGGAGGTCGGAGGTCACACCTTCTGTTCCATCTGGCATTTGAATGGCTCTGGGACCTTTGGGTGGTTTTGGAACATCATGTTGTCACTTGGAAAGTACTGACGCCCTGGATGGTGCAGATCTTGCAAATGTTGACACGTTTCATTACATGATATCAACAAAATCACACGGGTTAATATCACCACCAATACCCTCAGAAAAGCCTGTAAGTAGTGGGAAGGTATCAAGCTCATGGATGCTGGTACAAGTTTCCAAAGTTCTGTCTTTTTCTCTAAAGCTCGGATTTTTATCATTGGTAACAAATACTGTCGGTTGTTGTTCTTGAAGGGACAAGCTCACTTCACTCATTTTTGAGAGCGTGATTACAAACACTGATGTCCAAATAGCCACACGGTTTGTCTCTCAGCTCTTCCTGCCGGTGGAAATGCTGGTTCCTGAAGAAAGCTCGCAGCTCAGTTGCACAGAGCTTTGCCTGAAGACAACTGGTGTGCTTTGGTCGACGGTGCAAAAGTGCTTTATATGTACTTGTCGTTTGTCACTCAGAATATTAAAGAGCCGTGTTCTTAAGGGGTCGAGTTTGATAATATGACTATTGTTCGCAGCTTCAGCAAAGACATTCTTACATGCATTTGGCATTTTCACTGTAAGTGGCAGCAAAGAGCCCAGTGACCTGGTGCCACCACCTCAATTGGGCCGAGATGTCAGCAGTTTTACCCGCTGCTGCTTCCGCACAGTCAACACTGTGACAAAGGCAGATAAAATCTTGGCATTATGATGAAAATAGTTTTGACCTCATGACTTCCTGAAGGGGCCTCCGAGGCTCTCGGGGGTCTTGTACCTTCCTTTTAGAATCACTGCTCTCAGTATCGGGAGCAGCTCTTCAGGCGGCACCTCCACGGAGGGCTGGCTCTGTGCCAGGTGATGCGCTAGGGGCTGGAGATACCAGCAAGGACTGTCACAGTCCCTGTTCTCAAGGAGATCGCGGTCTGATGGAGAATGGGTCAAGTCGGTGTGGTGGTAACGGTGAGCCAACGGGATGCTCTGCAAGTACGGAGGAGAATCACCCAAACAGCTCACTGACCTAGCGCTGGTGATGAGGAAATGGCGATGATCTGATGAGCTTTGGAGAGTAGAAGTGAGCCAGGTAAAGAACAGGGGAAGGGGTTCCATGAAGGTCGGTGGCTTGGGAAAAGGCTTGGAAGCAGAAGAGAGCTTGAAATCCTTGGGGAACCTGGAGCCCGGGAGCCGGGTGGGCTGAGGGGTCAGTGGGGGGCAACAGTGTATGCAGAAGCTGGACCCCAAGTGCTAAGTATTTCATCCCAAAGACATGGAGACCGCTACAGGATTTGGGCGGGGCTGTGAGGTGGTCAGATCACTGTGATGTAACGAAGAATGGGAGGGAGGCTGCTAAGACTGTTGGTAGGTGAGCCAGTTGGGGCAAACCTAGGACCAAAACCAGGGGATCCATAGACAATTGAACAGCTATTTCATAATCTAAATATTGAGATGTTTGGAGTGGGCAGAATTTGATGATTGATTTGACGTTGAGGATAAGAAATACGGAAACAGTTAAGGGCATGCCGAGATTGTAGATTAATGACTGGCTGTCAGTGGTGCGTTCAGAGGTGAAGGAACACGGGAAGGTGATTACAGGCAAGACGGCGAGTTCAACTTCAGGGATTATATTCATCTGCACACGCACACATATATACACATATGTGTGTGTCCGTGTCTCCAGGTGAAGATGTCAGGGGGCTAATGGAGTCAGGTCTGGAGACAGGGACGGTTCTGAGCCAAAGACCTCAACCGAGGAGTCACCCGTAGAGGACAGAGGACACGGCTGAAGCCTCAGGAGTTGCCGAGACCACCCAGGAGGAGAAAAGCTCCAGTGCAGAGAGGAGTCGGGGCGGGTCAGCCGGTGGGGGAGGAAGAAACCCAGGACCTGGGTCTTCCTGGTCCTGACATCTCTAGAAGAGAGTAGAGAAAAAGGGAAAGATCAGCCACTCTTCCACTAAATGCCACATTACGATCTGAGCGCGCTTCTAAACGTAACATGCTGAACAGGATCCTTTATGAGCAGCACGGCCTATATGACACATATTTACGTTCCTCCCCTAAACCAGACTTTAAGTCTGGGAAGGATGATTAAAAATACCAGTTACAGTTTACATTCCACCCCTACTCCCCTAGCCCGACTATTTTTCTTTTATAAATAAGGTGGCTTTTTTCCCCATCTATGGTGTCATAGTTCTCAGATGTTTTCCCCTTCTTTCTTTATTCTCTTGTTTTGGAAGTTCGGATTTTCATTCCATCCGATGGCCAGAGAGGGAATCGTAATGTGGGAAGTGCCATCTTTCCTGCATGGCTCAGGCATTGCAGGCGGGTCAGGAGGGGCAGGTTGGAGGGACATGCGCTCATCTCAGAGCTGAAGGAGACTGTCACGTCAGGAGCATTTCCTAGCGGTTTCCCTCCACGGCAGTAGGTGTGATGCAGACATGGGTGGGAAGAAGGGGGCGTCTGGAACGGGGCAGCTCAGTCTCTCGCTGCTCGGCATCCCTGGCAGTGCCCCGGCCCACCCTGAACAATGGCCGGGCACCAGGCAGCCAGCCTCATGATTACTACTTTGCATTTCTCCTTACAGTTAAAAATGTTTTTCTAATGTGATTCTGTACTTCTAAAATCAAAATAGATTAAAGATCAAAAGGGGGCACCTGGGTGGCTCAGTTGGTTGGGCATCCAACTCTCGGTTTTGGCTTGGGTCATGCCCTGAGGGCCCTGATCTCAGGGTCGTGGGATCGAGCCCCACGTCAGGCTCCACACTCAGCAGGGAGTCTGCTTCTCCCTCTCCCTTTGCCCCTCCCCCCACTCACACTCTCTCTAAAAGAAAGAAATAAATCTTTTTTTTTAAAGATTTTATTTATTTATTCGACAGAGATAGAGACAGCCAGCGAGAGAGGGAACGCAAGCAGGGGGAGTGGGAGAGGAAGAAGCAGGCTCATAGTGGAGGAGCCTGATGTGGGGCTCGATCCCACAATGCTGGGATCACACCCTGAGCCGAAGGCAGACGCTTAACCGCTGTGCCACCCAGGCGCCCCAAGAAATAAATAAATCTTAAAAAAAAAAAGAAGAATCCAAAGAATCTCCTAATTCCAAACTTGTGGCACATAGACAATTTGCTGGCAACGCAAGCTGTCTATTAAAGGAGCTCCCCCATCAATCAGCCTCCAGGAGGGGTCGTGCCGGAAGAACCAGCCCTAAGTGTCGTTTGCCACTCAGGCAACTTGGCAGCAAGGGTTTAGCAAGCACCTAGAGGTGGGTGTGGAAGCTGATCTATCTTGAAATATATTTTTATTTGAAGCTTTTTAGCTCTGCCTATACACGGTGTCTTTTGAAGGCAGAGGGAGATTAACACAGTATTTTATTTTATTGATATACTATTCTTAGTTTTGTGTTTACTGAAAATGAATTGTAGGGTGTGTTACTCTTGCTGTGATCAATGCTGACGCGTCGTAGAAAGCCAGTCACTCCCACGTTGTGGGGAGAGGTGCCTTCAGGAGGAAACTTCTGTCCATCTTGGTTCTTGTGGGCAGCTGTCAGTGCTCAGGATGGGGAAGCTTGCAGGGAGAGGGTTCTCGGGGGCGAAGAGGAGCACCTTTCCAGACTTTCTTTCGGCATCAGGGTTTTACTCTTTGTTTTGAAATGACTTCTTAGCAAACCAGTCCTACACACATCCAGACAGACAGGGAGGGTGTCCGATCAGAGAGACAGAGTCATCATTTCCCCATGAACCTTATGCATTTTCTATGAGCAAACTCATCCCTCCGTACAACTCCCACCGGGAGCCAGCTTCAGATGAGGCTCTGCAGGTCGGCTCAGAATCGAAGCTGTGGTTTGCTTGGGTTCAGCTCCGGGTAACAACTGTGTTGAGGTGTCCTGTCGCAGCCGTTGCCAGAAAGAGACCCGAAGCACACTGATGACAAGGAGATGGGGGAGCATGAAAGGAGGCGGTCGTGCTGGGACGCACACAGAGCCCGGGGCAGGGTTTGGCTGTGATTTTTACAAAGCCAGTGCACTTCCTAACCGTCAAATCACCTGCTTTAGGAAAGTAATGCCCCCAATATCGTTGGCAGGTGGAGGCCGAGGCTGGGTGCTAGCTAAAGTCATGACTGCTGGACGGGTTCTTGCATGAACTTCTAAATCTGTCCTGCTTTTATGTAAAGCTCTTTAAATTTGAGTGTCTCAGGGGCGCCTGGGTGGCACAGCGGTTAGGCGTCTGCCTTCGGCTCGGGGCGTGATCCCGGCGTTGTGGGATTGAGCCCCACGTCGGGCTCTTCCGCTGTGAGCCTGCTTCTTCCTCTCCCACTCCCCCTGCTTGTGTTCCCTCTCTCGCTGGCTGTCTCTATCTCTGTCAAATAAATAAATAAAATCTTTAAAAAAAAAAAAATTTGAGTGTCTCAGCACTGTGACCCCATAAAATAGGGTCATTATCCCTGTGGTACAGATGAGGACATTGGATCGAGGGTTAAGTGGTCTGTTCGGGGGTAACGCCCCTAGCCTGGGTCTTTTAAGGGCTCTTTCTGTTTGTTGCACCTGCTGTCTTCTGCCCAGGAGGAAGGGGACACTTATCTCTTCCAACTCGAGAGATTCTCCCCCATGTGACAGCAAATGATGAAATGGAATTGGAGCAGATCTAAAAATCACTTAGCCTAGGATCGACAATTACATTTCTACTTGTTCCTCTGTGTGTTCTAAGACATGCTTCCGCGGCTAACCACAGACCATTAGCAGTGCGCGTATCTGCGGTCAGATAGCCACAGGATTCACTCCCTATCAGGAGGGCAGGATGAAGTGGCAGCTTCATGGCCCATCACTGTGCAACCCTGAGTAATAGGAGCAGACAGACAGCCTGGTGTGCAGAAATGAGAGATTGGGTTGCTCTTTTTTGAACAAAAGCATTTTGCAGCCTGTGAGGTGGTAGCAAATGATTGCAAATAGGAGTGCTGGCTTCTCACCAGAGGGCAGACAACATGTCTCTTCAGTACAGTGAGGACTGCTTACCATTCTAGGATTCTTTTTCCAAAAAAAAAAATCTTTTTTTAAACCATGGCACTGTCATTAATGGTATTTTTAAGTACCAAATACAGGAGCTGTCTAGGAGAATATGCATTTGTGCGTGCATGTGTGCATGAGTATGTGTGTGTGCATGTGTGTATGTGCATGTGTGTATGTGTGCATGACTGTGTGTATGAGTGTGTGCATGCGTGTGTGTGCGTGTGTGTATGAGTGTGTGCATGTGTGTATGTGTGCATGAGTGTGTGTGCGTGTGTGCATGTGTGTATGTGCATGTGTGTATGTGCGCATGAGTGTGTGTGTGCATGAGTGTGTGTGCATGAGTGTGTGCGCATGTGTATGTGTGTGTGCATGTGTGTATGAGTGTGTGCATGTGTGTGTGCATGAGTGTGTGCATGAGTGTGTGTGTGCATGAGTGTGTGTGCATGAGTGTGTGTGCATGTGTATATGTGTGCGTGTGTGTATGCGTCTGTGCATGCATGTGTGTGCATGAGTGTGTGTGCGTGTGTGTGCATGAGTGTGTGTGTGCGCGCGTGCAGGGGGGGACCTGGTAGACAACGAATAATCACGTAACAACACTCAGTTGTTTGACTAACACCAGCAATAATACCCTCTTACATGTAGAAGGCACAGTGACATTTTCCAAGTACTTTCACAGGCGTCATTTGAATGATAGTTTAGTCAGGTCATTGTGCTCCCACCAGAGGGTGAGGTGGGAGAGGAGGTCTGCCCTCCCTACCCCTTCTTTGTTTCTTGCTCTGATTCCTTTCTTCACCCACATCAGTTCTCCTTCTGTAGCCTCCTCTGTTCAACACCTCTTGGACAGGGACTTCCCGAACCTGTCATTTTTATCTGTCTTGCTTTAAAAACATCACTGATTTTCCTTTTGTGATGATGTGCGCCCCACAGGGAGGCGTTGGACTTGAATTTGGCCGCATGGCGTAGCCTCAGAGGAAGCTCACTTGGACTGACTTGCTGGTCCGCCGGGCTCGACGGTGTTCTGATTTCCATTCCTCGGTCCCCATTTCAGCCTGCTGAACCCCCACCCCCAGCCTCCTCGTATTTTAACACTCCCTCTTTTTGGCCCAGTTTGCCCCACCAGACATGCTGGTTGTCACCAGTCCAGTCCATCTGTGTCTTCTGGATTCGCACCGGAGTGTCAAAGCCTTGACAGGCTGGGCTCCCGCCTGCCTGAGTGCCGGGCCCTCCAGAAGCCACCTCCTCCGGGAAGAAGACCAAGGCCCCCCTCTGCCTTTCCAGCTTGAGCCTCACCATCCGCCATGCCTGTCAGTTCCAGGGGATGGGGGGAAGGCTGCCTTTGGATGCGTAGCCAGCGTCTTTTTATACCAACTCAATTTCTTTTTATAAAATTGCCGCTCTGGGGACCGTGCTGCCGGCAGAATAGCTTCTTTTCTCATGCTCGTGCTGGCTCCCGGCTCCCAGCAGCGTCTGCCACGTACGTGGGCCTCGTTGGCTGCCGTGGGTGTCGATCTTGTTCTGGCCTCACCAGAGCCGTGTCCCAGCATAGCCATCAGAGCCGGGGCCCGTCCTGGTGGCGGGTGGTGGGGCAGAGCGTCACAGGTCCTGGCATCACCAGCCCTGGAGGAGACCTTGGGTCTAAGCCTGAATTTCTATTGTCTACACAATTGGGCCGAGCGATCTCATAGTACCTACCACAATGCCTTGCTCGTTGTACAAACGAAACAGCATGTGCGGAAGGACTGTGGGCTGTGACAGAGCTAGAGGAGAGCTAGTTCACTGTTTCTTCCAGCATGTATTTATTGAGTGCCTCCAGCATGCCAAGCCCTCGCACATGAAGGCTCTAGAGAAAGAGCAATGAAGGGAACAGAGAAAGGTCATTATGGCCTGGTTGGGGAGGGACCACAAGCAAGTAAGCAAATCAATGAGCAAGGTAATTTCCTAGAGTAGTAAGTACCCTGAAGAAGGTGAACTAGTGACTGAAATGATTTGGGTTGGGTAGTCTGGGTGTCACTGTGTATCACTCAGCATTCAGTACCATTTCCTCCAGGAAGCTCTCCCTGATTGCCCCAGGCTAAAACAAGAATAGCTGTGGTTTGTTAGGAGGATGACTTTACTAGGCATTGTTTCTGATCTTCCCTCTTCTCTCTAACACTTATAGAGCGCTTATATGTAACCCTTCACAATCAGGAGACCCAGGCTCAGAGGGATCAAGCAATGGCCAATGTCTCATAGCTAGAACGTGGCAGAGCTGAGTGCCTGCCCTCGGTGTCTGCCCTTTGCACCACCTCTCTGATCCTCCCAGTTCCCCCTGGGACCTTATGTCCGCCTCTGTTCCAGCACTGCCCATAGCCTGTGGACTGACGGTTTCCTGTGGTTTTCCCTGTTAGCTCTCGAGCTCCTAAGGGTGGGAGCTGTTACCCTTAGCCCCTGGAGCAGGGCTGAGCACTTCCTGGGAGCTCCTCCCACGTTCACTGAATTCATCACCAGCTCCAGCCAGCCCCTTGCCGTCTAAAGGGCACCATGGATTTTCACTTACGGGTTCCAGAATTCTGCCCTGTAGACGGCAGTGGGAACAGTCAGGTGGGATATGTTTTGAGAGAAAACAGGGGGAATGAAGTCTCTTTTAGACCTGAGGCCTGTCTATTCACAGGAGCAATGACTTTTTTGACAGTCTGGCCTCTCAGCTTTACGGTGAGCAAACAGAGGTCTGTCCCTAGAGCCGCTGAAAGCCCTTGGCTCGGTTAGTAACAGGTGATCGTGTCCACTTCCACGAGCATTCGTTTGTGCGAGGGCTGACGGTCTGCAGCATGTCAAGGGTGCTTGCCTGCATTGATTTTGAGCAGGGATAGGATACAGGTAAGGGGTGGGGGTGCACCGTGCAGCAAGCAGTCGGGGCTGGGGTTCCGGTCATGGCCACTCCCTCCACCGAATCCAGCTGCCCAGAGCATCCTTATGCAAGCAGCGCCTCACTGCCTCCCCGGGTTCCCCCCCCCCACCAGTCTGTGAAAATGCTCGTGCCCCACCGTGCCCGGACACACCTTTGTTCACTGGCTGGAGCCAGACCACCACCACACAGCACAGTGCGGGTGTCCCAGGGTCACACACAATGTTCCTCGAAAAACATCTCAGGGCAAAAAAAAAAAAAAAAAAAGACTGTTTAGACTATTCGAGAATTCTGTGGGTGCTACAGATGTGATCGCATTTTGGAGGGAAAGAAAGCCGACATGTACACAGACCCAGAGAGTGGAAGTGAGTCAGGAGCTGAGGCGCGTGAGAACTTCGCTGTGACCAGAGATGTTCTGAAAACAAAGCACGGTGTGTAGACCAGGAACAGTGTGTGATGGTGGTTCAGAACACTGCAGAAGGCTGGTCAGGGTGGTTCCAGATACGGATGGTCGTGAGTTTTTTATTCATTCGGAGCCAGGCTTCATACACTGTTCGGTGCAAAGTCAATGCAACAGTCCAGAGCATGGTCTTGGTCCTGCTGCACAGAGAGCCCTGTAGCAGGCCCTAAAGACCCTGGCAGAGCAGCCCGACCTGGTGGGGACTGGTCCTGTGTAAGTAGCCTTGTAAGTGTCCAGACCTGAAAGGCATGGTAAATACTGCTTGTCGTGGGCTGAACGGTGTCCAAGTCATTGTTGAATTGGCTGAACCAATTCATATGTTGAAGTCCTAACCCCACAACACCTCAGAAGGAGACTGTATTTGGAGGTAAGGGCTTTAAAGAGGTGATTAAGGTTCAGTGAGGTCCCCAGGATGGGCCCTGATTGGTATGACTGGCATCCTGTATTGGGGTGCAGACGTGTACAGAGAAGACCATGTGAGGACACAGGGACGAGGTGGCATGTGCTCACCAAGGGATGGGCCTCAGGAGAAACCAGCCCTGTCAGCACCTTGGGGTGGAGCTTCCAGCCTCCAGAACACTGAGGAAATAGGTGTCTACTGTTGAGGCCCCCCGGGTGTGGGACGTTGCTACGGCAGCCCCAGGAAACCGACTCACCCTTGTGAGGCTGCTGGACCGCGTCGGCAGGAGTGCTGCACACATCCTAGCAGAGAGCCTGGACCCCGGGGCTCGAGGCGCACATGTGCTGTGCGCATGTGACCAAGCTCTCTCCCTCCGCAGGATCCTCACCAGGAAAGAGGAAGGCAGGACTTGGAAGTTGCTGGTGTGCTTGCAGACTGGCTATTGATTTCTGGGTTCATTTCCTAGAAGGCTGATAGCTACAGTTCTCTTTCCTTATGGACCCAAATCATCACGTGCTCATCACCCCCCAGTATTTGTTCCATGTTTGTAATTTAAAAAATAGGGGTGCTTTCTTGTCAGCTGCTTTTTTGAACCAGGCACTTCTTTGGATGCCTTCTTTTTTTCTATTTGGCAAGCTTGTTTTGGTCCTTTAAGACGCAGCCACCACTGTCTTCAGTGCCAGAAGCCTTCTAGATGCGCCGAGCTCGCCTGAGGGCCCCTGTCCGTGCCTCTTGGGAACGTCGGCTTGTATTCTCGCCCTTGCACTTTTGTTAGTACCGTCGTCTGTGCCCACGAGCCTTTGCACTTCGCATCTTCACCACCCAGCGCACCCTCTGGCACACGGAGCGCGTGAATGCAGACAAGCATGAGTATGCTTGACCCCCGAACAGCACAGCATGGGACCAACACAGCAGGTCCATGTATACGTGGGGTTTTGTCAATAAATACAGTCCTGGAAGTATATTTTCTCTTCCTTATGATTTTCTTAAGAGCATTTTCTTTTCTCTAGCTCACTTTATTGTAAGAACACAGTGTGTAATACATACAACATAGAGAACATGTGTTAATTGACTATTTGTTATCCGTGAGGCTTCCCGTCAACAGCAGGTAATCAGTACCTAGGTTGTTGGGGAGTCAAAAGTTGTATGTGGGTTTTTTTGTTTTTTGTTTTTTTTAAAGATTTTATTTATTTGACAGAGAGAGACAGCCAGCGAGAGAGGGAACACAAGCAGGGGGAGTGGGAGAGGATGAAGCAGGCTCCTAGTGGAGAAGCCTGATGTGGGGCTTGATCCCAGAATGCTGGGATCACGCCCTGAGCCGAAGGCAGACGCTTAATGACTGCGCCACCCAGGCGCCCCTGTATGTGGGTTTTTGACTGTGGGTGGGAGTCGGCATCCCTAACCCCACGTTGTTTGGGGGCGAACTGTATATAGTTTTCTTGAAAGCCAGTCATTCAAAATGGTTGAAGAAAGATTGGGGTACCTATTTCATGTCATGAAATATATATAACAAAATCGGCTATTTTAACCATATTAAAGTGTACAAATCTGATGATGAGAATTACTCTCACAAAGCTGGGCAGCCATCACCACCATCTATTTCCAGGATTTTTACATCATCGCAGACAGAAACTCGGTCCCCAGGAAGCAGTGACCCCATTCTCCCCCTGCACCAGCCCACCAGCCCCTGGCAACCTCCAGTCTGCTGTCTGCCTTTATGAATTTGCCCAGGCTAGATATTTCATATAAGTGGGATCGTGTAATATTTGTCTTTTTATGACTGGCTTGTTTCATTTGGCATAATATTTACAAGTTCCATCCACACTGTAGCAGGTGTCCGAACTTCATTTCTTTCCGTTGCGGAATATATGCTGAATTTCCGTTCCCATTGTATGGGTGCACCGTGTCGTCTTTATCCACTCCTCAGCTCGTGGGCATGTGGGGTGTTTCCGTCTTCAGACTATTGTGAATAACACGGCTCTGGACGTGAGTGTGCAAATATCTGTTCAAGTCCCTGTTTTCAGTTCTTTGGGGTATATACCCCAGAAAGGGAACGGTGATTCTATGTTTAACTGTTGGAGGAACCACTACGCTGCTCTCCACAGGGGCAGTGCGTGAGGGCCAATCTCTCCGCACCCTGGCCAAGGCTTGATATTTTCAGTCTTGTTGCTCCTCGCCATCCTAGTGCTTGTGAAGGGGTGTCTCATTGTGGTTTTGATGTACAATTTCCTAATGACCAAAATAATGTTAAACATCTTTTTATGTGCTTTTTGGCCATTTGTGGGTCTTTGGAGAAACGTCTATTCATGTCCCTTGCCCATTTCTCTTGTTGGGTGGTTTCCTTTTGTTATTGAACAAAACAGTGGAAACTTTAAAAAGTGTGCTCCTAGAAGATGCATACCCCTCCTAATACTTGGCTTTCTAGGAAAGCCTTTCTGAGGGTCTAGACTGACAAGATTATTTTAATCATCTCCTGTCCCTCCCCACTCCCAGGTCTCTTGGCTTTCTCCTACTTTTTTCTAGTATTCACGTTTCAGATTGAATTTTAAATAGATCTGAAAGAATCAAACTGCGAAGTTTCACTTCGGAAAATGCTACAGCTCAAATGCCCAAGTATCCTTTTCCCGTGCCTTTAAGAGATTGGAGACCTAGACGGTCAATTCCTATTACTCAAAAACACTCTGTGAAAGTGACAACATTACGGACATGTACTCTGGGCTGTATTTCCCAATGTATTTGATTGGGGTTGGAAGCAGGGTTTTGAATGTAGAGAGGCAGATGTCGTCTTGGCTAGAACTGAATACTCAGCTCCGTGGTTTAGTAGGGTGCTCAAGGTCAGTATCCCCCTCTGTGGAGGAGGGGCCGGGGGTGGCGGGGTGCAGCCGCCCCGTGGATGGGTGCAGAACACATCCTGCATCCCAGCCCTCAGGCACTGCCTACGCGGGACCAGCTGTGAGCTGGGGGTCGTATCTTTTGTGGAATTTGGAATGAGGAATTCCCAGTGGGATTTTCAAAGCTAGTCTAAGAGGGTAGAATTGCAGGTGGGTGGGAGGTGGGAGAAATATGATTTCGCTGTGACTGCTGGAATATGTAATTCCTGGCTTTGATTAAAACTCTTTCCCCTTTTTTTTTCTTTTAAAAGCAAATCTGCTATAACCTTTAGGTCCAGAAACAGCCCAATTTATCTTTTTTCCTTTCTTTGTTCAACCTGAATATTTCCTTTCTCCTCTTCCTCCTCTCCTTCTCCTTCTTCCTTTTGCATCCTGCTTCATTCCACGAAGATTTTGATATCTTGTAACACACGAGTAGGTTTTCTAGATTCATTAAAATATATTTAATTTTTTTCCCTTTTCTTCTCTTTTTACTGAAAGATGACAGGGTTGTTTGCTTGTTTTTGCTGCTTCCCTCCCCTTAAAAAAAGAAACTTTCTGGAAGTATCATTGATGTGCCGTAATCTGTACACATTTAAGTGAGCAATTTGGTAAGTTTTGACATATGCATATGTCTGTGAAAGCAGCCCCGATAAAGAGGATGCACATTATCATCCCCTGGGGTTTTTTTGTGCCCCTTCATCATCCCCCCCGCATCCCCCCCACCTTCCAACCACTGACCTTCCGTCCCTGTAGCTTAGTTTGCATCTTGTGTAATTTTGTATAAATGGGTTCATTCAGCATGTGCTCTATTTTCTGGCTTCTTTGACTAAGCGTAATTATTTTGAGATTCACTCACACTGTTGCTTCTATCAATGTTAAAATATTTTTATTACTGAGTAGTATATCTATTCTGCGGACATACGACAGTGTGTGCATTCATTGGGTGATGGACATTTGGGCTGTTTCTAGTTTTTGACTATTATAGACCAAGCTGCTCTGGACTTTTGTGTCCAAGTCTTCGTATGGACATATGCTTTCATTTCTCTTGGGTAAACATGTTGGAGTGGAATGGTTGGACTAACTGTGGGTGTGGGTTTAACTGTTTTCCAAAGTGGTTGTACCATTTTGCATTCCCACAGCAGGGCATCAGAAATTCAGTTCCTCCAATGCTAACCCACACTTTTTGGTATTTTATCTGATTTTGATGTTAGAGTCAGGATGGCATATAGGTTAGTTGAGAAATAGTCTCTCTCTTCAGTTGTCTGCAAGACTTTGTATAAAGTTGGCATTATTTCTTCCTGAAATGTTTGGTAGAGTCCGCCAGTGAAGTTATCTGGCTATAGGGTTTTCTTTGTGGAAAGGTTTTTAACTATAAATTCAGTTTCTTTAATGAAGCTATTAAGATGATCTATGTATTCTCTCTCGAGCTTTGGTAGTTTTATCTTTCAAAGAACTTGTGCTTTCATCCAAATTATTGATTTTATTGGTATAAAGTTGTTCTTAATATTCCTTTCTTATCCTTTTAGTGTTTGGAGATTTGTAATGATATTACCTCTTATTCCTGATACTAATATTTTGTGCTCTTTCTCTTTTTATCCTGAGTGATTTGACTACAGGTTTGTCAATTTTTTTATTGTCTCCAAGAACGAGCTTTTGTTTTTATTGATTTTCCCTGGTTTTTTTTTTTTTTTTTGTCCTAGTTCATTGATTTCTGCTCTAAAGTGTATCATGTCCTTTCCTCTGCTTCCTTTGGGTTTCTTCAGTAGCTGAGGTTATTTTCCTTCACCTCCTCCTCTCCTTTTCTCTTAAAGATTGATTTATTTATTTTAGAAAGAGGGAAAGCGAGAGCACGAGTGGGAGGAGCAGAGGAGAGGGAGAGAGAATTGGAGCAGACTCTGCACTGAGCATGGAGCCCAACACAGGGCTTAATCTCACGACCCTGAGATCATGACCTGAGCTGACTCCAAGAGTCGGCCACTTAATAACCAGTGGAGCCACCCAGACACCCTAGACCGTGTGTCTGTCCCTTTACCAGTCATACAGTGTTTTGATTACTACAGCTATATAATTAGTCATAAAGTCAGGGAGTACCAGTTCTCTAACGTTGTTGCCCTTGTTTCAGTATCATGTTGGCTATTCTTTTGCCTTTCCATATAAACTTTAGAATCAGTTTGTCAGGATTCACAAAATAGCTTGCTGGGATTATGGTTGGGATGGTGTTGAATCTGTAAATCAATTTGGGAAAAATTGGCATTACAACAATATTGGGACTTCTAATCCACGAATATGGAGTATCACTATTTCTTTAGATCATTTTAAACTTTCTTTATAGTAACTTTACATAGAAATCCTGTATATGTATTTTGCTAGATTTATACCTAAGAATTTCATTTTGGGGCACTATTATAATTGGCATTATATTTTTAATTTCAAACTCCACTTGTTCATTGCTAGTATATTGGAGAGCAATTGACTTTTGTATATTAACCTGGTATCCTGCAACCTTGTTATAATCACTTACTAGGTGTAGGAGTTTTGTTTTTGTTTTTGTTTTTTTTAAAGATTTTATTTATTTATTCGACAGAGATAGAGACAGCCAGCGAGAGAGGGAACACAAGCAGGGGGAGTGGGAGAGGAAGAAGCAGGCTCATAGCGGAGGAGCCTGATGGGGGGCTCAATCCCATAACGCCGGGATCACGCCCTGAGCCGAAGGCAGACGCTTAACCGCTGTGCCACCCAGGTGCCCCTAGGTGTAGGAGTTTTTGTTGATTCTTTGAAGTTTTCTATATAGGCAATCATGTCATCTGCAAAGAGTTTTATTTCTTCTTTCCCATTTGCATACCTTTCACTTCCTTTTCTTGTCTTGCACTCACTAGGACTTTCAGTGTGATGTCCAATAGGAGTGGTAAGAGGGACGTCCTTTCCTTGTTCCCACTCTGAGGGAGAAAAGCATTCAGTTTCTTACTAGTAAGTGTGGTGTAGCTGTAGGTTTTTGTAGATGCCCTTTATCAAGTCGAGGAACTTCTGTATTCCTAGTTTGCCAGATTTTCTTCTTAGCACTGGTCATAAGCAGTTTGATTTTGCTCTGCTGCAGTGTAATTCCTTCATGTTTGTTATGCTTGGGACTTATTGGGTTTATTGATCTGTGGATTTATGATTTTCATCAGATTTGGAAAAAATTCAGCCATTATTTCTCCAATTAATTTTTGTTCCCTCCTCCCCCACCCCCTTCCTTTGGGGACTTGAGTTACGTAGATATCAGGACACTTGAGGTTGTCTTACGAACTCCCTGGTGTTCTAATCTCATATTCTCTCCCTCCCTCTCTCCCAACCTCATTCCAGTCTGTTTTCTCTCTGTATTTCATTTTGGATAATTTTTATTGCTATTTTTTCATGTTTACTAATTTTTTCAGTTAATCTCATCTAGCGGATTATAGTTTTCATCTCTAGAAGTTTGACTTTTTATTATTTTTTAAATATTTATTTATTTATTTATTTATTTGAGGGGGGGTGGGGGAAGGGACAGAGGGAGCGAATATCCAAGCAGACTCCCACTGCGTGTAGAGCCCTAACGCAGGGCTCAATCTCATGACGCGTGGAATCAGGACCAGAGCCGAAGCCAGGAGTTGGACACTCAACCGACTTAGCTACCCAGGCGCTCTTAGAAGTTTGTCTTTTTAAAAATATATATATATATATATCTTCCATGCCTCTATCTAATTTACTCAATCTTTCCTCTGGCTCTCGTATATATAATACAGTTAGAGTAACTGTATAATTTCCTTGTCTACTAATTCTATCATTGCTGTCATTTCTGGGTTAGTTTGCTTGGTTCATTCTTTCCCTTATTATGGGTCATGTTCTCCTGCTTCTTGGAATGCCTGGTCTTCATTTTTTTCTTGGACATCAGACATTATGAATTTTACCTTGTTGGGAGCTAGATATTTTCATTTTCCTATAAATACTTTTAAGCTTTGTTCTGGGATGTGCTTAGGTTACTTGGAAATAGTTTGATCCTTTTGAGTCTTGCTGTTAAGCCTTGTTGGGGGGGCACCAGCATTTTAGTCTGGGGCAAAATCCTCTGAGTTCTCCACCCAATGCCCTGTGGATTATATGGTTTTCCACCCTAGCTGATGACAGGAACTGTTCCCATCCCTGTGTAGGCTCTGGTGGTGGTTCTCTTTATTCTTTTTGGGTGGTTCTTGTCCCAGCCCGGGGTAATTTCCTCATGTGTAAGTGCTGACCCATACCTGGCAGAAGACTCAGGGGTCTTCTCTGCACATTTCCAAATGTTCTGTCCTTGTGGCTCCCTCCTCTTCAGGGTTCTGCCCTGTGAACTCATGGATTTTTCTGGACTTCCAGCTCTGTCCCCCCAACTTAGGGAGACCTCCAGGCTTCACCTCGGTTCCCTCCCTGTGTCACTTCTGGGAAACTCCAGGCTGTATGTGGGACAATTATAGGGTCGGCCTCACTTCCGGAAACCTCTAGGCTGTATGCAGGGCAATTGTAGCGTCCCCTCTTTGGCTTAGCATTTCTGAGAGATCGCTGTTCCTTTTCGCTGTTGGAGGTAGGATGACACATACGGGGCCCATAACTCCATCTTGGCTGGAAGCAGAAGTTGATGGCACTTGAGGAAAAAAGTAGTTACATAGTATCCATAAACAAGGGCAGAGAAAGCATTTTACAGTAACAGCAGCGATCAGCAAAAGAATGTGCATAGTGGTTGGGACTCAGATGTCCTTTGGATTCTAACCTCAGAATGTTGTGTCCCCAAATTTGATAGGAACCGACAAGAGAAGTCCTACAGTGAGAACCTAGGCATTTTCGGTTTTCATGTCTCCCATGGGCCACACCCATCGACTGACTTAGAAGACAGACTGTTACCTTCACAGTGTTTTAGGACGTTTTACCTTGGAGAACCAGTTCCATGGCTTTCCCACATTCACGGAGTTTCAACCATTTGAACTTTGCTTCTCTGAGTTTCATCCCAACAATTGAGGGACAGGTTCCTGTGCGGGGGAATATTGTCTGAAACTAATGGAAACGATCCAGTCTAGAAAATGACCAGTGTTATGGGGAATGGAGCCATAAAGTACTTTAAATGGAAGCATGTTATATTAATGGAAATTAATAGAAAAATAAGATAAGGTTAGCTCTTATTTTATTCTTTTTGCTGAAAAGTTTTGAAACCATCATAGCAAATAAGAATTTATTAAAGCTACCTTTTTAGATACTTTTTTGTTAAGTCCATTTAGGACCTGACCACATGGTATCTAGACGTGGACAACAAATGTGACAAGTGAATATTGCAGTAGTGTCCTTGTAAAATAAAATTGAGATGACAGCTTTAGATCTCTTTCAAGTTCTATGCTATGCTCATTATTTTGTCCACGCTCCCCTTCCCACCTCTGTATTTTTAATCCTTCCTTTTGAGATTGGGATTGGCAATCCTGTGTGATTTACATCAGTCCTTTTCCCCCTCTTCCCCCCGCCCAGCTGTCCCTGGGACTGGCTACGCCCTCCTGCCCTCAGTGCTCCTTACGCTGCTGGACTTTGGAACAAAGCCAAGTTTTAAAGCGGATCACTTTATGTCTTATTGGGGGTTTCTTTTCTGCTCAACTGCAGGATCTCTCATTTGCTTTAAAAGTGTAAAGTGGGAAAAAAAGAATCAACAAACTTAAAGTATCTAGGTCTCTTAGTTTCTGGCAGAAACAAGAAACAAAATGACTTGCAAAGGTAGGGGTGTGTATGTGTATGTGTGTGTATGTGTGCTTACGTGCATGCATGTGGAGAGGGCATCGATATGTGGGCGTGTGTGTGTGTGTGGGCTCATTGTGGTGTATGTGCATATGAGTGCATGCGCGTGTGTGTGTGTGGGCTCATTGTGGTGTATGTGCATATGAGTGCATGTGTGTGTGTGTGTGGGTTCATTGTGGTGTATGTGCGTATGAGTGCATGCGTGTGTGTGTGGGTTCATTGTGGTGTATGTGCGTATGAGTGCATGCGTGTGTGTGTGTGTGTGGGCTCATTGTGGTGTATGTGCATATGAGTGCATGTGTGTGTGTGTGGGGGGCTCATTGTGGTGTATGTGCATATGAGTGCATGCGTGTGTGTGTGTGTGGGCTCATTGTGGTGTATGTGCATATGAGTACATGCACGTGTGTGTGTGTGTGTGTGGGCTCATTGTGGTGTATGTGCATATGAGTGCATGTGCGTGTGTGTGTGTGGGCTCATTGTGGTGTATGTGCATATGAGTGCATGCGCGTGTGTGTGTGTGGGGGGGCTCATTGTGGTGTATGTGCATATGAGTGCATGCGTGTGTGTGTGGGGGGGGCTCATTGTGGTGTATGCATATGAGTGCATACGTGTGTGTGTGTGTGCTCATTGTGGTGTATGTGCATATGAGTGCATGTGTGTGTGTGGGGGGCTCATTGTGGTGTATGTGCATATGAGTGCATGTGTGTGTGTGGGGGGGGCTCATTGTGGTGTATGTGCATATGAGTGCATGCGTGTGTGTGTGTGTGTGTGGACTCATTGTGGTGTATGTGCATATGAGTGCATGCGTGTGTGTGTGTGTGTGTGTAGTATTAATCATTTCAAAGATTTCAAGGAACCTCAGGGCTTCGTGGAAAGTCTTTGTTGGGGGCGCCTGGGTGGCACAGCGGTTGGGCGTCTGCCTTCGGCTCAGGGCGTGATCCCAGCGTTGTGGGATCGAGCCCCACATCAGGCTCCTCCGCTGTGAGCCTGCTTCTTCCTCTCCCACTCCCCCTGCTTGTGTTCCCTCTCTCGCTGGCTGTCTCTATCTCTGTCGAATAAATAAATAAATAAAACCTTAAAAAAAAAAAAAGTCTTTGTTGGCTTGATAATTCTGGTTCGGCAAAATGAAATTAGAGTATATTTCAAGATACAGTAATTAACCCATTTTCTAAATGCTCAACTAGAGAATTCCGAGGCTGTTCTTCCCGTAAGTGTGATTGTTCTTATTCATCCTCTTTGCTTCATTCATTATTCACAGTTGAAACCCAGCAGCTCACCTGAAATCCTGCTCTTCCCCTTCACCTGTGTTTTGAAGCAGGTGTGTCTGGTCCTCATGTTACATTTCCAGCTGGGCTTTTTGCCAAGTTTGGGGCGGGGGGCGGAGCAGGGACAATTTAATTGCTCTCTCATCCGTGTCCCTGTATTTCTGTGGTGGTTATTTGTGGGCCAGTCTCCTCTGCTAGACTGAGCGGGCTACAGGTGGGAAGGTCTCGGTGTTTGTTGCACTGCCCGGCACTAGGTCTGGCCCAGAGGGATGCTTGGGAACGTTAATTGAACTGGATGGAAGCTCTGTTAGCTTTAAGCTCCCGTCACCTGATGCTTCTTAGGGTCTTAGGTCTTACATGTATTTTTCTGGTCTCAACACCACTTTTTCACAACCTGAGACTCATTCAAAGACTTTGATGCCATTGCTCTCCAGATTCCGGGGGCTCTGCTGAAGTCCCTTTAATCAATAGGCAGTGGCCGCATTTTTCTATTGGTCAAGGGCTGCTGTAGAATTCTTTTACAGTCAAGGATACAAACGTTAGCTTGAGCATCCATCGAGACAGGTTTATCAGCAGACGGGGTCAGTTCTTGTAATTTTCTAGGAAGTGATGAATTTCAGAGTCGGACCTTAGGTGGCAGGGCCAGCCCAGAGACAAGCAAGACTCGGTGTGCCCAACGACCCGGGTGATCACAGCAGAACCGGGAGTTTGAGAGCAGAAATAAAGCTGGTGCCCTTCAGGGACGTCTGCGTGGCTCAGTCAGTTAAGCGTCTGCCTTCAGCTCAGGTCATGATCCCAGGGTCCTGAGATCGAGTCCCGCATCGGGCTCCCTGCCCTGCGGGGAGCCTGCTTCTCCCTCTGCCTGCCGCTCCCCCTGCTTGTGTGCGCTGTCTCTCTCTCTGACACATAAATAAATAAAATCTTTAAAAAAAAAAAAAAAAGAAAAAGAAAGCTGGTGCCCTTCAGCCAGGAGTGGTGGACAGGGCTGAGAATCTGACAGTAGAGCTGGAATCCATACCTGAAAATGACAGAGGGCGCATCGCTTCTTACACTGACCGTGTCTACGTTGCTTTTGCGATTGGATGCTCCAGAATGGTTCCGAGTATGATGGTCAGTCTAACATAATATGGAGAGCCAGCTTTTATATGAAATGTCTGCCTGCAAATTATCGAGTGAAAGAGTGTTATTCCTTGCTGCTTACATGATCTAAAATGCTAAAACCTGGCAATGAGGTATTTCTCTAAATAGTATTTGTCTAATATTTTAGGAGAGGTAAAACAAAACAAAAATTCTATGTATATTTTGCTTAGTACCACACAAGTCATTTAGATGGACAACGAATTCCATGTGGGGCAAAGAGTGGATGCCTTCCAGCTAGCCTTGGCTCACTGCTTTCTGTTTAGAAGATTTAGGAGAGACGGATGAGGAACCTAGCTGCTTCAGCCTCATCTACGGAATGGGGATGACACCTCAGTGGGGGGATGTTGTGTGGACTGGAGAGAATGCACATGAGGTTGAGTTTCTGACAATAGTGGGTGGGGGAGGAAGGGCTGGTGTTATTGTTTTGGTACTCTCCTTACTGTTCTAAAGATTTAAAGAAAAAAGTGGTGCCTGGATAGCTCAGTTGGTTAAGCATCTGCCTTTGGCTCAGGTCATGATCACCAGGTCCTGGTATCAAGCCCCTTGTTGGGCTCCCTGCTCAGCGAGAAGCCTGCTTCTCTGTCTCCCTCTGCCTCTCCCCCAGCTCGTGCTCTCTCTCTCTCTCTCATATAAATAAATAAAATCTTTTAAAAAAAAGATTTAAAGAAAACAAAGAAAAGAGGACAACTCAAGATAAAAGGGACAGATTCTAAGCTAGCCTTTTAAAATTAATAGTTCCTCCTTTGACCTCCAGGAGCATTACTCAGACACCATCAGCATTTCAGAGTCAAGAGCATGTTTCTCACTACGTAATGAGAGAACCCTATGAACAGGCAACAAAGTGCACTTCCCTTGCCTTTTGTTTTGTTTTGTTTTGTTTTGAAGATTTTATTTATTTGACAGAGATAGAGACAAACAGCGAGAGAGGGAACACACGCAGGGGGAGTGGGAGAGGAAGAAGCAGGCTCATAGCGGAGGAGCCTGATGTGGGGCTCGATCCCATAATGCCGGGATCACGCCCTGAGCCGAAGGCAGACACTTAACCACTGTGCCACCCAGGCTCCCCTTCCCTTGCCTTTTGAAACAGACAAGTTACTTGATCTTTTTGTGCCACTTTTTACTGTAAAACAGTACTTAAACCTAAAAGTCACATCCACAAATGGCTACACGAAGATCTAGGGTAAAGGCAGAGCCACAGGGTCATCTTTTTGCCTCTGGATCCAGGGGTAATGGAGGACCCACCTGGATCCGTGACCTCTCTTGAAACTCAGAAGCTCGCATTAGGTGAGGTTCTCATGAGAGTGAAGTCGGAGGCGGGGCCGTGGATGTAATGCTCGGTCCATCCTCTGGCCACTCATCACGGGCTGTCATGGGAGGGCTTGCACGGGACTCTGCCTTACCTTAAGGTCAGTGTCACATTTCCTCAGCTTGACTGGAGGTGTTCCAGAGGCGGAAATGGTCCTTTTCACTCTAGAGCAGACCTCTCTTGTGGACCAACCGCTGCACAGTGCTTGCAGAAACTGCACAGTAACTATTGTCGATGCTGACTTCCCTGAAGGTCAGTGTTCGCTTTCGCTGTTACAAACAGCAGTACTCACAACAGAACTGTAGTAATACTAAACGACCATTTGTGCTGAGCATCTCTTTGCCACCATTTTGTTAGATGTTCAAATAAGTCAACATTTAGCCTCACAAGAACTCCAGAAGACAGGTGGTGTTCCTGCTGGAGCGGCCAAGTCCTTTGCCAAGACGACACAGCTAGTAAGTGACACACCGGGCATTGAACCTTTGCCCAATTTGAACTCCAAAGCAGTGCTCTTTCTCAGGTCCCAGGGCCCAGGGAGTCCAGAGCAGGGTTCACTGAGTGTCAGCCTCCCCAGGGACTAGTTTTCTGAACTGTGCTTGGACCTTGACAGAACGCTGACACGAGTCCGAGATCCGTAGCCCCGAGGAGGTCTGCCGCTGGCCGAGGACACAGGGTCTTTAAGAGCAGTTAGCCAGCTGAGACATCTGTGCCACGGGCCTCACACCGCCGTGGGTCGGGTTCTACCTCCAATTCAATCTTGTCTGTCCCTTTGCCTGTTCCGTCAGTTTGTGTGGCCTGGTCACTGATGGTTTCCTGATACCGAGATAAAGCGACTCTCTGCTCGTCATGTGTAAACAGATCCCCATGCCTTCCTAAGGACATGAGAAGGTGCCAAGGCCCCAGATACAAGATCCAGTTCATACAGAAGTGTAAAAAACCCAAGAGGTGCAAATATAAAGAAGGTTGTCTTTTTCAACCCCCCCAACTCCACAAAGTGCAATGATGGGGGACGAGAATGCAAAAACTTTGAAAAAAAGATAAAGCGGTTCTGTTATTAACACTGTTTTAATGACATCCGTGGGTAGATTTTAGAGCTCCAGGAACGAACGTTATTTTAAAATTCATAACTCGCTAAGGTGTTACTCATGCTGGATTCCCAATCGAATAAGGTTCTCTCGGATGGAATTCAGAGGCACTCGCCCATCTTGTGCTGTGGAACCCTGTGAGATGTCCCGAGGCTGCAAACGGTTTGTGTTGGTTAGACCAGGCTTTGGGTTTGGTTTTCTTTATGCCAATCCATTTTTTTTGCCAGCTGAATTTGAATTTGAAAAGTCATTTGAACAACACTGGCCTTTTCTATAGCCAAGAAGGGTAAGACCTACAGACAGCTCGCACTGCTGCCAAGAAGCCTTCCAGTCTGTTCTAGAGAGGAACCACCCAAGGAGCAGAAGTAGGAGAATGCATTGCAGGCAAGGGCAGGGTCTGCAAGCCACGGGGATTAGTGTCACAGGGACAACTTCAGCAAGTCTTGTAAATAGAGGTCTCCTAAGCACACCAGACTTTTCAGGTTTTAATTGCTTGTATTTAAAGGCAGACATTGAGGTGGTTGGGGTTTTGTGCTTTGGGTTTTGGGAGTTTTTGGTAAAATATTAAAATTTGATTTTTTTTCTTATACAAATTTGACAATATAATTAAAATAGAGTCTGATCTTTGCACTTTTATGAAAGGCATCTATAGAGCAAATGGAGGCCATAGTGACGCTATTTTGCATTGTAAATTTTTAGAACACGGAGCAGGCCTGCCCTGCCTTACTTGGTTTGCTGTTATAGGTATAATATTGTCTTGACAATGCAAGGTAGTATGAAACAGCCAACTTACTCCTTTTCAGTGCTGTGCTGGCCCCCACAGCCAGTGCGCACCCTCTCTCACAGCTGCTGTCTACTCAGACAACCCCCAAATCATAGAAATGCATGATTGTATATGCCAGATTCTTTTATGACTTAGAAAAAACATACTATTAATCAAACACTAATTTCTTTTTTTTTTAATGATTTTTTATTATATTATGTTAGTCACCATACAGTACATCCCCGGATTCCGATGTAAAGTTCGATGCTCCATTAGTTGCGTATAACACCCAGTGCACCATGCAGTACGTGCCCTCCTTACCACCCATCACCGGTCTATCCCATTCCCCCACCCCCCCTCCCCTCTGAAGTCCTCAGTTTGTTTCTCATAGTCCATAGTCTCTCATGTTTCATTCCCCCTTCTGATTACCCTCCCTTTCTTTATCCCTTTCTTCCCCTACTGATCATCCTAGTTCTTATGTTCCATAGATGAGAGAAATCATACGATAATTGTCTTTCTCTGCTTGACTTATTTCACTTAGCATTATCTGCTCCAGTGCCGTCCATGTTGCAGCAAATGTTGAGAACTTGTTCTTTCTGATAGCTGAGTAATATTCCATTGTATATATGGACCACAGCTTCTTAATCCAGTCATCTGTTGAGGGGCATCTCGGCTCCTTCCACGATTTAGCTATTGTGGACAATGCTGCTATGAACATTGGGGTGCATATGGCCCTTCTCTTCACTACGTCTGTATCTTTGGGGTAAACACCCAGTAGTGCAATGGCTGGGTCATAGGGTAGTTCAATTTTTAACTTTTTAAGGGACCTCCACACTGTTTTCCAGAGTGGCTGTACCAACTTGCATTCCCACCAACAAATGTAGGAGGGATCCCCTTTCTCCACATCCTCTCCAACAATTGTTGTTTCTTGCCTTGTCTATTTTTGCCATTCTATTTGGCGTAAGGTGGTATCTCAGTGTGGTTTTGATTTGAATTTCCCTGATGGCTAATGATCTTGAACATTTTTTCATGTGTCTGTTAGCCATTCAAACACGAATTTCTAATTAATTTTTCAGTGCTATTTTGCTTAACAACGTTCAGTCAACCCACATAGGACTTTTGAAGGAAATGTTAAACTCAACTTCGGTGATTTTTATCAGTAATAATAATTAACACTAATGATGACAGTAGCCCGATTATAGCTTGCGTTTATAAAGCATTTACCATATGCAAAAATATATCCTAAGTGCTCTACATACATTAACTAATTGAATAATACAACAACCCGCTGAGGTAGATAACTATTGTTGTCTCTGTTTTACAAATGGGGAAACTGAGGCATGTGGCGATTAAATAATTTGCCCCAGGTCACACAGCTAGTAAGTAGCAGAGCTAGGATTTGACCCAGGTGATCTGACCGTCCAGAGTCCACACTCTCTGAGACTAGAGTACATCCCCCTTCACAAGTACTCCCCAACACTAACTTAGTCCTATGATGGTTTCTCCCAATCCATAGATCTTTCCCTGCCCTCTTCCTGAGGCCGGAGACCTTCCCAGTTAGGTGTGCCATGCTCCAGGCCGCCATGTGACAGCCGCTACACAGGCTTGCCCTCCTTTCTTTTATTCACGTGTTAACAGATTTTATTCAGCGGTTTCCCTGCTTCTCTGGAGGAGGATACCTTTGTCTCTCCCTTCTCCTCCCCTCCATTTGGCTTGACCTGGTCAAGCGGAGCTTTCTTACTTTCCCATCCAGGTCTAAGGACAAGTGGAGAAATCACACAGAACTGCTGTCTATTCACAGGAAGTTGTGTCGAACTTAAGGACGATCTCTTTCCAGTGAGCAACAAGTATTTGGTTTGGAATATTTCTTTGCTGAGATCTCAAGGTATAATAACCAACCAACCTCCACAAGCCAAACATTCAACAAATCTGCTTTTTGGAGACAGTTCTATATATTTTAACACAGTATAGATTTGTGTAATTAACACCCCCATCAGGATCCAGAACATTTCCATCTTTCCCCAAAAATCCCTAGTGCTGGACCCCCACCCCAAGCCTTGACAGCTCCTGCTCTGTGCTCCTTCACTAGAGTTTTGGCCCTCGGATAGTGTCACATCAGTGCAATGATACAGTGTGTCACCTTCAGAGATCGGCTTCCTTCACTCGGCGTAGTGAGTGATCCCCCCCAAACTGCAGTATCAATGGTTCCTTCCTGTTTATTACTCTGTGGATTCAGCCTGTCTTTTCAGTAGTCGAAGGACGTTTGAGTTGTTTCTGGTTTTTACCAACTATGAATAGAGCCCCTCTCAACTTTGGTGTACAGGTTTTTATGAACGTGGGTGTTCATTTCTCTAGTAAGTACTTGGGGATTGCTAGGTCACAAGCTATGAGTGTGTTTAACTTCATAAGAAAGTGCCAAGCTGCTTTCCCAAGTGAGCCTACCATCTTGTGTCCACCAGCGACCTAAGAGTTTCTGTGCCTTATATTCTGGCTGCATCTTGTTTTGTTGGTGTTTTGTATTTTAGCCATTCTAGGAGCTGTGTAGTGATCGCTCACTGTGGTTTGAATTTGCATTGCTCCAATGGCCAGTGACGCTGAACGTCATTTTCATGTGCCTGCTGGGCATTTGGTGAAATGTCTATTCAACTCTTTTGCCTATTTTTAAATTGGAGTGTTTGTTTTCTCATTGCTGGGTTTTAAAAGTTGTTTATATGTCTCCATCCACAGGGAGGGACAGAAAAAAAAAGACATACTCACCTGTATTCCCAACTGAAACAGTATGAATCCTCCATTAGGAGTATAAAGATTGATGTTTGTAGTTCTTGGAAGGTGAGGAGTGTGTGAGAAGTCATTTGCAAACTCGTACCTCAAGTCTGATTTCTTTAGGGAGATAGGTCTGTGATATATTTTTAAAGAGTTATGCACTGTTTTCTTCGTAAGATCTTAGCAGTTTTACACGTATGTGAATGCTTGAGGAGTTCTCTGGGTTGTCGGGAACTCTCTCTCAGAAGTGCCGTAGACAGGGGCGCCTGGGTGGCGCAGTTGTTAAGCGTCTGCCTTCGGCTCAGGGTGTGATCCCGGTGTTCCGGGATCGAGCCCCACATCAGGCTTCTCCACTAGGAGCCTGCTTCTTCCTCTCCCACTCCCCCTGCTTGTGTTCCCTCTCTCGCTGGCTGTCTCTCTCTGTCTAATAAGTAAATAAATAAATCTTAAAGAAAAAAAAAGAAGTGCTGTAGACACACTTGAATAGTATTTCTGTGTATGAAACAATGATCTGTTACCTAGAATGTTGGCAGAACCTGAATTTAGGGGCATTGCAGATTTATATCCAGTAAGCAGAAATTACAAAATGGTAGATTTCAATTTCAAAGGCCATGATTATCTGAGTACTCATTATGCTTCCCTGTTTCCATGTTTTTGTTTCAAGTATTTCTGTTGCCTGAATGCCATTCTTCTTGCTTTTCCACGTAGGTGATTTTGCCCATCAAGGCCAACCCCCACCGGCTCCTGTTTTCCCAGATAGAATCAATATCCCCCTCTCTATGTTCACTTACCACTTTATATGTTTCTCAATTATGTAACTTGTCAAATTGTCTTAGAAATTTGTGGACATGTGTCTTCTCTGCTACACAGAGAGCTTTTGAAGGATAACTGTGTTAATCCAATCATCTTCATATCCCCAGCAACTAATTTGATGCATGCTTCATAAGAGATACCCATTTACCCATCTATTCATTCATTTACCAAATACTTATTGAGTTCCTAAGAGGTGTTGCAAAGTGGGAAGGTAGAGCAGTGGACTGGCAGAAAAAATTTCTGCTGTCATGGAGTTTACATTTTATTGAAGTTTTCAGAGAACTGGCTTCTGATTTCATGTATTTTCTTCATTGTTTGTCCATATTTTATTCCATTGATTTCATCTCCTTGTTATTTCCCTTCTTTCTGCTTGATTTTGTTTTAATTTGCTTATCTTTTTCTAGTTACTTAATGTGAAAGCTGAGAATCATTGAGAATTCTCTCCTTTCCTAATAGATTTTAGAGCTATTGATTTTCCTCAAAGACCAGCTTTGCTGCAACCCACACATTTTGATATGTTATATTTTCACTATCATTCAATTAAAAATATTTTCTAATTTCTCCTGTGATGTTGTCTTTGACTCAATGATTATTTAGAAGTGTGTTGTTCAGGGCACCTGGGTGGCATAGTCAGTTGGGCACCCAACTCTTGATTTCAGCTCTGGTCATGATCCCAGGGTTGTGGGAGAGAGTCCTGTGTCGGGCTCTACATTCAGCAGGAGTCTGCCCCTCCCCTGCTCATGCTCATTCTGTCTCTCAAATAGGTAAATGAATGAATAAAATCTTTTTTAAAAAGAAGTGTGTTTAATTTATAAGTAGTAGGGGTTTTCCTGGTCCTCTTACTATTTTTTGATTTCTAATTTAATGCCACTGTGCTCAGAGAACATACTCTTTTAGTCTTTAACTTCATCCAGGTCTGTTTTTTGGGTTGAGAACATGACGTGTCCTGGAAAATGTATGGTGTGCACTGCCATTGTTGAGTTAGCTTTCCATATGTATCCAGGAAGTCAAAGTGGTTTATAATGCTGTTCAAACTTTCTGTTTCTTAACTGATTTCTTAAATTAATTGTCCTATCAGTTGCTGAGAGAGGAGTGATAAAAACTTCAGGAATAGGGGCGCCTGGGTGGCGCAGTCATTAAGCATCTGCCTTCGGCTCAGGGCGTGATCCCAGCGTTATGGGATCGAGCCCCACATCAGGCTCCTCTGCTGAGAGCCTGCTTCTTCCTCTCCCACTCCCCCTTCTTGTGTTCCCTCTCTCACTGGCTGTCTTTATCCGTCAAATAAATAAATAAAATCTTTAAAAAAAAAACAACTTCAGGAATAATTGTGGAATTGTCTATTTCCCACTTCAATTCTGTTTTTGCCTCATGTGTTTTAAACCTCTATTGTTATGATTGTCTTGTCTTTCTGATAAATTGATCCTTTTTTCATTATGAAATGGGCCTCCTTATCTCTGGTAACACATATTATTTGGTACCTATTTTATCTGATTATTAATATTGGCGCTCTAGCCTTCATATGCTTAGTGTTTGCATGCTGTGTCTTTTTCTCCATTCATTTATTTTTAACCTGTGTCTTTGTATTTAAGGTGTGTATCTTGTAGACGGCATATAGTTGGGTCTTGTTTTTTATTTTTCTGACATTCTTGGACTTTGAATTGATGTGTTAGGTTTTTTTTAAAGATTTATTCCTTTATTTTAGAGAGAGAGCAAGTGTGGGGGAGGGGGGAAGGGCAGGGGGTGAAGAGAGAGAGAGAGAATATGAGAATCTCAAGCAGACTCCCCACTGAGCAGGGAGCCTGACACAGGGCTCAATCCTAGGACCCTAAGATCACAACCTGAGCTGAAATCAAAAGTCAGACTCAACCAACTGAGCCACCTAATTGATGTGTTTAATGGAATTATTGCTTTAATGTAACATTTAATATAGTTATTGCTATGTTAAGTTTACATTTATCATTTTCCTTTTTTTTCCGCTATTTTTTACTTTCTGTTCCTCTCTCCCTCTTTTCCCTTATTCTTTTGGATTATTTGAATATAGAATTTCAATTTAATATTTCTGTTGGTTTTTTTTTTTAGCTATACTTATTTGCATTATTCTCTAGTAGTTCCCTAGGGATTACAATATACATCTTTAACTTTTCATGGGTCCCTTATTGTCAATAATGTATAATATTAAACTTTTATGTAAAATATTAAAACCTTGTAGATCCATGTCTTCCCCATCCTTTGTGTTATGGTAGTTATATGTACGACATGTGCACACCTTATGGATCCTGTCAGTGTCATAACTTCCATCTTCAACGGCTTAAAGGTTTATAAGAACAGTAACAGGAAAACGCAAAAAGAAAAAAAAGTCTTGAACTCACTCAGACATTTTATCACTTCCAGGGCTCTTCATTCTTTCCAGAATGAAAAGTTTTGATCTTACATAATCTCCCTTTACCCTGAAGAACTTCCTCTGGTACTTCATGTAATGTTGGTCTGCTGGCAATGAATTCTTTCAGTTTCCGTTTATTTTTATGTTTTTTCTTTGCCTTCGGTATTGGAGGATATTTTTGCTGGATATAGAATTCTGGATTGAATTTTCTTCATTCAGTACTTTATTTTTTTTTTTAAGATTTATTTATTTCGGACAGAGAGAGAGAGAGCACAAACAGGGAGGAGGGGCAGAGGGAGAAGCAGATTCCCCGCTGAGCAGGGAGCCCGATGTGGGATTCGATCCCAGGACTCTGGGATCGTGACCCGCCGAAGGCAGATGCATCACCGACTGAACCACCCAGGCGCCCCACTCAGTACTTTAGGGATGTTCCGCTGTCTTCTAGTCTGTATGGTCGTTCCCCACTATATCCTATGTCCGTTTGCTCTTGCTGCGTTCAGGATGTGCACGTCATCTGGTTTTCCGCAGTTTGATTGTGATATACCTTGGGGTGGGGTCTTTGTGTTTATTCTGCGTGGTGTTTATTTAGCATTTTGTTGTTTTACATTTCTGTCTTTCATCAAATTGAGGATATTTGGGGCCTTTACGTGTTAGATATTTTTTTCTGGCTCATTCTCTTTCTTTTTATATTCCAAAGTAATGTGTGTTGGACTGTTTGAGATCCTCTAACAAATCCCCAAGGGACTTGGCTAATTTCTTTTCTCAGTTCTTTTCTCTGTGTTCTTCACCCTGGAGACGTCCTCCACTCATCATCAGGTTTACTGGTCTTTCCTCCGTCACGTCCATGCCACTGCATCCAGTCAGCAAATTGTCTGCTCCAGAAGTTGTATTTTTCAGTTCTAGAATTTCCATTTGGTTCATTTTTTATTGTTTCTGTTTCTCTGCCAACGCTTCCCACTTCTCTGTTGAAATTTTCATTCATTGGAAATACCTCATTTTCCTTATCTGTTTGTTCCAATATTTTGTCATTTGGAGTTGAACTCAGTGTATTCTCTTTTCTCTTGAGACTGTGTTCCATTTCCTGATTCTTAGTACATTGAGCAATTTTGGATTATATCCTGGACATCACAAATCTTAAGTTGTAGGGATTTTGTCTTCTCTTACTTTCCTCTGAGAAGAGTCCTTTCCCTTGTCTAGGTGGCTGCGTTCCTTGGCTGGACTTGAACTGCAAACTGCTTCTTGGGCGTTTCCTCCAATCTGAGTTCCGCTCTTCTGCTGTTAGTGGTGGTACTTGAGTCTGTTCTGTGCTGGTGCGATTCCTGGGTCAGCCAGAGCTGAGATAGGCAGAATTTGGGAATCCCCCTCTGGCATCTTTCCTTCTGGAATTTCCCCACTCTACTCGGTGTTCACAGTTTTTGGACTTCATTTCTTGGTTTTCTTTGGACAAAATGGCTACAGGGTTTCCCACATGTACCCTCACCCCTGTGATGTACCACTTAGATCTGGCTAGAAGCCATGCAAAAGGGATTTACTTGTTTATTTTTCCAAGTGAGTGTGAACTCCCCACCAGAGTCTATACACCTGTGTCTCCCCTCCAGTACTTTCAGGTAGTTGTTTTTTTGTATAATTTTCAGGCTTACAATTGCCTTCTGTGGGCAGGAGGGGGTGGGTGCTGTCCATGAAGGGTTTGTCTTACCTGGAAGCAGAAGCAAGTCCATGATGCTTACATTGTAGTTGGGAGATAGCAGATAAGCTAACAAGAGCATGGTAACGCTATGGAAGGGAGAAATAAAGTTGAGGTGATCCAAGTACCAGCCTTAGGTTAGGTTGTTAGGAAGTATCTCTGAAGAGCTCTGGTTGAATTCACACCTATAGAACAGAAGAATTTGGTCATGCAAAAAGCTCGTTGAGAAATGTTTTAAGTACGGGCGCCTGGGTGGTTCAGTCCTTTGAGCATCTGACTCTTGATTTTGGCTCAGGTCATGATCTCAGGGTCATGAGATTGAGCCCTGCATTGGGCTCCGTGCTGGGCATGGAGCCTGCTTAAGATTCTCTCTCTGCCTCTCCCTCTGCCACTCCCCTGCCTCTCTCTCAAAAAAAAAAAAAAAAAGAAAGAAAAGAAAAAGAAAAAGAGGGGCGCCTGGGTGGCACAGCGTTTAAGCGTCTGCCTTCGGCTCAGGGAGTGATCCCGGCGTTACGGGATCGAGCCCCACGTCAGGCTCCTCCGCTATGAGCCTGCTTCTTCCTCTCCCACTCCCCGCCTTGTGTTCCCTCTCTCGCTGGCTGTCTCTATCTCTGTCAAATAAATAAAATCTTTAAAAAAAAAAGAAGAAGAAGAAAAAGAGATGTTTCAAGGAAAGGCAACAGCAGATCCCAAAGCTGTTAGGGCAGTTGCTTGAGGTCAGTGTGACCAAAGCACAGAGAATGAAAGGAGGAGTTACACGAGATGAGTTTCAGAGGAAGGAGACTATGTGGGACCTGGGAGGCCTTGGTAAGGAATTAGCGATTAACGGCTCTGTACAAGAGACCAGGATTGCCATCGCTGTAAGGGGACACTTATCAAACCGATTTGACCACTCGTGTTACTTTGTCCGAGTACCCAGACCTTAGCAGGCATGACTGGTACATAGTGTAGTCTTGGTTTTTTTTGTTTTTAACGAAGTCAAAAATTTTATTTATATGATCTTAAATTCTGCGTTGCAGCTAACTTTTATAACGTTACTATCTATCATGTTTTGACTGAATAACAAGATTATCCATAATTATCTGAAGAGGCTATTAAAATACTTCTTCCTTTTCCTATTGCATGTCAGCATGAGGCCAAATTATCTTCATATATTCCAACCAAAATAACATATCACAGCAGATTGAATGAAGAAACAAATCCAGTTTTCTAATAAGTCAGACGTTAAAGAAAATTTTTAAATAATCAAAATGTCAGTCTTTTCACAAAACTATTTTTGTTTTTAAAAACACAGCAGTTTTCCATAATAATGTATTATTGAATGTCATGCTTTTGTTATTTTTAAATAGGTCATGATTCAATGTTTATAAAATGCCATTTTAATTTCCAATATCGTCAATCCTGATGGACATCATTCACACCATCAGAAGCTACTTGTGGTCCTCAGTAACTGTGACTAATATAAAGGAGTCCTGAGACCAAAACATTTGATAACTGCTATGTCAAAGCTATTTTACCTGCAAAAGATGATACATTAACTTTACCTACACAGTGAAATCATGCAGAAAGGTTTTTTTCCGCATTTTTATTTAAATTCTAGTTAGTTAACATATGGTGTATAATATTGGCTTCAGGAGATAGAGTAGTCGTATGATTATGTGACCACCCCGTCAGCTAGCGTCAATGGCACCAAAGCTAGAAGGCCGTGCGGTGGATTTCTGCAGTGTGTGCGCAGTTGAAGTGGGTGCACCCTAGCCGCCGCCCCCCCTCCCCCCCCCGGCCTCTGAGGTCGCTGACGTCATGGGAAAGAAAATACGTTGCCTTGTGTCTAGAATAATATAATAGCAATTAAAACCACAGCTAAGGGTGCCTGGGTGGCTCAGTCGGTGAAGCGTCTGCCTTCGGTTCAAGTCATGATCTCAGGGTCCTGGGTCCTGGGATCGAGCCCCACGTTGGCCTCCTTGCTCAGCAGGGAGTCTGCTTCTCCCTCTCCCTCTGACCTTCCCCACGACTCACGCTCTGTCTCTGTCCCTCTCTGTCTCAAATAAATAAATAAAATCTTTAAAAAACCCACAGAGCTAAAAAGAAATGAAAAGCACAAGCAGACGAAAAGACTGTAGTAGAATGAGGGGCAGTCGTCATAGGTCGTAAAAGCTGTCCCATGTTTCTGCATAAGAGCATTGCCTTCCGTTGATAAATATTGTTACGTTTTAGCCACATGCATGCACGTGGATGTTGGTCTGATCTCTCTGGGGGCACTAACGAGTCACTGGTTCCTCTTCTGTGGTTTAGATGACAGCGCTTCGGCGGCCAGCAGCATGGAGGTGACAGACCGCATTGCCTCCCTGGAGCAGCGTGTCCAGATGCAAGAGGATGACATCCAGCTGCTCAAGTCGGCGCTGGCGGATGTGGTTCGGCGGCTGAACATCACGGAGGAGCAGCAGGCTGTGCTGAACAGGAAAGGACCTACCAAAGGTGGGCACCTTAGATGCGCGGGCGGCGGACAACCTGGTCTGGCAGCGGGTGTTCGTTCGCCCCTAGCGCGTACGCACATGCTTGAGCTTTGACACAGACCCGAGACTCAGAACACCGAGCGGCTGCTCTTGGCCTTGCCAAAATCATCACACAAAGCAGGACAGGGTGTTTTTGGCTTGATGTTAGTGAGTTGTTCAGCCCAGGGGTGTACGTGAGTAGGTGACCAGTAAATGCTCAGAACCACCCCCGGTGGACGGTCGGGAGCAATCGTGTATCAAGTTTAGGAGGGGGGATGTAGCTTGCGAGGCAGAACCTAGAACCGAAAAACCCCACGATCCTTTGGGTGCCCTGGAGGCTGTTCCCCCTAGAAACTTCTTGATAACTCTCCTGTCTTTCTCTATACTCAGCTTGTCTGCTACCATTCAGTTCAGCACAGCCAACAGTTAATTATCCAATGTCTCGGCGAAGCTCGGAGCCAAGGACTGGGGGCCCAGAGGGCAGGCCCTTCCCTGAGGAGCTCAGAACCCGCACGTTCATCACTCACTGCCCCCGCCCTCCCTTAGCTAGTAAGCTCCTCCTGGGCACAGCCTCCTGTTTCGAATTTCCTGCTCTGCTGTCCAGGAGAACGTAGCCTACTACAGAATTCGGTACCTAGTGGTTTCTGGCAAATTTAAACCATCGTTTCATGTCCCTGTGGTGCCTATGTGTGAAACATAAAAAAAGCAATATTTGTGTTTGAAGTAACTTTGTAGTGACCCTCTTCCTAAAATTTGGAAGTGTGACGCCTCGTAAAAGCTTCTGTCCTGCTACTCATAGTCCCCTGATGTCTGTTCAACCCATATACATTGCTCGTCGTTTGCCAGGATTTCTGTTCCTCGTGGCTAACTTTAGAAAACAGAATTCATCTTGGCTGTTAAATTCCTTTGATTAAAACATTTGAGATCACACTGGCATGTAAATGTCCCTTTAAAATTAGCTTTTTTTTTTTTTTGGTTGTTTGGATTTAACAAATTATTTCACAGTTACCATGTTTTTCTTGGAATCAGGAGAGGGTACTGTCTTATGTTGCATATGTTACTTTTTTCTCAAGTGCTTGGCTACATTTTCACATATCCGTGGAAAGAAATCTATTTCTTTGTCCTTCTGGGTAATTATCACCAGCTCCATGTAAGAGATACATGCTGGGCAATGTCTACATATTTCTGTAATTTTTTTTATCTGAGTATAGTTGACACACAGTGTTACATTAATTTCGGGTGTAAACCATAGTGATTTAATATCTCTGGATGCCGTGCTCACCATAATTGTAGCTGCCATCTG
The DNA here is from genome assembly GCF_002007445.2 of Ailuropoda melanoleuca. Classification (NCBI taxonomy): domain Eukaryota; kingdom Metazoa; phylum Chordata; class Mammalia; order Carnivora; family Ursidae; genus Ailuropoda; species Ailuropoda melanoleuca. The sequence goes on from NC_048231.1 coordinate 37,187,870, forward strand.
TTACCATATACCACTATCTCTTGAATAATCCTTTTATTTATTTATTTACAAGATTTTATTTATTTATTTGACAGAGCACAAGCGGTGGGGGGGGTGCAGAGGGAGAGGGAGAAGCAGGCTCCCCGCTGAGCAGGGAGCCCAACAAGGGACTGGATCAGGACCCCGAGATCAGGACCTGAGCTGAAGTCAGATGTTTAACCAACTGAGCCACCCAGGTACCCCTTGAATAATCCTTTTAAATCATGGGTTTTTTTTTTTTCCTTCCTTCTAAGTTACAGAGTGATTAGGGAATTTTAAAAAGAAACCAGTTTATTTTAGATACTCTTGACCTGCTCAGCTTTCCAAAAATAAAACCGACAATTCCTCTACCCTAAAGGGTCCATTCGAAGTCGTTACTTCATATAAAACGTCAGACTTCCAAAACTTCTGTTTTTAAAACAATTAGGGAAAAAATAATACAAGAGACCTGTCAAGGAGTTTTCTTCCCTTGATTAAGGGTGAGGTTTGCTTTTTATGAAACTTCGTCTAGGAGAATGATTTGTTTTCATAGTGAGCTCTGTTTCTGTATAATATTCTTTTCATAAGTAAAAGTAAATCAGAGCGTAATAGCCAGGGGGTCACTCACCCCAAGAAGTAGAACAAAGATCATGAGAGAGCGGGTGAGTGGGGTGGCATCCCCAGGATACAATGGGCCACGGTTTCCCCCAAGCAGGTAATTACAGGACAGAGGAAGCAGACGTGGGGAGGCGGAGGAGGGGCCTGTCCGAAGCTCTGGGTCGCTGCTTCCCATCTGGGGAGGGTCGTGTGGGTGCGTGCGCACCTGTAGCTGGACAGCCATACTCAGTAGCCTCAGCTCAGTTGGGGGATCTTTCAGACAAGGTGGATCGGAGGCAAACTTGTTTTGGTTGTAAAAGGCCACATTATTATTATTATCGCACTTTACGTTATTTTGGCCTGCCAGCCTTGTGCAGACTTGAAGAAGACAGGACACACGGCATTCCAATGGTTAAACATTAAGTGTTGTCAGAAGCTTAGGGTTCATGTTTCGGGCTTGGGGTACACATCTTTGCACTGTTTGCCCCGTGACAGGAATGGCTGTGCCACCACGAAACAGGCCACACTGGTGGGCAGTGAGCTTTCAAGGCGCTCAGCGTGGTTCAGCTCAGAGAAAGTGCGCGGTGGGTGCCGTGGCTACGCCACAGTCACCCCTCGCTGGTAGACGGCAGAGCCCACACAGTCGCCCCAGTGTTGCCCGTGAGGCCATCTATCATGATTCTAGGCCCTTTCCATGACAGACCTTCACTTATGTGAAGAAAGTTTTCATGACCTCTCAGCTTTGACTTACTTTATTATTCTTTGTATGACTTCACTAGCATAACAATGAGGACTGCAGTCTCAGGATAATAATTCACTGACAGAACGCGTTCATGGCTCCCTGAGACAGGGGGCAGATTGTGGCCAACCCTTCCGATGCTGGGCCCGTGGGCGTAGGGTTTATACAGAGGGAGCGACGTCTCAGACCACTTTTCCTTGGCAACATTCTCCTGTCCCTGGGATTTTTTTTTTTTTAAGATTTTATTTATTTATTCGACAGAGATAGAGACAGCCAGCGAGAGAGGGAACACAAGCAGGGGGAGTGGGAGAGGAAGAAGCAGGCTCATAGCGGAGGAACCTAATGTGGGGCTCGATCCCATAACAATGGGATCACGCCCTGAGCCGAAGGCAGATGCTTAACCGCTGTGCCACCCAGGCGCCCCATCCTGGGATTTTTAACAGTGATACCGCCCTGGGTCTTAGGAGTTACTCAGTCTCTACCTAAGCTCCCCAAACTTTGTTACTCTTGTTTTCTTTTGCCTTTGGTGTTTTTTTTAGGTATTAAGAACTGGTTGCCCTGTCATGCATCTTAGCTCGAGAGAAACTCAGCCTGCAAATTTGCTTTTGTTTATGTTAGATCGACTCTCAGATGGGGAGATATGGCATTTTTTAGTTACGCTGAGCTTGGGTTACCATATAGTGGAGAAAAGAGAATCAAATAGTTTGTGAAGGCGCATATTTTAAAAATTCTTGGCGATATTAAAGTTTTTTCGGTGTTGTGGTTGGAGCGGGGGCAGTCCTCCCGGCTTCCTAGCAGAAGGCGGTGAGAAGACCCTCTTATAGATTGCTGTTGTGAGTGTAAGTACAGAAGAGCTTCAAGAATAAGAGTTCACTGCCACATCATGCACTTTGGAGGATAAATGGATAGAAAGGAATGGAAGGAATGTGAGCTATAGGGACATGGCTAGAAAACCCACAGCCCTTCGTAGGCTTGAATACGGTGTTACCTTTAAAAAAAGTCTGTGCTATTGGTAACAACAGGGGAAGTGCCCATGCATTGCATTAAGAGTCAAGAGCAAGATATAAAACTTTATATGGCATAATTCAAGTAAATAGACAAAATCTGTGCAAAAAGACGGGAAAGAGTTATACCAAGAGTTAGCATTGATGGTGTTTTTTTTCCTGAGTGATAGGATTGTGATTGCTTTTCTCTATACTTTTTAGTTGTTTTCTAAATATTCTTTGGTGTAATAAGCAAAAGAAACTTGTGTTTTTAAAAATGACTCCTTTCTGGGGCTCCTGGGTGGCTCAGTCAGTTAAGCGTCTGCCTTTGGCTCAGGTCATGATCCCGAGGTCCTGGGATCGAGTCCTGCATCGGGCTCCCTGCTCAGTGGGGAGCCTGCTTCTCCCTCTGCCCCCTCCCCTGCTTGTGTGCTCTCTCTCTCTCTCTCAAGTAAATAAATAAAATATTTTAAACAATTCATTTAAAAAAATTAAAAAATGAAAATTACTCCTTTCTTACCCCTGAATCTGATCTTCACCTCACTGAGAACAGCAGTAGGGCTCAGAGCACATGTCTGGAGGCTGGAGTTGGCTCACGTGTGTTCTCAGGAAGACAAGGAATCATGGTTTGGAGTTAAATTCATAATGGGCCCATTGTACACATGCATGGCTAATTTCCATTTCAGTGCAAGGGGAGTGCGATACGATTTTACTGTAAAATGTAGATTAAAATATAGTCATTGTCCCGTGTATCTGGGGTTGTCTGCTTTGTTATGCATTAACTGGCAATTAAGTCCTATCTATCATTTTAAGTTTTGCTTGTGTGTTCAGACCGTAATTCGGCAGTTTGCCTTTTGTAAACTTTAATATACCTTTTGCAGACTTTTTTATTGGTTCTATTCAGAGCCCCATTAATTAACAGATCAGAGAATTACTAAATACAACCAAACTTTCTGGTAGAGATGCTCGTATGCAAGCAGGTCCTGCTGTTCTGGGACATCAAAACCTTCCAGTGTCAGGACTTAGCCTCCGAGACCGCCGTTGAAAGCGGACTACAGATCACCTTTCAGTAGTCTCTGCTACGTTGATGCTTCCCTCTGATACTCAGAATGAGACTCGTAGCTACATTTATTGATCGGCTGGGTGCTGGACATTGCAATAGATATTTTGGATATGTGAGCCCATTTCCCCTCTCCACGGTTCTTCTAAGTAGGTGCTATCATGCCCATTTTACAGATGAGAAAACAGCCTCTAGGAGATTGGATAATTTGCCCCAGGTTACACAAATCTGGCACTGGCCCCAGGGGCTGGCTGGACTGCCTTCTTTCCACCATGTTGCTTTGCTTCGCATTTTTTATTTAAATTCACATTATTCAAATCAAACCAAATATTTAGGGAATGAATAACCAGAGGACTTGAAATGCAGGCTCTCTTTTCAAGGTTTAACTTGATTTGCAAAGTGTCCCAAATAGCATAGATCATATCTGGCACATGATTGCGTGAAATATGTATGATCCCTTCACAAATTTTATTAGAGAGGGACAACTAACAAATTAAAATTTGAAGCTCTTCGCAATGAATTAAATTAGCAAATAATTAGTTCTTTATGCTGGTTACCTGCAGTTAGCAGTTTGTGTCCCCCTCTGTCCTACACCGTGCTTTCTCCTCGTCTTTTGCCTTACAGGTGGCTCTATTACAGAAAATACTTTTTGGGTTTTCTTTAAGACAGAACATACTGTCATCTCTCTCATTTTTCCCATTAATTGCCCTCCCTGGTTTAGAGAGTCATTGTTTAATGAATTATGGAGAAGGTTTAGTAGATATATTTCATTTCCCAGAGACTAAGAAGGATTGTACTCAAACTTTATATTATGGTGGGCCGCCTGGGTGGCTCATTTGGTTAAGCATTCAGCTCTTGATTGGCTCAGGTCATGATCTTGGGGTCATGAGATCGAGCCCCATATCAGGCTCTGTGTGGACTCTGCTTGAGATTTTCTCTCCCTTTCCCTCTGCCCCTTCCCCTGTTCTCTCTCTCTCAAATAAATAAATAAAATCTTAAAAAAATAAAAAGCTTCATATTATGAAATGTTCAAATGTATATAAAAGTAGAAAGAAAAATACCTTTTATTTTTTACCTGGCTTCATTATTTATCAACGTGTTGCCAGTTTTATTTATTACCTCCCCGTGACTGACTTCCCTCACCCCATTAGGATTATTTTAAGGCGAATCCAAGACATTGTATCATTTTATCTATAAATATGTCCGTATATATTCCTAAAATATAAGGATTCTCTTTTTTAAAAATCCATAATACCCTTATCACAAATTTATTATTACAAAGTAATTCCTTAATATCAAGTCAGCATTCAGATTTTTCCAGTTTTCTAATGAACGACTATTTTATAGCAGCCTATTGAGATGTAATTCACAGAACATAAAAGTCATCCTTTTAAACTGAACAATTCATTGGTTTTTGTATGTTCACAAAGTTGTACAGCCATCCCCACTCCCTAATTTCAAAACATTGTCATTGCCCCAAAAGATACCCCCTTTCTTCCCCCCCGCCCCCGCTCCCTAGCAACCATCAGTCCACGATCTCCACAGATGTGGCTGTTGTGGACATTTTGTGTAAAAGGAATCATGTGGTATGTGGTCTTTGGCCGCTGTCTTCTCTCACTTAGCAAGTCTTCAAGGTGCATCCGTGTCACACAAGTGTCAGTACTTTATTCCCTCTGATCCAATCCCTCACTCCATCTGATGGCTGGATCAACTCTGGTGCTTGGAGACGCAACATACTGCTTATCCGTTCACTAGCTGATGCTAATACGTAACTTTTCATAATCGGTTCATTAATGTCTTTTTTGCCCATACATATTTCCATTATATTGACTATTCAGCCTTACAGGATTCTTACATTACCAGACTTGGGCCCAGGAATTCAAATAAGTCATGATACCGGGGAGAGCCCCATCTACCCACCAACACTATATTAAAACTTGATTCATGTGTAGTCTGATCATTTTAAAACCTTTTTAAAATTATATAAGAAAAGGAGATCCTGGGTGGCTCAGTCAGTTAAGCATCTGCCTTCGGCCCAGGTCATGATCTCAGGGTCCTGGGATCGAGCCCCACATCGGGCTCCCTGCTCATCAGGGAGCCTGCTTCTCCCTCTGCCCCTCGCCCCCCACTTGTGCTCTCTCTCTCTCAAATAAATAAATAAAATCTTTTTAAAAAAATCACATGAGGGGGCGCCTGGGTGGCACAGTGGTTAAGCGTCTGCCTTCGGCTCAGGGCGTGATCCCGGCGTTATGGGATCGAGCCCCACATCAGGCTCCTCCGCTGTGAGCCTGCTTCTTCCTCTCCCACTCCCCCTGCTTGTGTTCCCTCTCTCGCTGGCTGTCTCTATCTCTGTCAAATAAATAAATAAAATCTTTAAAAAAAAAAAAAATCACATGAGAAGAGTTAAGATTTTAAATCTGCTGAAAGTCCTCAGGCTTCTGGCACAGCAGGTAAAACTGTTCTGTGCTCGCTCTTTTCACTGCGGTGTGGAGAGATCTTCCTTCCTCCTCTTGCAGTGGCCCCCCGCGGTGAGGATGCCCCACAGGCTATTCCACCAGTCCCCGTGGTGGTCTTTTATCTTACAGGTAATGCTGCGGTGGTTGACCTTGTGCATGTGGCATTTTGCATTGTTGCCGGTAAGTCCTTAGGACAGATTCCTAGAAGCGGGATTGCCTGTCAGAGGATGAGAGTGCGAGTGACTGTGCCGGGTGTCAGGATCTTCCACAGGACTTAAGTAATTACCCACCTTGTCTCACAGCATAGCACACACGGTTTGCCTCCTCCAGTTCCAAATGTGGACATTTCGTAAATTCTGAAATGGATCATTAGGGGGTCTAGAGCTCAGGGTCATAAGTTCAAACTCCATGTTGGGGTCCACACTGAGGGTGAAGCCTACTTAAGAAAAAATAAATAAAAATAAATGAAGCCTATACATAGATTCCTTCCAGTTTGGGGAGCCTGGGTGGCTCAGTGGGTTAAGCATCCAATTCTTGATCTCGGCTCAGGTCATGATCTCAGGGTCGTGAGATGGAACCCCATGGTGGGCTCTGCACTGGGCGTGGAGCCTGCTTGGGATTCTCTCTCTCTCTTTCTCTCTCTCTGTCTCCCTCTCTCTAAAAAAATAGATAATTAGGAATTCTAGATTCATAATGGCCAGATATGCTAAAATTAAACTTTGAATTTCTACACATAACCATGTTCATAGTCACACTTTGCATAATTAAATTTATTTTGAAACCTAATGGGGTATTTTCCTTATCAAATATTGCACATTGAGTTATTACTACAATGTGACTGAAAGGGTTTCTTGGTCCTTAGGTTATAACATCTCATAATAATAAGCGTTGATAGGTTTGACTAGCTATACTTGAATTTCTGTACTTATATCAGCTACGGTTTTGAAAATACATCACCACAGGTAGTAGTTCCTGAAGTCTGGATATTCCAATCCAACAACCTAGAAAGATTGAAGAAAAATTATTTCAGGTTTAATCGTGAATGTTTTAGACCTGAGATTGCAAGCACCTTTTCAGAGCCAGAGGTTTTCAGTTACCATGCTGTGGAGTCATTTTGCAGGAAATTTAACTCCTGGCAGTTTATCGAGGACCTTCTGTGAAAGAGTATGCCAAGTAACTGCTGGCCGTCAGTGCTGCACGTGTGGCTGCACCAAGGGCCTGGCCTCTTCAGCCTTGTGGCTCAGTCCCCGGTGGACTGTCGGGTCTGTCTACTAACTGACTCAGGGTGGCAAAGTCATAGAAACTCAGAACACTCTTCCCACATGAATTAGGATCAGATTTTAGGGTGGGAAGAGACATCCTTAGAACGCATTTGGATTCAAAATGGGGCCTAAGGTCACGCTGCCAGCTGGGGACACACTGGGCCTAGCGCTCTGCCCTCACGGCCAGACCTGAGGTCCTGCCCCTGCCTACACCCCCCTGCCTCCCTCACTTTGCCAGGCATCTTCCTCTGCCCATCCCTGGGTGTGCTGGATGCGGCCGAGGGCACTCGTGGGTCTGATTCCGCCGTAGGTACCTCTGACCATAAGTGACACGCTATGCTAACTCTTCTCACATCGTGTTCCGGGGGCTCGATTGCACCCGGATGTCCAAAAGCGTTTCATCATCTGGATGTAGCCATAGGATAAGAGCCCCCACTTCTCGTGGGCCTGCTGCGTCCTGGACACGCTGCTGACAGCTCGTGCTCCTCATTCCCGATCTTCGCGGCAGCCCTGCAGGCTGGGCGCTGTTCCCCGTATTTCACAAAGAATCTGGGGCTTGGAAAGGTAGTGACTTCTCCGAGGCCCTGTAAGTAAGCTGAACTGAGAGTGAGCCAGTCCCATATGACCCCCTCATTCCTCTCTGCTTCTCAGTTTCCCTTGAGATTTGAGATTCCAGCCATCCTGATACCGCTCCAATGAACGCATTAAATACACACCATTTATCATTCATTCTCCTTTTATTTGAGAAATTCTTCTTTCGTGCCGTGTGTCTATGTTTTGCCCCTAGGAACAATTAAAATGTTATTTTAAAAATCCCTTTTATGAACCAGAAGAATGTCTCATATCTTAGTGTCATGTGGAGGCAAAGGAGTCATTTATCTTCGCACTGATGTGCGGGAAATTGTGTTTGAACCTTTCCCTGTGCTATTTCTCTTCCACGGTTTTAAAGATCGCTTGTCTGAAAATGACTCATTGTAGCTGCCCGCTCCTGTGTCCTCCCGTCTCCCATCCTCTGATCCAGACTGCTGCTTGTTCACACTGGACATCAGGAGGCATTCTTTTCTTCCAGAACTTTCCCTTTATAGTGGCCGCCTTTCGCCCTTGAGTGGCTGATCACATCTAGATGTGGAAACACGGAAGCAGCCTGCCGGGGGGTCGTGTGCACGATGGGCGCTTAGTTAAAGGTGTGTTGGTGGCAGCGGTGTGCTGTTGGCGAAGTCAGTGGTGACAAAAACCAGGGGATGTTACCCAGACCTAGGTGTGGCACTAACGAGATCTCCCCACCTTCCCCGTCCCTCCGAGGTGCTCACTGTGCCCCCGCCGCATCCTCTGTTTTTCTTTCCTGATTTCTCGTCAGAACTTTGAGGATTCTGTTTGCTTCTGATGATGCTGTGTCACAGCTTGACGTACGGGATTGTCAGCCTGGGAGAGCCCGCTGCACGCCGCTGAGCTTTTCACAGGCTCGGCCATCCTCGTTCCCCTTTTGGGAGAAGGACAGAACTAGGATATTATGAGACTGAACTTTGACATTATGAGTCAAGAAAAAAATAAAAATTTCATAATGACTCAGAAATGGGGACGTAACGCCTTTTCTGGGAAGCAGGGCTTTTGTTCTTGAAATTCAGTGCAGTGTGACCCACAAACCCGTGTGGAACACCTTCTGTGGAGGTATGCCACCTTCAAGGAGCCTCCCGTCGATGCAGTGGGCAGGCAAATAAACAGACACTTGCCATGCCGTGTTCTGGGGACGGCAGCACAGGCCTGGGCTGCGGGAGCAGGGTGGAGGCTCACCCAGCCTGGTCTGGTGGCAAGCATGGGGGGAGGGGTGGGGCGGTCCTGGGCCAGGGGCCCCAGAGAAGCAGAGCACCACACATCCTCCTTGAGCCCCTCTGGGTCCCCTTGTCCAGCCAGCTCTCCCTGCAGGCTGACCTGTGGGGGCCGCACCATCAGGCCCTTGCCCTCCACCTCCCAATCAGGGTTTGGGCATTGGGAGCCCTAGCCGGGGATTGGAAGGACGGCAGAGGAGGAGGCCAGAGTATTTACTTCCTTGGCTCCTTTCTCATGGGGTCCTTCAGGTTGGCTCTGTCCCTCCCCTGCATGTTGCTGCTGCTCCCAGAGCAGTTTCTCTCCCTCTGGGTTCAGGTAGCTGCTCCCTTCCCTCGGTCCGTGGGACCTGGGAGGGATGATGGCTGCTCTGCCATCAGCTCGAGGGATAGGGCAGTCCTCCCGGGCTGCCTGCCTCTGGAGCTCGACGTGCAAAGCACGTGGACAGGATGGAGAGAGCTAGGTGACACCCCTCCCGGCACAGCTGTCTGCCGCCCACTGTTACTCTGGAAAGTGAGATTAGCCCAGCTGGAACAGCAATATATAAGCAAGGGCTAAATCGTAAGGTACAAACTGGCATGGGGTAGGAGCTCAGAGAGGGCAGGAATGCCAAGGAGGGGACAGTGGCATAGCCTGTGGGTCTTAAACTGTGGTCCCCAGAGCAATGGCAGCATGACCAGAGAGCTTGTTAGAAAGGCAAATTCTTGGGCTGCCCCCCAGACCCAGCATCGGAAACGGGCTGGAGCCTGGCGGTCCGTGTTGTAACACGCGCTCCGGGTGAGTCTTACACACTCAGGTTTGCGAGCACGACAGAAGCAAAGCTAAGAAGTGGCATCGTTTCTCTTGTTGGTTTGTTGGGGGGGCGCACTGAAGAGTCTGGGTGCATAGTGGGAGAAATAAAGTCGTACAGACAGAATGAGAGCAGCTTGTAGAGGTTATGAAAGACCAGATCCTGACGGGCCAGGTGGAGGGAGGTGTGCTAACCCAGGGGTCAGGACCGGGTCCTCTCTCCTTTCTGGGCTGGTTGTGAGGTAGGAGCCCCCCCCCATGTGCAGGTCCCAGTAGGACGAGACAGCACCCTTCCAGTTGTCCCATTCTGCTCGACAGCGAGCGTGTGGCTGCCCTTCCATATTGTGTCGGTCCTGGTGACCGTAACACAGTGTGGTGGCTCCTGGGCACTGTCGGAGATGGTGGCGAGGGACATCAAGGTGAGGGTCACGGGGAGATGAGCCTGGAGAGGGCTGACTGGACGCACAGGAGACGCACCATCAGGGCTAGGAGTCATGCTTCAGGGACAGGCTGCACAGGCAGGAACGGCAGGAATGGAAGGGACAGCCAGGTGGACATATGTGTCATTCTCACCTCCGGGCTGCTGTGACCAACGACCTCAAACTGTGGGGGGGCCTGGAAACAATAGACTTAGACTCACACCAGTAGGGCTGGCAGTCTGAGACCAGTATCACCGGACTGAAGTGAAGGTATGGGCAGGGTTGGTTCCTGCCGGAGGCTCTAAGAGAGACTGTTCCAGGCCTCTCTCCCAGCTTCCGTGGTGGCGGCCATCCTTGGCATTCCCTGGCTTCTAGATGCTTCACTCCCAGCTCTGCACCTGGCGTCACCTGGCCTCCTCTCCCGGGGCCTCTGTGTCTCTGCTTCTCACAAGGACACCATCACTGGGTTCAGGGCCCACCCCAATACTGTATGACCTCATCTTAACTAATTACATCGACAAAGACCCTATTTCCAAATAAGGTCACATCCAAGGTTCTGGGTGGATGGGAACGTTGAGGGTCCATGTATTTAAAAAACAAAAAACAAAACCCCAGAATGGGAACAGAAATGGTGGATGAAGCCGAGAGAGAAGGTAGAGCAGTGACAGTGACGGGGACGATGCCTGTCCTCCTGCGGGGAGAAGGGTCCCATCCTGTGGGCGTGGCATGGCAGACGTGCACAAGAGAAGATGCGGAGTCCCGGTTCGGGAACCGCGCTGCCTCGCTGAGCAATGCTGGCTCCCACCACGCTGGGCCCTGGGGCGGACAGGTGCTCAGGAGGCGAGGAGAGAGCATGGAGGGTGGCGGAGGGTGTGGTGCTCTGGCCGGGGCGCTGCCTGTGCCCTCTGCCGTTTACTGTCATGTTTGAAGAAAGAAGGAAGCCTGACCCCCTGCCTTAGGGACCGAAAAGTTTTGGTGTGTTAAAAACTTGTCTTTCTATGCAGTCCCATCATTGTTTTTAAGAACCTCAGTCAAGGCAGGTTTAATTCTTCGATGCACAAAATACATTCCGCTAACGTTTCAAATTTGACTTCAGAATAGTGTCAGATTTACAGAAAAGTTGCAAGGATGGTACAGACAGTTGCCATCTACCCGGCACCTGGTTTCACCTCCATTAACATTTTACATCAGTACCCCGCAGTGATGATACTTTTTTTATTTTTTATCCTATCTTTAAAAAAAAAAAGATTATTTATTTATTTGAGAGACAGAGAGCCCGTGGCGGGGAGGGGCAGAGGGAGAGGGAGAGAGAGTCTCAAGCAGACTCCACGCTGAGCGCAGAGCCTGATGCAAGGCTTGATCTCAGGACCCTGAGATCATGACCTGAGCCAAAACCAAGAGTCACATGCTTAACCTACTGCACCACCCAGATGCCCCAGTGATACATTTTTTTATTACTTAGAAGCACACTTTATTTGGATTTCCTTAGTTGATCCCTAACATCCTTTATTTGTTGCTCCAGGACCCCCCCCCCCGGGATTACGTTTGGTCATCATGTCTCCTTGGGCTTCTCTAGACTGATGGTTTCTCAGATTTTCCTTCTTTCTGATGATCTGGATGGTTTTGAGGGGCCCTGGTCAGATCGTTCATTGTCTCTCGACGGGTCTGTCCGGTAGGTCCTGGGTTTTAGGGAGGAGCACTGCAGAGGTAACGTGCATCGCCATCACATCCTGTCCAGGGTACGTGCTGTCGACGTGACTCATCCCTGTGATGCTGGCCGGGGCAGAGTTCACCAGGTCTGTCCGCAGTGAAGTGACTCCCCACCCCCGGCCACAGCGGGCTGTGCAGAAGGCCGACGCTGTGCCCCCGCACTTACAGAAGAGAGGACGGTGCTCACCTCCTTGAGGATGAAGCATCTACGTACATGATCTGGAATTCTGCACTGGAGAAATTGTCTTTTCTCGCCCGTTTAATCATTTCCTCAATTATTCCATCAGTATGGACTCCTGATATTTACTTTATACTTTGGGCTATACCCCAGTGCTACTGTCTATATTTTGTTGCTGAAACTGTGGCAGCTCTGGCTCCTGGGGGAGCTCTTCCAGTTGGCTCCTGGGTCCCTTTGACTTGGCCCTATCCGTACAGGGTTTGGGGTTCTGTTGCTGCTTTTGAGCACTTCCTTACTCTCTGGCCGTACAGGATGCTCCAGGCTCATTTTGGGCATGCCCTGTCCCAGCCCCAGATTCGCGCATTTCCCCACAGAGCCCTGGTTCTTTGTTGCTGAGGAATCGTGTTAGAAACCAGGGTTTGGGTGCCCGGTGTCCTTGCTTTCAGTACTCTCAGCACGCCGAGCTAAGGAATGTGTTTATACTGGGGCGCCTGGGTGACTCAGTTAAGCGTCCGACTCTTGGTTTCAGCTCAGGTCACGATCTTGTGGGTTGTGGGATCAAGCCCCATGTCAGGCTCCACACTCAGTGGGGAATCTGCTTGAAGATTCTCTCCTTCTGTCCCTCCCCCCACTCGTATGTTCACTCTCTCTCTCTCTCAAATAAGTAAATCTTAAAAAAAAAAAAAAAGAAGTGTGTTTATACTAACCCATGTTTACTTACATAGGTATAATTTTCTCTGTAGCTGTATCAGGCTAAACATGGCATCACACTGAGGTCTCCTACCCCCTGGCTCATTCAGAACCATCCCCCTTGCTTGTCTGTAGCCTCCCTCTGCAACAATAAGAAGCCTGGTTCCCACCATCCTCCTTGCCATTCCTTAATTGTTCACTGTGAGGGCTCATGGCAGTGGTTTCAGAGGTGTTGACCATGCCCCGTGGGAAACAGTGTGCTTAGATGGGCTCTTCTGAAGGCTTAGTCTCTCCCCATTTCCACGACACCTTCCTGTCCGCCCCCTTCTATGAGGTTATAGCACATACTTGTAGTATAGTTTGATTCTTTTATCTGTCATGGGTTCCCCCATCCCCTAATTTTTATCTGCATACATTAAAGTTCGTTCTTTGTGCTGTAAGAGTCTGGAGGTTTTGACACATGCATGGTGTCACATAGCCACCATACAGCATCATACAGCGTCATACAGCATCATTTTACCACCCTGAAATGCTCTTGCGCCTTACCTGGTCAGCCCCCCACCCCCACCAGGCCGGCCTCTGACTACCACTGGTCTGGTTTTTGTCTCTGAGTTTTGCCTTTTACGGAATATCATATAAACGGAATCATACAGAAAGTAGCCTTTCAGCCTGGCTGCTTTCACTGAGCAGCATGGATCTAAGACTCGTCCCTGTCCTTGCGTGGACTGTTTCCTTGATTTTTTTTCCTTTTTTTTGCTGAATCATATTCCATTGTCTGCATGGACCACGCTTGGTTTAGCCACTCACCAATTGAAGGACATCTTGGTTGCTTCCAGTTTTTGACAATTATCGATAAAACTGCTATAAATATTAAATGCAGGTTTTATGTAGACGGAAGTGTTCCAATCAGCTGAGTAAATACCTAATGTCCCGCGATCACTGGATCGTACCGTAAGACTGTATCTAGCAACCGCCAAACTGTCTTCCAAAGTGGCTGCACCATTTGCATTCCCACCAGCGATGAATGAGAGTCCCTGTTGCTCTGGTCCTGGCCAGCAATTGCTATTTGTGTTTGTTTTTTGGATTTTAGCCACCCTAATAGGTGTATAGAGATATCTCATTATTGTTTTAATTTGCATTTCCCTAATGACAAAAGATGTTGAGCATCTTTTCATATGCTTATTTGCCATCTGTAGATCTTCTTTGGTGAAGTGTCTGTTCAGATCTTTTGCCCATTTTTTTTTAATTGGGCTGCTTGTGCTCTGACTGCGGAGTTTTAAGCATTCTTTTTTATATTCTGTATACAAGTCCTTTATCAGATATGTGAGTTGCAAATATCTTCTCCCCGTTCGTGGCTGGTCTTTTTATCCTTGTAACAATGTCTTTCACGGAGCAAACATTTTTATAATTCTAATGAAGTCCAAGCACTCATTTTTTTTCTTTCATGGATTGTGCTTTTGGTGATGTATCCAAAAAGTCACCAAAACCAAGTTCACACAGAGCTTTCTCCTGTGTTTTCACCTAGAAGTTTTATAGTTTTGCATTTTATACTTGGGTCTCTGGTCCATTTCGAGTTCGTGTCTGCGAAAGGGGTAGATTTTGTCTACGTTCATTGTTCCAGCGCCCTTTGTTGAAAATCTCCACTGAATTCTCTTAGCACCTTTGTCAGTCCTGCCAGCATTTTAAAATTGATGTCCTTTGCCATCCTACCGGTCCCAAGTTCTGTAAAAAGTTACCTTGACAGAGAGGAAAGCTCTGATTGCGTTTTCTGTTTGTCTCACAGCAAGACCACTTGTGCAGACCTTGCCTTTAAGGACCACTGTCAACAACGGCACTGTTTTACCAAAGAAACCTAGTGGCTCTCTACCGTCCCCCTCGGGGGCCAGGAAAGAAACTGCTATGCCCGCCGCAACCAAAAGGTAGGTACAGAGTGTCTTCATCCAACTCGAAAAGGAGTTCCATCTCAGATTTAAAATAAATATTGCCTTTTTATGTGACATCTCTTAATTTCTTGTCTGAATTAAAACTCATAAAAGTACAATATTTGGTGTGTTGCCATATCGGGACCCATATAAATTTATTCTGCTTTTTTTAGACTTAATCTTACTGTCTTTGAAATCTCATTGACTAACACCACACATTTTGTATTTTTGCTAGAGGTTCTCTTGAAAACATAAAGGGGAGTGTAACCTGTGTAAAGATGAATATGCTCAAAAAAAAAAAAAAAAAAATGAAGGGGCACGAGGGTGGCTCAGTCTCTTAAGCGTCTGCCTTTGGCTCAGGTCATTATCCCAGGGTCCCAGGATCGAGCCCTGCATTGGGCTCCCTGGCGAGCCTGCTTCTGCCTGCTGCTCCTGTTCTCTCTCTGTCTCTCACACACACATTCTCCATCAAATAAATTTTTAAAATCTTAAAAAAAAAAAAGATTAAAAAAGAATATGGTCTTCCCAACTTTACACGTGGCATAGGGCAAAATTCAGATTGCCATACTAACCATAACTTTTTATCTATAAAATTTGGATAAGCTCATACTTTTAAGTAGTGCCTAACAGGGAGGTTCTGGGTATTGATATTGTCTGTCAGACAGAGCATAGTTTGCTCTTAACGTTTCTGTAGTTTTGTGATTATCATATTAAAATTTCATATCTTATATGCCAGCCACTTGTCTATGTTTGCAGGCTCTAGAAAATTAAATACCTGATGATAATAGAGTCTAGAAAACCTTAAAGAAATTCTTGTGCAGTGCTAGCCCCCCGGCTTGTTACGAGCCCACCGTAGAAGCTTTTAGAGCTCATTTCGATGCTCGCTGCCTACCAGGTGCCGGTCAGGGAGCGTGAGCGTGCTCTGGGGCATGCTGGGGCCACCCGTGGGTCCACAGGTGTAGATCAGAAGCTGGGCTGTGGCTTGGAGGAAAACGTAGCGACCCCATCTTCTCCTCCAAATGTATAGTGTTTGTACTCTCCTACAACAAGTGAATTTTCGTTGTTTTTATCAGAGTTTCATGGACTTATTGTTTGTGAATTTTAAGAAAATTGATTTTGCAGGGCTTTTTAAGACAAAAAAATGACATTCTTAGCTTCATGTCGTATCTGTTTAATACTTGCTTGAATCCTTTATTTCTAATCAACATGAAGTGACCTGCATTCTAAATGACAGCAGTAGATATGGACTTTTTTTTTTTGTCCAGATGTCGTAGATTGCCAAGGTTGACTTCACTTTAGGATTCGGATTGCCATCTGTTCTAAAACACATGACATTATATCATCTCAACCATTTCTAAGTGTACAATTCAGTAGTGTTAAGTACCGTTGCACATCGTACCACAGCAGATCTCAAGAACTTTTTCATCCTTTTTTCTCTGTTTCTTTTTAAAATTGTTTACTTATTTAAATTTTAATTCCGACACAGTTAACATACAGCGTTGTATTAGTTTCGGGTGTACAATGTAGCGATTCAATACTTCCATACAGCCCCCGGTGCTCACCAGGACGAGTGCCCTCCTTCATCCCCAGCCCCCACTTCCCCCATCCCCCCCCCACCTCCCCTCTGCTGACCATCAGTTTGTTCCTCCCCTCTGCTGACCATCAGTTTGAAGAACTTTTTCATCTTGCAAAACTGAATCTCTATACCCATTAAACAGTAATTCCTATCTCCAGCCCTTGGCAGTCACCCTTCTACATTCTGTTTCTGTGATTTTGGCTACTTTCGATACTTCAAGATGCATGGAATCATACAGTATTTGTTTGTCCCTTTGTGCCGGAGTCATTTCACTTAGCAACATACCCTTCAGATTCACCCATATTGTAGCACATCACAGGATTTCCTTCTTTATTAAGGCTGCGTAACACACACACACAGACACCCCACATCTTCTTTATCCAGTCAACTGTTGAGGAACACTTGGCTTCTTTCCACCTCTCGGCTAATATAAATGATGTTACGATGAATGTGGATTTGCAAATAGCTCTTCAAAATCATGCTTTTAATTCTTTTGGATATATCCCCAGAAGTGGGATTGCTGAGTCATAAGGTAGTTCTATTTTTAATGTTTTGAGGAACCACCATACTGTTTTCCCTAATGGCTACACCATTTTACATACCCACCAACAATGCACAAAGGTTCTAATTTCTTCTCATCCTTGCCAAAGACTTGTTATTTTCTGTTCTTTTGCTAATGACCATCCTAATGGATATGAGGTGTTATCTCATTGTGGTTTTGATTGGCATTTCTCATAAGTGATAATGAGCATCTTTTTTTTTTTTTTTGAAGTAATCTCTACGTCCAATATGGGCTTGAACTCATGACCCATGAGATCAAGAGTCACGTATTCTACTGACTGAAGCAGCCAGGCACCCAGATATTGAGCATTTTGTTATATGCTTTTGGGCCATTTGTATATCTTCTTTGGAGAAATGTCTGTTTAAGCCCTTTGCCCATTTTTAAATCAAATTATTCATTTTTCTGTTATTGTTCCTTAAGTGTAGAATTTCCTTACATATTCTGGATATGGACCCCTTATTAGATATATGATTTGCAAGTATTTCCTCCCATTACATAGGTTGTCTTTTTACTGTATTGATTGTTTCCTTGATGCACAGAAGTTTTTAAGTGTGATGCAGTCCCAAGTGTCTATTTTTGCTTCTGGTGTCACATCGAAGAAATCATTGACAAATACAATATCCCAAAGGTTTCCCCCTCCATTTTCTTCTGGGAGTTTTATGGTTTTAGGTCATACATTTAGGTCTTCAGTCCCTTTTGAGTTAACTCTGTGTCTTGTCTAAGGTAAGGGTCCAGCTTCATTCTGCTGCATGTGGGTATTCAGTTTTCCCTTTGTCATTTGTTGAAAAGGACTGTCCTTTTCCCGCCATGTGCTCTTGGTTCCCTTGTTGAAAATCATCTGGCCACATACTCAAGGCTTTATTTCTGGGCTCTCTATTCTGTTCCATTGATCTGTATTTCTCTCTTTGTGCCAATAGAGATACCTCACCAACTTGATTACTGTTAGCTTGTAGCATATTTTGAAGTCAGGAAGTTTGAGGCCTCCAACTTTGCTCTTCTTTTTCAAGGCTGTTTTGGCTATTTGGGGTCCCTCAAGATTCCTTTTAAATTTTAGGATTTTTTTTTCTATTTCTGCAAAAAATACCATGTTGATAGGGGATGCATTGAATTTGTAGATCATTTTTGGGTAGTATAGACATTTTAACAATATTAGGTCTTCCAATCCATGAAAATGGGATGGGTTTCCACTTATTTATGTCTTCTTTGATTTCTTTTAGCAGTGTTTTATAGTTTTTTTGTGTACAGGTCTTTCACTTCTTCAGTTAAATTTCTTCCTGAGTATTTTATCCTTTTTGATTCTGCAGCAAATGGGATTTTTCCTTAATTTCCTTTTTTGTGTTAGTTGTTGTTAATGTATAGGAATGCAACTGCTTTTTTGTATCCCATAACTTTGCTGAAATTATTTATTAGTTTTAAAGTGTGTGTGTGTGTGTGTGTGTGTGTGTGTAATCTTTAGGGCTTTCTACATGTAATAGCATGTCTTCGGCAAATAGAGATAACTTTACTTCTCTCTTTCTAATGTCAATACCTTTCATTTCTTTTTCTTATCTAATTGTGCTGACTAGGATTTCTAGTACTGTGTTGAACAGGAGTGGTGCAAGTGGATCTCCTTGACTTGTTCCTGATCTTAGAGGAAAAGCTTTTAGTCTTTCACTGTGGCCTATGAGGTTAGCTGTGAGCTTTTCATATATGGCTTTTATTATGTTAAGGTAATTTCCTTCTATTTCTAATTTGTTGAGAGTTTTTAACATGAAACAATGTTGAGTTTTGTCAAGTGCCTTGTCTGTATCTGTTAAGATAGTGATGTGGTGTTTGTCCTTCATCATGTTGATGTGGTGTCTTATGTGGATTTTCATATGTTGACCCATCCTTGCGTTGCAGGATAGATCCCACCAGGCTATGGTGTAATGGTCTCCTCTTACGCATGGTCTCACTTTCTGCAGTTTCAGTTGCCCATGGTCAACCTTAGTCCCGAAGCACATGACCCTCCTTCTGACATACCAACTGAAAGTCAACAGTAGCCTCATGCTATGTCACAGTGCCTACCTCACTCATCTCACTTCATCCCAACACATAGGCATTTTATCATGTCACATCATCACAAAAAGAAGAGTGAGTAGAGTATAATGAGATATTTTGAGGGACAGAGACTGCAGTCACATAACTTTTATTACAGTATATTGTTGTAATTGTTCTATTTTATTATTAATTATTGTTGTAGATCTCTTACTATGCCTAATTTATAAATTAAACTTTATCATAGGTACGTGCTTATAGGAAAAAGCTGTGTAAATAGGGTACTATCCACAGTTTCGGGCATCCACTGGGGATCTTGGAACATGTCCCCTGTGGATAAGGGGGGACTTCTGTTATCCTTTTAAAATGCTGTTGAATTCAGTTTGATAGTATTTTGTTGAGGATTTTTGCTTCAAGCTTCATCAGGGATATTGGTCTATAGTTTTTCTTGCTGTGTCTTTGTCTGGTTTTGGTGTCAGAGTAATGCTGGCCTCACAGAATGAGATTGGGAGAATTCCCACCCACCCCCCACCTCCTTCAACTCTTTGAATGACTTTGAGGAGAATTGGTATTAATTCATCTTTAAATGTTTGGTAGGGTACTCCATTGATGCCATCTGGCCCTGGGAGGGTCAGGGAGAATTTTTTTATTACTGTTTCAATTTCCTTCTAGTTATCGGTCTGTTAGAGTTTTTATTTCTTCATGATTCAGTCTTGGTAGGTTGTATGATTCTGGGAACTGATCCGTTTCTTCTAGGTTATCCAATTAGTTAGCATATAATTGCTCATACCGGTCTCATAGAATTCTTTTTACTTCTGTGACATCAGTTGTAATATCCCCTCTTTCATTTCTAATTTTGGTTATTTGCATCTCTTTTTTTCTTCCTTAGTCTAGCTGAGGATTTGTCCATTTTGTTGATCTTTTTAAAAGAGATTTATAGTTTCATTGATTTTTTCTTTTTTTCTATTCTGTTTTGTTATCTTTGCTCTGATCTTTATTAAGTCCTTACTTTTACTAACTTATGTTCCAGTTCTTCTTTTTCTAGTTCCTTGGGGTAGAAGTTAGGTGCTTGTTTTGAGATCTTTCTTCTTCTCAATGCACGTCTTTGCTGCTGTAAACTGCCCTCCTAGGATTGTGTTCTCTGCATCCCACAAGTTTTAGTGTGTTTTGTTTTTATTTTCATTTGCTTCTAGATATTTTCTACATTCCCTTGTGATTTCTTCTTTGACCCATTGATTGTACAAGAGCGAGTCCTTCCATTTCAAGAGTAACTTTTTATTTTATTTATTTACTTTTTGAGAGCGAACGCGCATGCACACACAAGTGCACGTGGAGGGGGAGGGAGAGAATCTTCAGCAGGCTTCACGCCCAGTGTGGAGCCCAACGTGGGGCTCTCACAACCCCAAGATCATGACCTGAGCCGAAATCAAAAGTTGGATGCTTAACCAACTGAGCCACCCAGGCACCCCTCAAGAGCGACTTTTTAGAGTAGCAAATGATTGTGGTACTTGGCTGGCTCAGTCGGTAGAGCGTGTGACTCTTGATCTTGCTGTCGTAAGCTTGAGCCCTACATTGGCTCTGGAGACTACTCAAATAAATAAATCTTTTAAAAAAAATAAAGTAGCAAATTATTAATGGAAAAACGAGATTCTTTCCCTTTATTCTTGGATAAAACAGAATTTTATCATTTATACCTCATATATTTGGAATTTATATAAAATAAAAAATTTTTCAAGGCAAAAAATAAAAGTAAAAATTGAAATGCAAATATAATTTCTAGCTTTCAGTTCATTTCACAAAAGCTTATGTCCAGCATTCGCGCTCTTTGATTTTGTAGAACTCTCTCTGTTTCGTCCAAAGTAACTCTGATGTAGTGTGATAATGCCTTCACTTTATAGACTATTGACAGTTTTCTTAGACCTTGTAGGATTAATTGGCATGATTGCTAGAATTCCTGGCAAATTGTATTTTCAGTTCTAGTGTTTGACACATGTATTCAGGGTAGGGTAAGGCTGGGGAATGAGGTTTCTGAAACTGACCACAGAAGTGAGGCTGGGCTATGGAATTGGATGGACACTTTTCCCAGGGTGTGAAAAAGCAAGGACATCAGTGGGTACTTGGGGTCCCCTCTAAGTGATGAGGGCAGAAACCATTCTTCGATGATAATAAAAGCCTTCAAAGTACCAGGTTTTTAATATTGGTATCACTAATCCTCAAAATGACTTGCAAGGTAGATATTATTATTTCTATTACAAGAAGACCGAAGCTCAGAGAAGTGAGGTAACGCCCCCAGGTCCCACGGGCACAGAGCTGGGGAGGGGCTCGGACCCAGATTCACGTGCACCCAGAGCTCACGGTCCTACCACTACGCTAGGCTGCTTCCCGCAAGATGTCCAGGTCAGCACTTAACATCGACTCATAAAAAGTGCTTGATACAATTACTGTTTGGAAGTGATCCCTTGTGTATGCCCCACGCTGTCTGCGTGCTGCTGTCAGGAGCAGCGATGTTCTGAGATGCCCCCGTGGGTGCCGACGGGAGCAGCAGCAGAGACTTCTGGCAGCAAGTCTGAGAGATAGGACTGCCGGGTACTCAGGGGCTCAGGGGCTGGACTCCAAGGACAGAACCGGCCATCTGCTGTGAGCAGAGACCTGGGTCCTCTGCCCGCCGTGTCAGCCTTACATGCAAGAGCTCGTGACTGGTGATTGCTCTCAGCAAGATTATCTTGGGAGGAAAGGAAGGAAAGGAGGGAGGGAGGAGAGTTATTGGTAGCCATCATATTGTGTGCATGTATACGTGTTCACACTTAAACAATAACCTTCCTTCCAGAAATATTCTAAAGCCTCTGTAGATACTTCTTTTTAACTTACAGAATAATCAGTTTGGTTCATCTGATAAACTGTTGTCCAGCAGCCAACCAGAAATCCATGGTTTTCTAGAGTGAGTGTCCAAGACTATTGGCTTTCAGGGTAGAACATAGTGAATCATTAATTTTGTTTCTCTGGCTTTTATGGGCGTCCATGGATGTGAGTTCCCATCCACTCGGACGTTGGAAACCCAAACAGTAGCATCCAATTATTCCTCTGTGGTCAATTCCTATAGATCTCTCATTAGGAGAGAATTCTGAAAAGAGCAAGAAGCATGATGGGCATTCTGAATATTAGAATAAAATAGCTTCCAGGACGTTTCAAATATGTTTACAATCACGTGGGAATTTTTCTATAATCAGAGTTCCAAATTAACAAAGTCGGGGCATCTGCAGTGTGTGGATGGGTATATGTTTGTTTTCTTTCCTCTGGGGTTTTTTCAGCCTAGTGCTTAAGAACAAAATCTCCTTTGGAAATTGTCCAGCACCCAGCAGTTGTGCTTTGTGTTGCCAATTAAGACTTCGATTGGGGGCTCGATGTGGAATCCTTGGGAAAAGCTTTGTTTCCATTAGTCAAAGGAAAAAAGGCAGAAAAGCCGGGGAAGACATTGTAGGTCATACCTTGCTCAGTGGGGATGCTGACGCTGACAATAGAATAACATTTCCACGGGCTCAAAACAGAGACAATCACTCATTCTTTCAGCTCCTAAGCAGAGTTTTACAATAGGGCAGAGCTGTGAGAAGAGAGATCAAAAGAACAAAACTGGTACAAAACAGAGCATTATTTAAAAAATGCTCTGTTCCAAGTGTAAAATAGGGTGGTAAACATCTCTTGCTTCCAAATAAACAGCTGACGGTCCTTTGGAAAAATGATTACACTTGTTAGAAAGACCCATTTGTAAATGCACCAGTCGGTGCTGGACACGCACACAATTTCAAATTAGAAAAGTGAAATTCGATTTTCCAGGGTTTTTAAAATTATTACTTCTGATATATTTCCTTATCACTGAGATCCGTTGAAACGTAGGTGTTAAACTCAAGTTTCAGACTGTTTCTGTATCAAAATAGAGATAGAATCATTCTGTCATTGAACGGAGGAAGATGAGGTTGGCACCTGTCCCCTTATCAGAAGTGACGCAGTCACCCCTCTGGGCTCAAGGGGTTGGATTTGCATGGTAGAAGAGAAACTTCTTCTGAAGACCCATCAGATTCTCTAACACCACCAGCCTTCCTAGGAAATGACTTTGTTTCTGCCACAAAGATACAGTGGAAGAAAGGGAGATAAGAGCATTTTGTAATTACTCAAGTGAGTGATCTCCTGCAAGAATTGTAACTTGCTGGGGCGCCTGGGTGGCTGAGTCAGTTAGGTGTCTGCCTTTGGCTCAGATCATGATCTCAGGGTCCTGGGATTGAGTCCCATGTCGAGCCCCACGTCAAGCCTTCCTGCTCAGTGGGGAGTCTGCTTCTCCTCCTCACTCTGCCTCGGTGCTCTCCCTCTCCCTCTCTTAAATAAATAAATATAATCCTAAAAAAAAAAAAAAAAAGAATTGTAACTTGCAGGACAAACACCAGATTGGTCCTCGTCCCATGTTGACTCACCAGGGCTCAGCCCAGCTCCCAGTATACGGTCAATGCCTCATACGTATTTGTTGAGTGGATAATTGTTCCAATAATGATTGTCATCACCCCGGCTGTCATGACAGATGACATCATCAGAAAATCTCTGGTGGTACACAAGAGACACCGGTCAGATTTCTGTTTTTTTCCATTGTAAACATTTGGGATCTTCTTGCACAATTTTGGAAAGCCAATCCTTGATTCCAAATCACTAATGAGAGAAAGACATAATTGTAGCTTGTTAAATCTAACCGTAGGAAGAAAGCTTGCCACCAGTCTCCCTTGCAGAAACTTTTATTAAGTCTAAAATTTAGTTTAAATTGGCAAAAACCGTCGAATGGGTATGGAATGGAATGCAAAGAACATTGTATTTGCAGAACTTGGAAGGTTTTTGGTTTGGAAGTGTGGGTAGAGACCAGAAGGGAAAAGAAGAAATGATGCTGTCCGTGCATTTCTACACCAAAAATATTTTACTTGCCTTAACTGCTAAAAAATGTTCTCCATTACTGTACAGTCTCTCACAAGCCACTTCTACCAGTTTCAAAATGAAGAGCAGTATTTTTCCCGTGCTGTCCAGAGGGAACATAACTTCTTTGATATTCCCTGCTGTTTATTGAAGGAGGCTTCTCGCAGTGAGTGTACGGTATTACTCCTTCTGGCTGCCCTTGATCCTGTGAATGTCTGGTCTTCCAGCTTTATTTTCTGTCCTTCACTTGGAGTCCTGGTAAATCCTCTTTAATTCATAGGATCTCTGGGCTCTCAAAAGGAAATATCTTGTTTTTTCTGTGTATACAACAATAGTTTTTTTTTTTAAAAGCTTAACATTTTAATGCAAATGTGCAAATGATAAATATCTGGGAAGAGCTGTGATGAATTATATCCAAGGCTGTCTACGCAGAGACGGAAATGTTTTCCATTTGGATGTGTGGTGTGTGTTCTGTTATTTATTGAAGCCTACCAAAATATTTTTCCACGCATTTGTTGTTGCTCTCAGTTTCTTCCGCTTTGTCTCTGTGGCTCTTATGCGTAGATCGAACAGGTCTGTGAGTCTGCTGAGTGCATGCGGACCGGTAGAGGGATTCACAGTTCCGTAGCTTGATTTCACAGCGCGGGAGCGTGAGGGCCCGTTGACGTCACAGCGGGGAGGTCTGCGGTGTCTCCTGTTGGTCCGGCCTCAAATCCTGTGACCATGTTAATTATTGACGTTTGTTGGATGTTTAGATGTTCGGCAGGTCCTCAGCCCCGTGTACGTGGGTGTCGCATGAAGTGTAGGCAGTCCTGAGTAGGATGCCCAGCAGAGAGAGCAAGGAGGAAGTAATCCCAGACGAGCTGCCACATCCCCGAATGTGTGTCCTCATCTGTATAAGGGGGATCACACCGCCTTTGCCAGGGGCTAAATGAAATCACACATGCCAGCCGTGTGGTTCTTTGCGTGTGTGGCCCGTCACTGCCACCTGCTAATTCCATGTTTCCATCACTGCTGTCCCCTGGTAGCTCTTCTGGCTTCTAAGCTCAGCGTTATTAGAAAATTGGTTAACGTTTGCTCTAATTGATGAAGAGTCATGGTTTTTCAGTTCTGTAAGGGTGTTTTATCCCAGTCTTTAAGTTGCCGTGAACTTGCCATGAACTCCCCTAAGGACACCACACGGGTGACGCTCTGGGCTGGTGGCTCGGCTGCTCCCAGGGGGCCACCAGGGGCTGGGCAGCGCGCCTCTGAGCCCTGTGCCAGATGCTTGGCAGAGAAAGATCCCGCGAAATTAAATCAGCTCGGTGTTTCTCGTCTCTGGAAGAAATTGAACTTGAAGTGCAAAGGTTTCTATCATTTTTAGACCTCAGTCCCAAATTTCAGAAATGCAGGGCTCTCCTAAGATCTATAATTTCCTTGTCCCCAAATTGAGCGTTCTAAAAATGCGTGTTTTTGACCTTGAGGCATGCCCGTTCAGATCTGGTGCTGTAAACCAGAGCTTCCTTAGTTACCAGAAAGTCTACGCATAAAGCATATTCATGTCATCACGATTATGGTCACGTTATTTGTATTTGCTCACCCAGAGAGCAAGATGGTTTTCAAAAGCTGATACACCATGCAGTCTTAAAAAAATGCTAAGAGATTCTTTGCTGAGTGGTGGGTGGTTCCAAAGGGAAAGGGACTGAAACTGGCCTGAAGGAAGGGGGTGAGGACAGAAGAAGAGTGGGTGGGGGGCTACTGAGAAGCCCCAGTGCCTGGCTGTCATTAGGAGAAAGGGGGGCTTGGACCTTCCCCCCAGGAATGTACCCTTGGTCTCAAATCCCTTGGTTCCCATGTCCCCCTGGTTGAAATGTGGTCTGATCTGCCACCTCCCTGGGCCCATGCTCTCGGCAGCCACCTGGCCCTTCTGCCTTGTCCCTATTTCCACCTGCAGCCCCAGTGCCACCTGGACCCTGCTTCATCCCACCCGTGGCCCCCTCCTGGCTTCCTCCTCCCCACCTTTCTAGCCTTCTCTGCCACCTAGCTCCCATGCCTGGGGCAGGCCCTCCACCCCCAGCCCCAGCCCAGGACTGGCACCGCCAACCAGCCCTCTCCTCCTTTCTACAGAGCAGGCACTGCGTTAGAACACCTCCTGTCTCTTCCTGTGACAGACTCACAGTGTGATAGTCCCGTTTATTGACTCATTTATTCCATCTTTTTTCATTGAGTACATATCAAGCTTCACTAGCTCTCGAAGTATGTAAGAATGATCAGTGAGATAGGGTACCCGGGAATGTGTGGCCTAGTGATGAGGATACGACCTTCACAGGGATGCCTGTAATACACGTTTCACCTGCAGCCCCTGTGCTGGCTGATCTACCCTTCATGCCACGCGGGCCTTTCTTTTCCCTAGTACGTCTCTTCCCGACTGTGTAATGACAATACAGTCAAGCCATTCATTTGATCTCTCCCAGAAACTCCCAGTCTTCAGGGAATCTTCCCAGACATTGCCCCCGGAACCCCCAGCAGTCTAGCTCCCCCTGGTTACACTTGCATGGGTGCTACCTGCAAACAAAGGCATCGTACAGGGGCTGGAGTGTTTCTTTCATTAGCGGGGTGTCCTATTTGCTTTTGTCCTATGTGTGCCTTCAGAGCAGAGTTTCTGCGTGTCAGCACTGCCGACTCTGGGGGCTGGGTGGCTCTTTGTCGCAGGGCTGTCCTGCAAGTTGTAGGGCATTCAACAACATCCCTGGCCTCTCTACCTCCTGGACGCCAGGAGCAGCCCTCTCCCTCCAGTTGGGACCATCACAGATGTCTCCAGACATTGCCGAATGCCCTCTGGGGGAGTCACCCCTGGTTTAGCACCCGCGGTTTAGGTGGAAGCCTGCTCCGGTGCTGGCTACTCCCAGCAAAGCCGCTGCAACGCTCTCAGATAGGGTCGTTGGCGATCTTCCCTTTCGGCGTCTGCTGGGACACTGAACTGTGTGCCAATTGCTACTGTTCCGAAGTCCGTGAGCAGAGGCATTGATTCCAAGTGAAATCCGTACAGACATACAGACACAGAGAGAGAGACGGACACTCTATAGTTAGGAATTTAGAGCCACGCTCTTGAATATCCACGTGGAAGTACGATGTTCTATGTAATATGTTTTTATACTCGGCAATAAAGTAAAATCGCCCTGTTAAGAATTTCATTGCCCTTTACATCTCGCTGTAGCACCATCAAGAGGACCAGCTCCTCCGAGCGAGTGTCTCCCGGCGGCCGGAGGGAAAGCTACGGTGACTCCAAAGGAAACCG
The DNA here is from genome assembly GCF_002007445.2 of Ailuropoda melanoleuca. Taxonomy (NCBI): domain Eukaryota; kingdom Metazoa; phylum Chordata; class Mammalia; order Carnivora; family Ursidae; genus Ailuropoda; species Ailuropoda melanoleuca. Next base: position 37,214,874 of record NC_048231.1, read on the forward strand.
AAACCGGACGGGATCCACGAGCAGCTCTTCCAGTGGCAAGAAGAACAGCGAGAGGTAAGGGGCGTCTTCTCTGCTGGTCCTGCCGTCCGGATGTTTTGTCACCTCTTTTCCCCAGAGATGAATCAGAAGATCCCCATACGCACACGAGCGCCGAGCTCGCCCCAGCAGACAGGCCTTCTCCTGAGAGCGCTGGGGGCACTGATCCAATGGCCGCGGGAGGCGGCCGCTCGTCATGGCGCCCACCAATCGTTGTCCAGGTGGGAGGTGAGAACTTCAAATCCCAGCGCCCTGATGCAGACAGAAATAGCTCCTGAGAATTTGCTGAGCACCAAATCCAAGGAACTGGGGAAGCCATTCTGAATTTCCGTACCGAGCTTTTTATACTTCTAGTATGTTCTGCCGCCATTTTGAAATTAATTTCAGTGGGTTGTGTGACTTTGTCAACAGTGCTTTTCAAGGTAGACTGGGTGAAAAGTTGAAGTTTTATCATTTGTCAGAAACCATTTTTAATACTGAGCTGACACCAGAAATAGGACCATTTCTTTCTGCTTTTATGAAATACGCTTACTTCTAATTATGAATTTTCCCTTTGAGGTTAATTTATAATGGATTATGATAAACACCTACACAACTAATAGTAACCTTTTATTAGTGAAAGCTAATGTTGGTGTTGTAATGGCCTGTTTCCCATTTACGCGTGTGTGGGGCCGAGGAGACCGGTCTCTCTGGGCAGACACCTGACGCTGTATTTTATTCTCTCTTTTTAAACATTGTGCTTTAATTTTACTCTCTCTCTATTGAGCAAGGCTGAGGAAGGAATTTCAGCTTCACAGGCTAAACATGGCTTCCCCCCCCCCAAATGTTTATGTAAGGAGAAGGCTTAGTCATAAAGCAGTCGACTCCAACCCACAGGCTGTAAAGATTCCAAGTTTGTAAATCCACTCTGATTCACTCCTGTAAGGAAGCTTAAATTCTTTTTCAGTTTTATTCTTCAAAGATATCTTCTGTAGAAAAGATGCGGGCGCTTCCCCTATCTGTACCAGGTTAGGGCCACCCGTCGTCGATTAGCAGTCTCGGAGACCACTCACATGGGCTTCTGTCTTCTAATTTAGACTGTTAGTACTTCTTATCAGAAGATTATGTTAATTGTACGGTAATACCTTGGAAATAAGGCCACATGGCGACGTTGGCAGTAGGGTGTTAAACGGGTCATGCTGCGGCCCATCGGGCTTCTCTGTATTTAGGGTAAGCTTGGAGGTTGGCCCTGAAATGTCTAGATCTTGGCAGTTCTTAAAAACTTGGCTCCTTCTCTGCACATCTGATTTTTATTAAGAATTTCCAAAAAGCATCTGCATTGTGCAAAGTCCAGATCTGTTTTATCTTTTTAAATCCTATGGCGTTGATAAATGCACTGGGTAAATATTTCCATAAAAGATATTTGCAAAGGGTTTTGTTCGGTTTGCTTTTGTTTTTAATGCCACGGTAGGAAATTTTGATTTGGAAATGAGGGATGGGGAAAATCTACTCATCATTTTCTAAAAAATAACTCAAGCAATGGAACATGTCCATTTAAAAATAAATCCTTTATTTCATTAGGACCCAGGAAAAGCTGAGGTCTGCATAGCGCTGGACAGGTTGAGTTGTATGCACCTGAAAAAGAAAGTTCTTGCCTTCTCATAGGTAATTGCTGGTGTTGGGAGATACCTTGAGGGGTCCGTGGGAATAATAGCTCAGTAACTGAGACAGGAAGAAGCAGCACTGAGAAGCAGGAGCAGTGAAGGCCAAACTGGTGATTCAGTCTCTGCCTGACTCTTTCCTTCCTTCTTCTCCCTTCCACTGTGAGCAGGCCCCTTCCTGGGCTCTGTTCATCTGGCCCCAAAACAAAGCTGGGAGTCCCATGGACCAATGCCCAATGGCCGGGACTTAACTCGTGCAGAGAAAGGTGGAGTGAGGTGGCCTGACCTAACCCTCTTTGAAACACCGTGGTCTTCAGTGGTCTAAGACGGTGTGATCTCTGCCTTATCACTCTGATGTCTGTCTGTCCGTGGTTCCAGGATGCCGTCCTACATTTTCAGAGTTTGTCTTGTTCAGTTACTGGGGACAGCAAGACAAAATGGAAAAGGCACAGGCCCTGGAGTAAAAGAAAGGTCTGGGTTTGTAAACCAGGAACTTCTCCAAGCCGCAGCTTTCACCTCAGTGTGTGAGGCATCGCATACCCAATCACCTCGAATCTTATCATCAAACTGACTGGGAGGAGAAGCCCCAGCCCAGGGCTTGGCACCCTTCACAGGCATCACGGTGGTGGCAGCTGTTAGAGAGCCAGACCTGAGCAGAGCATAGGAGAATAATTGATGAGGCTTTCAGAAACCGGGAGCTTTCTTTCCCCCACTTGTAAGATAAGGGAGTTACATGGTGGCGGAAGTGATTAGTCTTGTTTCTGGTCTGACACACGTTCACGATGTTCACGTGAGTGACGCAGTCCCAGGAGAGCAACCTGAGTTCTGGCACGTTCTAGAAAGAAAGTGTGACACGTCCGCATGTTGTCCGCATCACATCAGAGCTAGAGGGGCTGCAGGCCATGCGTGGTCCCCAGGAGAGCTGGTCAGGATGCAAGGGAGGGAGAGGGGCACAGGCGTGACTTTGGATCAGTCCCTGGTTGTGCAGGAGGCACGTCGTGCCCCCTCGCCGGTGCGGTAACTTGGGAGAAGCAGACTCTTGGCTCCGGAGCTCATGTTACCGCACACCATATGCAGAGCTGTCTTCAGTGCAGGTGGCCCTTGTACGAAAATTGGAAAAAGCCTCCTCTCGCTCCAGGAAAACAGTCCCACGTCAGCATATATAGTTCTCAATGATAATCACAGCAAATATAAACTACTCCGTATACATTGTCCAAATCTTCATGTCGAACATAAAATAATAGTGTTCTTGAGGTCCTCCACATTCACATTTTCCGAGATAGACTAATTTCCTTAAAAAGTAATGGCCTGTTTTGCTTTCATAGAAACCATGCTCTTTTATAAGTTTGAGTGTTCCTGCACCTGCATCTCATTTTCTCTGGAAACGGTCACTGGGTTTGACGGTCGTTCTTGTGACATCGTAGACTTTTGTCTTAGAGTGCTTAACATCATAAAATAGTCTGCTTATAACAGCAGCGCCTCATCTTTGCCCTGACAAGCTTCCATAAAAGCAATATATGGCAATGTAATATTTACTCTATGTAATATTTATTGATGATAAATATTAACAGTTACACACTGATTTGTGTCATAATGACGTACTTATTAAATAGGAAATGAACAGTGACATTCTGATGAACTACTTGTTATCTAACATAGCCACTCTACTAACCCAATAGGGGTGTTTTTTTAATTTAAAAAAAGTGCTTTGTATCAGACAGAAAAACCGCTACTACTTAGAACGCAGTTTGTTAGATGTTGCTAGACTGATTGTTTCAATTAGAAAACCGGTCCCCCCCCCCCTTTGTAATTCTGACTGGAATAACATATATCAGCTTTGTAAACTAGACACTTTGTTTCCATCAAAAAGTTGTTGTAATGGGGTCATTTTGTTAGAACAAGAAATTTTCAGCCATCTGCTGGAAACCTTGTTAGAACACACATTTATTATTAAAAAAAAAACCACACGCACACATTTAAACTCCCCATCTTGAGAGTCAACAAAAGTGAAAAAAAAAAAAACTTCAAAATAACAAAGATGTGAAAATGTCCCCTTAGAGGCTGTTTCGTGTTGAACAACCTGAGCACTCGTACCAGCCGTTTTGTCCAGGACCCTGAGCTGGAGACTCTGAGCTCCATCCTTCCTAAAGTTCTAGTGTTGGATGAAATACTCTTTTCAATGACACCTCAGGGTCCTCAGGGCTCACGTTTGCTCTTTGACTGCAGCATCACTGGTAGTGTAATCCAAAACTTCATCCTCAGCCTGGGGGCAAGGCCCCTCACCTGCCTGCTCCCATCTTCTCTTGTGTCTTGATACTCACGCCTCTCTAACACCAGCTCTCACTTGTCCCCAGCAAGAATTTTCTCTTTGAGATAATTGATTTATTACACAAGTAACATGTGTGCCCCAATGATCAAACCCAGTCTTAATTAAAGCAACGCAAATCTAAGTAAGAAGATAGTATATTTAGAAAAACCTTTATTATATAGGGGCGCCTGGGTGGCTCAGTTGGTTAAGCATCCTATTCCCGATTTCAGCTCAGGTCATGATCTCATGGGTCTTGAGATCGAGCCCTGCGTCAGGCTCCGTGCTCAACACAGAGTCTGCTTATCCCTGTACCTTTCCCTCTGGAAACCCCCCCCCCCCCCCCCCCCCCCNTCAGGCTCCGTGCTCAACACAGACCAATCTCTTTCTCTCTAATAAATAAATAAAATCTTTTAAAAAATCCTTGTTGTATTATAAAGCACAGATCCCCCCCCCCAAAAAGAAAAAAACCCATAAATATCTAGCTTAATGAATTACACCTTCTAGCACTTAGGAAGTGGAGGGTTTCCCCTTCTCCTGAGTGACACGGATGTGTCTGGAGATTTGGCAGAGGTCGCTGGTTGGGTACATTTGGAGGACCTCCAGCCGATCCTTCAGGACCCAGCTCAGGGTGCCCCTTTCTCTGGGAAGCCTGCCCTGGCTCTTTGGTCTGAGTTAGTTGCCTTTCTGATTGCTTTGTACCTGCTCATTCACTTTACCTGTAACTCTCTCCCCCCTCGCCCCATGCCCACACGTGCCCCTTGCCCTCTTTGGAGCTTTGGGAAGGCAGAAGCTGTCCCTTGTTATTCTTTGTATCCTTAGCACTTCACACAGGCCCTGGCACACAGTAACTGCTCAGTAAATACTTGCGGCACGAATGAAAGAATATATATTTAATTTTTTTTTAAAGTCCTTTAAGGGGCGCCTGGGTGGCACAGCGGTTAAGCGTCTGCCTTCGGCTCAGGGCGTGATCCCGGCGTTATGGGATCGAGCCCCACATCAGGCTCCTCCACTATGAGCCTGCTTCTTCCTCTCCCACTCCCCCTGCTTGTGTTCCCTCTCTCGCTGGCTGTCTCTATCTCTGTCAAATAAATAAATAAAATCTTAAAAAAAAAAAAAAAAAGTCCTTTAAGAACCATGTAAACAGCGCCACCTACTGGTGGATACGTTTGACACTGCGCTTCAGATTCCGAAACCGTTGGAAATGAGGTGACTTCAGTGAAGCATCTTCCCTTTACGGAAAAGGTGGTTCACTCCCCAAGCCATGGGGTCACTTATGTTTTCATAAGGGTTAAAATAATAGGTGCTAATATTCTGTATGTTGTTATAGTTAGGAGGCTGGAAGGCAGAGAGCCTGGAAATACATGTAGGTTCTTATCAGTGAAATTTGGAGAAAGAGGGAAGTGATCACCGCCGTGTCCTGGGTGCTCTGTGACACACTTTATCTGATCTGGCCTGTACCTGACAGTGGATTTAGTCCCATTTTGTAGATGAAAGAAAGTAAGACTGGCCCGCACTGACTGCAGATCGAGCTGACTTCAGAATCTGGGTTCGTTCTGCCGCATTAAGCTGGAGGTATCGGTTGGAAATTCTGCGAAGCAGTTTTGGTCCCCAGCGAGGTCCCCTGTGACTTCTAAACTCTTTTAGATAGTTCTTAAATGACCCTCTTTTCAGTAGAAAGCCGTTTAAGGGCTTTTGTAATGGAGAATCATTACTTACACGTAAAGTATTTTGATTTCCAGGGGAAATGTTATCTCAAGTGAGATCCTTTTCAAAAGGACTCGTGGTATGGATGCCAAGAACGACAGTTTTTATAGGCGAATACATTTCAGGGAAATAACACGTTTGACTTTGGAATGGTGTCCTCCTTAACGGAGCCTCGTAATCGTTTTCAAAAGCAAGTATCTCTCCTCAAACCGCATTTGATGCGTGTTGGCTCTGCTCTAATATTGGTCTCCCAGGGGTCCCCGTGACACGGCACTCGGGGGTCAGACCTGGGGTGCGCAGGACCTGGGGCTCTGAGCCCCCTTGCAGGCACGTGGGGCAAATTAGGTAACAGATACGGAAGTGCCGAGTGCAGATCCCAGCGCAGAGGAGGAGCACGGCGAGTAGGGGTCGAATAGGAGAGAGCAGGTTCCCCACCAGACTCCCCTCCTTACACACCCTCCACCTGCCATGGGGCAAGGTGCATGTTAGCAGACGGAAAGACAAACAGCCACTAGGAGAGTCCACAGTGAACGTTATTGGGGTGTGGGTAACACGCGATTTGGACTCGGGTGGTTGTAGCTGTTGCATGGGTGTGAGCTCACAGCTCAGGGCAGGAGCTTCTCCTTGGCTCGGCTGTTGGATTTTCTCCCGCTGCTGGTCTGGCAAAGGCTCTCGGTGGCCTCGCATCCTCCGTGAGTCCCCAGGTACTGATCCTAGCTTCTAGAGTCCGTGAGATAGTCTGCTGAGCCAACCGCTCCGGGAAACATACAGCCGAACTCAGCAAATCTTCCTCCTGCCGGAGCAGAGCAGTGAAACCTTCCTTGACTGCAACACTGGGCATGTTGGGGGATGGGCCACTGCCTAGCGCAGAATAGCCAAGAAGAGAGGGTCTGCTCACCGGACAGGAGATCCTTTCTCTCCACCAGGCTCACGTCTGTCGTGGGCTTCAGGGGCGGGTGGGGGACATCTGCGTCAGCCTCGCCCTGGGACTGAGTGAAGCCTCGCTGTGGTCCTGGTGTTCAGCCAGCCCCCCCCACCCCGAGCCACACGTGCATTTCAACAGCAACAGGTCGTCGGAGACCAATCACACAACACTGGACAGGAGATCTCCTCCCTCACCAAGCGATCTTGCAGCCCAGGCAACAGCCTCAGGTTCCGAGGGTCCACTCCCAATCTGTCGACGGCGAGTTTTGGCAAGGACAGGTGTTCAGCGTGCTGCTCCCATGAATGGATTTTGACTGGGGGCTGCAGCGTCTTTGATCTTGGATCGCTGTTGTCATTGCACCTTGTGGGGCTGGCCGCTCTGTTACTAGTTGGGAAGGTTCACTGTCACTTCATGGGTTTGTACTTACAAGGCTTGCACACGGGAGTGGGACGTGCGACTCCCTCTTCCTGGCACCCTGGTGCTGTTTAGGAAGGCTGCTGGTGCGCAGACAGGAGTCACGGGTTCGCAAGTAAATAGAGTATATTTTTCTATAAAAATGTAGCTTTCTGAAATGATGAAACACGGCAATAGTATCCTTTCTAAATATAATAGACCCAAAACGTGGTATAGTTCAGAGCAAAATTTAAGAACTCTGAGCACGCTGGTGCCTCTCCCTGTGACTGTCAATTTTTACCTTCATGCTGCCGTTTCTAGTGTTTTATTTTTTATTGATTTATTTTTAAAGATTTTATTTATTTATTTGACAGAGAGAGACAGCGAAAGAGGGAACACAAGCAGGGGGGGAAGCTGGAGAGGGAGAAGCAGGCTCCCCGCTGAGCAGGGAGCCCAACGCGGGGCTCGATCCCAGGACCCCAGGATCATGACCTGAACCAGAGGCAGACGCCTCACTGACTGAGCCAGCCTGGCGCCCTCATTTCTAGTGTTTTAATAGAGATCTTTGGTGGTTCCTCTAATGTTACAAGCTCAGCCTCAAAAGTACACGGGCCTCCCTATATTTAGAATTCAAACTGCCCTATGGATCTCTCTTTCTGAGAAGAACGTAGTTGAGAATTGCTCTTTTCAGTCTCCAGGAAAGGTCCTGAGTTGCTTATTCCTGTGTTCGTGGCTTTTGTGTCTCTCTACTTCTGTGATCAAAGTCATGATGGAAAAATGGCCTTTGTGTCTTCTGATCCCGTCATTATGTTCCTATAACCAGTAGGCTTGCTCTGCAGTCTTCCGTTTCAGCTTAACCCTGCGTGTCCTCACCCTGCCTGTGAATCTAACAATATGTGGAAGTCACAGGTAGACTTGTGCTTCAACTCAGACGATCACTGGCATGTCGCTCCCGCTCCGGCAGGGAGCACAAGCCGGTGATCTGCGAAAACATGGCTATTTTAAACCCACCCTGGAGCTGAGGTCACAGAGTAATATGGCTGGAAGAAAATCCACAAAGTGACAAGCCTGTCTTAGGAGAGACAGGCCCATGGCTGTGTTTATCTTGGGCAGAGTGACAGGAGAGGAACCTTCCTGGGTGCACGTCGAAAGAAAGCAGCCGAAAGCTCACGGGATATTTAAGCTGAGCGTGGACTCGCAGGGTCATCTGGAAGTCTTGGGAGCCCCCGGCACAGGGGAATCCTCACACACACACACACACTCCTACCCTTCTGCAGACTTTCAGTGAGCTCGTGACAGGTGACAGATCGGGAGCAGGTCAGCAGTGAGGAAGGACACCCTGTCTTGGGCATGGGCACGCCAGCCTGCTGTCGTCCCAGGGTGGAGCAGGGGAACCAGGAGAAATGCGCTACCCATGGAGCTTGCGCAGGTGCTGGGCAGGAGCTAGCCCCCTCCAGGAGGGACGGGAGAGCCAAGGGAACCCCCCACACCCCTGTTACAGGCAGGGAGTCCAGCAGTGACCAGAGCAGAGTTCCCTGCCCTCTGTAGGCGCTGACCTGCGGCTGCGGGGACAGGGCGTGAGAGGATTTGGCTCAGCGGGGCCAGGGAGAGAACTTCTGCTGGCTCGGGCGCGGGGGTTGTCGGGGGCAGGGCCGGGGGAGGTTGCAGAGCGGAGCGGCAGATAGGCCTCCCTGGGAAGTGGCTCAAAGCACAGACAATGTGGGGGCCGTGGGACCTGTGTCCAGGAGGAGGGGAAGCTAGGGCAGACGCTTGGCACAGGAGCTCCGGGTGTAAGCGAGGGCCACCAGGGACAGGGCAGCTGGACTCAGTGACTAGGGGACAGTAACGGGAGACGTGGACAGAAAAAGAGAGTTGTCAGGAAAAGTGGCATTAAGGCCTTAGAGGCCAGTGTAAGACTTAGACTGTCACATTAAAGATTGGACCATGCTTTCCGAGTAGTTTCCAGTGACCAAAGGTCAGAATCATGCAACGGATCCAACTATTTAAAGCACATTTGAGCAGAACGCCCAGCACTTCTAAAGCATCAGCCCAGAGTTCCCCTCCCCCCACCCGCATCCCGGTACTGCATAAAATTATCTGGGAATGAAGGACATTGATAATATCATTTATTAGATTGTGAGGTTACAGCTCATTCTTTTTCTTTTTAAGATGTTATTTATTTGAGAGAGGGGGGTGGGGGAGGGGCAGCGGGAGAGAGAGAATCCCAAGCAGACTGTGCTGAGCTTGGAGCCTGACACGGGGCTCGATCCCACAACCTCGAGATCGTGACCTGAGCTGAAATCAAGTGTTGGTCACCCAACTGACTGAGCCTCCCAGGCGCCCCAGGTTACGGCTAATTCTTACTAGTGGTGTTTCTCAATATATTTCAAGAAAAATAGAGGAGGAAAGTAATATTAGGACTGTATGTGCTCAGGTACTTTTTCAAAAACGTGCACACACACAAATCTGTGTGCTCCCGTAGGCTCCCTTGGGGGTGGCTTTCATCTACGTAGTCTGTCTTGTCCCGTGTCTGAAAGCGAGAGGCCAGTCAGGAAGCAGGCTGGTACAGGGGAACACGGTGCGGACACTGGAGTCTCGCAGATTTGGGGTCAAGCACTGGGTCTATGTTTGAACAGGACACTTGTTGCCCTGCCCGGAAGCCCCTCCCCGGGTCTGGCAGGCGGGTGGTAACCTGTCCCCACAGGTGCTTGCGGTGGGAAGCAGCAGCATGCCCGCCTGCCCCTAGGGATGAGCCTAGCCCTTCAGTGGCGGGACCTTGAATGCTTTGGGGGTTTGGTTTCCCAGGTGCGGTCAGGGGGTGGTCTCAGCCTGGCAGAAATCCTCAGCGGGGTCCCCACAGCACTGATGAGACGGCTGCACCCCCGATATTCCTTATTGTTGCCCTCTTCTTCTTACAGAGGCCACCCGTCGAGGAGCTAGGCTCTAAGCGTCCTTACCCAGAAGACTCGGTGTCAGGAATATGCTGGTTTTAGATAAATTCTTTGAATCTATCAGAGGAGCATGGGGAAGAAGAGCAAACCCTCACACATTTAGACACAGCCATTCCCATCTTGGAGAAGCACCTTTTTCCTCCTAGATCCTTCTTTGCTCTCGTAAAAAGCTCGGTTGTGGCAATAAAGCTGGATTACGACGATCCCTTGCACCTGCTTTTAGACATTCTCCTTTACTCGTGTCCCTTTCTACAGTTGCATGGTTTTTTTTTTCTCATTAACGAGCGTTGCCCGTGCGGGCTCAGGGTGACCGGCCTCCACCCCCCCCCCAAGCCTCCCTTTCAACCTTGTCTCTCTTTTATCTCCACAGCAAACCCAAGGAGCCCGTCTTCAGTGCAGGTAAGTCTGATTTCATCTCTGTGCGGGTGCCCCTCACTCACCTCAGGACTCAAGGGACAAATAAGTAGCTTGTCACCGGCGGTATCCATGTGGCGGGGCTGATGGGCTGAGTGCCAGCAGCCTTCCCCCCCAGGCGCCGGGGCTCAGACCAGAGACCGGCCGTAAGATGGTCACAAAGACTGGACCCCTTACTCACCCCCTTTAAACCTGATTTAAGACGCACCAATAAGGAGGGAGAGTCAAATGCCACCACGTAAACAGAAGCAGAGCTTCCAGGTGAAAACCCTGTGTCGCCTCTGTTACCCCTCCCCGCCCTGCGGGCCTTCCAGCGCCACATCCGCATCTCTCCGAAAGGGAAGCTTCTGATGCATTAAGTTATAACTTTGTCTAAAAGTAGCTTTTTTTCCTCTCTTTCTGCCTTTGATTTCCTAAACTGCAAACTAATAGTTCATATGTACCTTTCCATATACCTTTTCTTTTTTTAACACATTTTATAATAAGGCAGACGCTATTTTTAGGTTATTAACCTGGTTTAAAAGCGCATTTAAAATGCAAAATCATTGACAAGGTATGGCGTCAGTTCAATACAGTCATTTAATTTTAACTTTTCCAGTTTTTTTCCCTTCAATTCAGAACTGAAACCTAAAAAGTCAGCGTTCTGTATTTATCAGCATGTGCTTTAGTATCCATCTCATTTCAGGAAGCATGAGATCACGCGCTGAAAATGTAGTTGCCCTAAGCCGGCAGAGCCAGGCCTTGAGCGCACTGGTCCGAACCCCTGCATTGAAGGCAGGTTGTCCTGCTGGGGGAGGGGCGGCCGCTCCGACTGAGAGCTAGCTGCTCCCCAGCGAGAGCTGCTCCCCCAGCGAGAGCTGCTCCCCAGCGAGAGCTGCTCCCCAGCGAGCGAGCGGGCAGGCCGGTCCCTCTTGCAGTTTTTGCCATCTCTTTATCTAGCGCTTCTGTCCCTGTCTCCGAAATCACAAGGGAAACGCCGGGTGACACACTGCAAAGGTAGGCGGCATTTCTGAAACCTCATAGCTCTCTGAGCAAAGCTGCTACCCAGGCTGCAGAAACTTTTTTCATACAGGCAAGCAGATAATCTCCTCGTATGAAAATGTTTTTGGCACACGAGCCACTCCGACTTATTTTAAGTTAAAAGCATTCCTGCGCATTTACTTGGATGGGTTTTAATAAGTAGCTTATACATTCTATCTGGCTTGATTATTGGCTGATTGCAGGAACTCTGAAAACTCTGTATAAACCTTAAGAGAGCTATAGGGCAGCCCCGAATGTCCCACTGCTTGACCTGGTGTCCTGCACCGCTGCTGGCCTCTCCCTCTGCGCCTTCGAGTTGGCAGGTGTGAGCTGTTGTCCTAACATGCCTGGAAAATACTCTTGCTTTCCCTTGCTGCATTTTGATTTTATTTTTTTGAATTTTTTAAAAGATTTATTTATTTGAGAGAGAGAGAGAAGGGGGAGGGGCAGAGGGAGAGAATCTCCAGCAGACTCCCCGCTGAGTGCGGAGCCCGATGCGGGGCTTGATCCACGACCCTGAGGTCATGACCTGAGCCAAAACCAAGAGTCGGACGCTTCACCAACCGTGCCACCCAGGTGCCCCTGCATTTTGATTCTAAACGTAGAATGTCTGAATTACCAGTGCAAAACAGTGCCAAGGCAAAACCCCGGGGCTTTTTTGTCCAGGTCAGTGATTTAGGATTGTGCTAAGTAAGCCACTGTTGTAAGGACTTAGCCAGCACACAACTGTAACAGACTCAGTATTTCATGCACACTGATTTTTACAGCATGGAGGGCTCTGCCGTGCTGCAGAGATGGCCTTACAGCCTCTTTATTACCCATCCACGTTCTGTGCCTCCTCTCATACAAAGAGAATGGACGCAACCACATGTCCTCTAGCTCTGGGCTCGCGTGTGCCTGCTTTCTTTTCCCTTCTGTCATCTGCTGGGGGCTCCTGAGTCCTGCAGGTGTGGCGGCCACGCAGCCCCATGAGCTCAGATTTGGGTGAGGGATGAAGCAAGGGAAGAGGTTTTGGGTGAGGACGAGAGCAAGGGCAGAGGCCCAGAGCTGGGTGCGAGAGACACATCTGGCCAGACAGGTGGATGCAGGCAGGTGCTTGCGGCCAGGGAGGTTACAGAGGGGAGAGCAGGCAGGGAGCTAGACGTTTAGATCCAGCAGGTAAGACAGCGGGCAAAGGATTTTACGTGGAGGAAGGACGTGGTGAAATCCCCTTTGGGCCTTGATGGGTTTGGCAGCAGAATGTAAAATGCCCCAGGGGAGCAATAAGAGAGCCTGGGGTGCCAGACCTGTGATGGGCCAGTCCCAGCAGATCTGGGGAGGACAGAGCCTGGTGTTAGCATCCTCACGGGAGGGTCCACGGAACACAGTGCCTGGCACACTGCCTGTCTCCAGGATGAGCATGTGGGGTTCTTATTCACTAGTCAGACTTACCGTACAGAGTGGAGCGTGCATCACACGCATGCATGCGAGACCAGAAATGCACGCACACGGTAGCACAAAACCGCCCTCTTCATTTGTAGGCGTTGTTGCATGTGGCATTGTGTGAAGATCCTTAGGAACAAGACTTACACAACACTAACCTGTAAATGTGGTGCTTCTGACAGTGTAATTACTCCATGACTTCTTCTCACAAGTTTCCTCTCTGCAGATGATTTTTCTGTTGAGTTCTGTGCTGCTGTGGCTAGTTCCAAACCGCCCGATTTAACTGCCGTGAGTTCACAAGGAACTCACCAGATGTTTTCTCTGGTCTTGTTATCTCCTGAAAGCCAGCAGAAAACCCCAACTTATTTCTTTTTAAAACTACACTTGTCCCATGTCGATGTATCACTGGGTTTTCCTTTTGCCCCATAATTTCTCGAAACACCGGAAGTTATTTTATTATAAAAATGTTTGTTTTAGAAGGTCCTATTTCACAATGCCGCTCTCTAATGGGTCTTTTGTTCCTTTATTTTCTTTCTAGCTTTTCCTTGAGACTTTTCCTACTTGCGTGCACCCTAGCATGTACTTTTGCCGATTTTGTGTTCTTTACACTTGAAAAATGTGTCCAACATAAAAGATGCATAAAGTTATATTTTTCCATTACGATATAACAAACCAATTTCAATATTGAAAGAAATCTTATGAATTTTGATACTGAAATTGTATATACATTGAAATCAATAAAAAAATTTTAGTGGATTTCTTGTGTTAGTTGTAATTTTTTGAGGTGGCATTTTCCCCCCTCCTGATGATAAAGAAAATGTAAGCACCAAATCTCTCATGGAAAAATATTGGAATCTAGTTTTTCCCTGCTCTTTTATAGTTTCTCATATGTCTCACGTACTTAAGTAAGCAGCATGTCAAACATAAACAGGGTAAAAACTTTCGTTTTAAGCTGTTTAACGTTATGTTTCAGTTCTTTTCCCCCAACACGTTACTTAGAAATCACATGAAGGGTAAAATTTCCCCCTTTTATGTTAAAAGGCTAAAGAAAAGATACCATTTGTTTGCAGCTACGCTGGCACTGAGGTGTCTGACTGATCTCTTTGTTCTTTTTGTAGAAGAAGGATACGTAAAGATGTTTCTTCGCGGACGCCCTGTTACTATGTACATGCCCAAAGAGCAAGTGGACTCTTATAGCTTGCAAGCAAAAGTAGAACTACCAGCCAAGAGACTGAAGCTGGAGTGGGTGTATCCTTTATCCACTGACTGCACCTGCTGCGAGGTTTAAGTTGACCCATGCCCTGAGCTTAAAGTTTAACTGTGGGAATTCAAAAAACTTAAGGTCCCTTAAGCTTTTATTTATTTATTTATTTATTTTGTAGAGGGGGTGGGGGAGGGGCAGAGGGAGAGAGAGAATCTCCAGCAGACTCCCCGCTGAGTGCGGAGCCCGACGCGGGGCTCGATCCCACGACCCTGAGGTCATGACCTGAGCTGAAACCAGGAGTCAGACACAACCGACTGAGCCACCGAGGCACAACCAAGTTCCCTCAAGCTTTTTTAAAAAAACACCAAAGTATTCTATTCTCACTGTAAAAAAAATCAATTTAACGGAAGGAGCCACGTGTTAGCACCCAGTACGGTGGTGTCCTGGCAGAGGAGGGGCTCCGTGAGGCCTGCCGATCGTGCAGGACGCTGACTTACCAGTCCTCCTGCTCTGTTACGTACTCCTTACTTTCCCGAAAAGAAAATATTCATAGGCTGGACAGGTTTTGTTTTTGTTTTTTTAGAGAGTCGTGGGCAAATGCATCACTTTCCGGCCTGAATTTTAATCTTTCCGACAGAACAAATGTGGTTAAAAACTAATACAAAAGCAAGCTTACTGAAAATCGCAAAGCGGTAGAGTTTAGGATTCTAATGAAATTGAAAGAACTGATTATTTTTAACAGTAGCTATTGCCGGCTTAGTCAGCTCTGCGGGCAGATGGAAAAGCCAGGAGCTCTACCTGCTTACCTGGGAACAGGGGAAAGGCAAGGAGACACCGAACTTACACACTTTGGAAAATGAGACTATCAGAAATTGAACCAAACTGTGCTGGCAGGAGGGTCTTACACCCAAAGAGTGGAGGACACCCTGGAAGGAAGGACAGGCATCCCCCCTCAAACCAAGTGGGAGCTGGGCCCCCCTTGGGAGAGTAATTGAAGGAGTAACATCAGGAATACCCCAGTACTGAATGAAGGGAGTCCAGTGAAGGCGTAAAGAAAATCGACATGTAGCGTAGATAGAACGCTGCTTTAAGAAAAATAAAAAGCCCCCCCTCCCCCGCCGCCACAGTCTGAGCCACAGAAATCCCAGTCCGCCCTAGCACTAATGTTCTTGACATGAAGCTGTTGCAGCCTTCATACTTCGAGGTCTGGAAAAGTCAATGAGCTCCAGGGAGAAAACTCCTGAAACACAAAGAAACAGAGCCTATGAAAAGGGGTGAATGAATGTCTTTTTTTTTTTTACTTTATTTTTCCTTATTTAATTTTACTTTATTTTATTTTATTCTGTTTATTTTGCTTTAAAGCAAGCTTGCAGAGGCCACCTTCCAGTCCGCGCAGATTTTAAGACAACAAAAATCCTTTCTTCACCCTCAAATTTTTATTGAGTACCAGTTTGATGCCAGGCCCCGAATATAAATTCTAAGAAGTTGGTTTTTTTTTTTTTTTAAAGATTTTATTTATTTATTCGACAGAGATAGAGACAGCCAGCGAGAGGGAACACAAGCAGGGGGAGTGGGAGAAGAAGAAGCAGGCTCATAGCGGAGGAGCCTGATGTTGGGGCTCGAACCCATAACGCTGGGATCACGCCCTGAGCTGAAGGCAGACGCTTAACCGCTGTGCCACCCAGGCGCCCCTAAGAAGTTGGTTTAAATCAATGCTGCTGTCATTTCAGTTGGAAGAATTGCTATTTGAAATAATAGTATCATATTCTTTGGGAATATATTTTTTTACATTTTCAGACTCAGATGTCATAAGCATTTACGTGTGTCTGTTTTGGCACACGTAGTCGAAGTGATTCACCTCTTCTTTAAGTCAATAATGGTTTACATTTTAGGTTCAATCATAGCTGGAAAACATTCAGAACACATTTTTTCAGCCTACTCTCTATTCATATTTTTAAGATGTAAAATGGTGGGATTTACTTCAAATAAATGAGACTTCTGTTAGATTAGTTTTTCACATCTAAGTTCAAGTGATGTTTCGCTCCCAAAATAGTTTGCAGGGTTTGAAAGTACACATGTCAAAGTCTTAACAGAGGTCATTATCTCCAAGGAGGTGGGGATGGTTGTGGCAAGGAGGATCGAAGTTTCTTACCCTTGACATATGTATGTGGGAGGGTTGTTTGCACCTTTTACAAGTACTTTTATAATGTAAGAAAAAAATATAAATAAAGGATTTAGGTCCTAGATAACAATAAAAAATAAGGTTGACTCAATAACTAAGGTCGATACAAATCAGTTACCAGTATCTTAAAATTTATTTTTAAATACTTTAAAATAAGGAATGTCAGAGTTCCGAGGTCTTTTTGGAATAGTCCTTTTGACCTCACAGTGCTCGGTAGTTGGGACAATGTAGTCACCTCACATTTTCAGATTTATTTTGTATTTCACACAAACTGCAAATCCCACAGCCTGTCATAGGGATTTGATTCATTTCCCAGCCATGATTCTAGAGCCAGAGCCAGTCCTCTGGTGAAGCCACAATGTAGTGGTGATGTCAGTCCCCAAGTTGGACGATGGTGGGATGGGATAGGCAGCTGGGCGATGGCAGCCTGCTCCCCCACCTTCTCTCCTGTTCCTGGAGTCAAGCCGTCTCCTGCGACAGATGGACACGCAAGCGGAAAGGAGAATGAGTGCACTATAGACCTCGAGATACTGAAGTACATCTGAGCAGGTGGTACGATAACTAGAGGAAGAGAAAACAAATTTTGGAGCAAAATATTCCAGCATTCTTGCGAAGGGTCAAAATACAGTTCCCAGGTGATTTTAATTCTAGAGTCAAGCTGGTTAGGTAGTGGGCCTTTCAGAAAACCAGCCTGGCAAAATTTATTTTTTTTAAGATTTTACTTTTAAGTAATCTCTACACTCAACACAGGGCTTGAACTCACAATCCCAAAACTGAGAACCACACGCTCCACTGACTGAGCCAGCCAGGTGGCCCTTGGCAACATTTAAAGGCAGACTAGTTGTGAAGAAGACAGGCATCCACAGAAAATCCAAACAGTTCAAGAAAGAAATTTGGGCTTGGCTGTGGCTCCCAAGGTCTATGATTGATTGGCTCAGTTCAAAATAGTTCCTTTCTGGTAACTTCACAAATGTCCACTGCAGTTATTTTCAGTAAATAAAATAATAAGTTACATTTTTGATCCAGCTGAAAAATTCAGCTTTCAAAATATAATACGTAATTTCTACAAACAAAGCCCCATCTTATAAAAATATGTATTCACCTCAACTCAATGACCATTTCCACCTCTATCACCTGCCTGTTGAGAGTCCCATGTATTCGGCACTGAGTATTCACGATTTCACGTTATTGAATCAAGAGAAATTGATGGGGAGAGTCTTACGGAATTGTGTCGTCTGTCCCTGTTGAATAGAGCTGATGTGTTGTCAGCTCTTGAAGGAAATCAGGTTTCTCTTGACACACACAAAGCTATGGCTACCGGGGTCGCGACTGCCGGAACAACCTGTACTTGCTTCCGACGGGGGAGACGGTGTACTTTATTGCGTCCGTGGTGGTGCTGTACAACGTGGAGGAGCAGCTGCAGAGGCATTACACCGGCCACAATGACGACGTGAAGTGGTGAGTCCTCACTCTCGTGCAGATAGCGTCACAGGAAAGATGCCCGAGCTGAGATAGAACTAAAGAGAAGAGAAGAGATGGGAGAGAACTGGGTCTTTTGGAAAAGCTCTTCTTCATATTCTGCATTGTCATAGCTAGTGGTTGGCTAGTTACCTAGCTCTCAGACACTAGAAACTAGTTTAGTTTCCATCCGTATAACACGTAATCATAACCAACAGTATCACCCAAACCAACACTTCCCATAGATCCCCGTTTGGAGGCCTTCTTAGCACAGATGCTAATAACTTCTGATTTGAGTTCTGTTTTTTTAATAAAAATGTTCATGCTTATGGCTGGGTTTGCTGTAATTCTTTCATTTTTAATTCATTCATAATTCACCTATAGGTTTTGACAGGGAGTTTATGTATCTCAGAAGGACGGGTGGTTGAATAGGTGGTTTTTCCTATTTCTATTTATCTTAGATCCCTGGTCAATTATGAAAATCCTGTTGGAAAAAGATGATATTTTTGCTGTTTAACATACTTAACAAAGATTGTTGTAGGAGACTTGGTATTTTCCAAGCAATGGATGCTTTCTCCTTGAGTTTGGAAATTCTCAAGAAAGGGTGGAATGAAATAGGGACTAATTGTCCAAGGTTGTTGGGGTGCTCAGGGAGTTTGTCATGAGAAGTCAGGCACCATATCATTCTCATATTTAAATTTTTGACTAGATTATATGTGGCCAAGAGAAAAGTAAAGCTTACTTTAAAGAGTGGTTGTCTTAAAAATATCCTTTTTTTAGCCTAGCGGTTCACCCTGACAGGATCACAATAGCAACGGGACAAGTCGCAGGCACATCTAAGGATGGAAAAGTGAGTTGAATTACCTTTTCATATTTTTATAATGAGCTGTTAACTCGATTTCATCTTCTGGAAACATTTCGCTGATGAGTAAGCCTACCAGTTAAGGTATCTGAATACTTCTTAATCCCTCATTAGAATCTTTTATTGCAAAATTTTTTTTTAATTTTATTTTTTATTTGTTAGAGAGAGAGATAGAGCACAAGCTGGGGCAGGGACAGAGGGAGGAGCACACTCCCCGCTGAGCAGGGAGCCCGACACAGGACTCGACACAGGATTCGGTCCCTGGATCCTGGGATCATGACCTGAGCCAAAGGCAGACACTTAACTGAGCCACCTAGGTGCCCCACAAAAAATTTTTTAAAAAAATAAACTTTATTGCAAATTTTCTTACAGTGATCTTAAAAATGCCTCGAACGTGCCTTAATTTCAGCCAGTTTTTAAATAGCATTGTTGTTGCTGAAGAATTCAGCAATTCTTAAGATACTTACACACATGATACTACAGTACCTTGTATTCCTATATTCGTGACGTCACCCTAGAGCCATCAAAGTCTGCAGGAGAGTTTTGACACAAGTTTTATAAGCACATCAGCAAGACTTTAACTTGAATTTTAAGGAAGCAGAGAAGGAACTAGTGGACTCTAACAGGCAGAGAACAACGTGAAACTGTCTTCCAGTTGGCTCTTGTCCGCAGTCTGTGGTCCTTGACACGTCTTATCCTAAACTCCCTGTAGCTTTTTTGATATCTACTTTGTATAGCTTATTCTTGCACTGTATATGAAGCAAACCTCATTACACGGAGCATGTCCATTTTTACCAGCATGTTTTCTTCCCAAAAACATGAATGCTGCCATTTTTCAGAAAATATTTTAATAACATCAATTTTAATTATTAACTTTATGCTCTTTCCCATTAAAATTCTACACTGAAGGGGCGCCTGGGTGGCACAGCGGTAAAGCATCTGCCTTCGGCTCAGGGCGTGATCCCGGTGTTATGGGATCGAGCCCCACATCAGGCTCCTCCGCTATGAGCCTGCTTCTTCCTCTCCCACTCCCCCTGCTTGTGTTCCCTCTCTCGCTGGCTGTCTCTATCTCTGTCGAATAAATAAATAAAAAATCTTTAAAAAAAATTCTACACTGAAGAAGTTAACAGGAAGGATAGAAATCAGCTTACAATTATGTAAATACACATAAATGGAGTAGGGGCTTCATCTTTTTTTTTTTTTAATGTTATGGCTTTTAAGTCTGAAATCAGTAGCATACCATGTGTTCCTCCCTCTAGTGGATTAAAAGGGTATTTCAGTTCCTGGCATTGAAATTGAATCAGAACTTTGGAGCCAGGGAAGATGGGATGGCTCTCCGAGCCAGTCCTTCAGTTCAAGTGCAGAGAGACGCAGAGCCCATCTGACCGTCTGCAGACACGCAGCTACTCAGAGCAAGCCCAGCCTGTAGCCTGGCTCACCTCACCCCACTCTGTCCCCCTGGGTTTATGCTAGTCCTTTCCCAGTCCACCTGCTGATCGTTCTAGGACACTTTCTTCTATTGAGGGAGAGAAGAATTAGGACCATTCACCTTGGAACACAAGTGAGAGGGTTTTGAACTAATGGTAAAAATTCTAAATTTCATCTGTGCATAATCGATTGCCCGTTTTGCTCCTGTGAGACCCAAGAATGTCAAACTCTCAGTACTATTTGGTGGTGACCGTCTTGCTGAATTTAGATGTATTTACACCTTAGTGACAGTACAGATTTTATAAGAACAGCCCTTGCGTGAGATTCCACTTTCCTTGTCATTTTTCATTTTTAAAATTCGGACGCCTCTATATGCCCAAGGGAGCACATCAATTCCCGTGGTACAGTTATGAAGAATTGGCTATTCGAGATGTAAAACCCGGTGGACCTCCCCTGAAGTTACACTGGCCGCAGGGGCCACGATCTGCTGCAGCCGTTGGGAGTGTTTCCTTGAGGCCAAAAGGCACAGTCTTCAAATGCAGGAAAAGACCTTGCGTTTTGACAAAACTGAAGTCTTGTAGCTTCGAGGTAAAGATAAATCTGCCCGTCCCAGTCGGTGACTCTCTCTCTGCATTTCCTTCTAAACAGCAACTGCCCCCACATGTGCGCATCTGGGACTCCGTGACACTGAATACACTGCACGTCCTCGGAGTCGGGTTTTTTGACCGAGCCGTCACCTGTATCGCGTTCTCGAAATCTGTAAGTGCAGCCCCGTGGGTACTGGAGCCCTGGTTCACAGGGAGGAGAGAAGCCGCTCAAGGTTGAAGAGGGAGGCAGTTAATGCGCTTGCTGGCTGCCTGGATGCATGCGCGGATCTGCAGGCTGGACGGCATCCTGCTCCCTAGGTCCCCTCATTCAGAGGCCACATGTGTCCCCTCGGGGCCACACACATGATGGAAGGAGGCCCTGCAGCGCTGTCATCGTGTTCCTCTAGGCGATTTTGCCCGCTCTGACCTTGGATGTCGCCTGCCCGTTAGTAGACGGCTCCAGCGTGTCTCTACCGTCCCTACACGGGCTGCCTGTCCGTTCCAGCAGTCGGAGGGGCCTCGTGGTCTCCCAGATCTTCCTCAGGATGTGCCCATTCAACAGATCCACCCTATAAACCACTGTTCCAGAAATTTATGTCCACACGCATGCACGTGTGCACATCGGAACCCCACGTGCCTCAGCCGCAGGGCCTTTGCTCCCGCACTGCCTCCCACCCTGCCCCCGCCAGTCCCAGACGTGCGCCGTGCGCGCTGCGGGCACTGGCTCCTCCAGGAGGGGGCGCTGCAGCCCCTTAGGAGGCTGGTCTTAATAGACCCGAAGGGGCGGGGCCGCCCCGACTCCTCTCTGCGCTCCTGTCCCTTCCTCGCCCCACTCTTCACCGCTGTCCCGGAGTGGCCCGGGAAGCAGGTCTCAAAAGCAGTGCGTACACATTCTTTAGCCAAAATGGACTCTATTAAAAGGAAAATTAATGCTCATCGTTAATTACTTTTAACCTATTTTATTCTCAAATGTAGTCTTCCTGGGAATACCTTTTTTTTTTTTTCCAGAATGGAGGAAGCAACCTGTGCGCGGTAGATGACTGCAACGACCACGTGCTGTCTGTGTGGGACTGGCAGAAGGAAGAGCGGCTGGCGGACGTGAAGGTCTCTCTCCAAGCCCGACACGGGGCTCCATTGTCGTGTCCCCCGGTGGAGCCTTCTCCTAGCTGCCTCCCAGGCCCGGGTCCCACTTCTCGGTGGGCCGCAGGCTCCCCATTCCCTGTGCGGCCCTCGGGCCTGACACCAGCACCCAAGAATCCCGAGTCCGCGCATCCCCGCTCCCAGGGTGCGGTGCCACGTCCCGGCAGGGTCTCTCCCCCTCTTCATGACACCTGAAAGGTTTCCTTCTTCCTCGTTTTACAGCCCCTCCCCTTCTAATCCACTCCCTTGTTCCCGTTCCCGGCTGCTTCGTTTCATCCCACAAATGTGTGCTCGTGCGGTCGAGGGGCGCTGCAGGCATGGCGGTGTGGGAGATGTGCCCCCCCACCACCAGAGAGGGGATGAGGAGGTGGGGACGGGTCAGGAGCAGTGAGGGAGAGGTCAGCACGGCCAGCATGGGGCTTGTCCAAAGCTGAGTGGCCTCGGCAAAGGTGGCAAAGGCGAGCAAGCGCCCCTGCCAGATCCCAGCCCCTCCCAGTGGACTCTCCCTGTAGGGGGTGTGCTCGGCTTCTCTTTACCGCCTCCGAGCCATCTTGCACGATAGGTCACCCAACTTTCCTTAAGCTTTCTTGTATTTTCTTCCTATGAAATCATGAATGGATCCCAGTTGTTACGGAATTGACTTCAGATTGCCCGTCCTGTCATCTGTTAACCTTAGATCACCTTACTTCCCGAACATTAGGGTTACCATCCATTGCCTTATCTTTTTCCCTTGAGTGTCTGCGATACAGGGTCCATATTCTACCCTGGCATGTTTCTTAACACCTGTTTACTAATATTCGGGTCAAGTATTTAAGTTCTTGCTAGGTTGCTGGGTTGAAAGTAATCAGAGGCAAATTTTTACCCAGGTTTAAGGCGTGTAACTGAATTTCAAGCAGAAGGAACAATCAGGGTCAGATTTATCCGACCAAAGTGCAGGTGCTGGAAATCCAGAGAACAGGGTCAGGGTGGTGCAGTGACACCGAAGAGCCAAATCCCCCACCCTGGAACCCCTGCCTGGTCACCAAACCACCAGCAGAGTCTGAGGAATTAAACCAGGAGGGAATCACAGAGCAAACAAGACAGCCAAAGTCAGCCAGGAGTGATGGAGCTATATAAAATCCAGATTCCTGGGCCCCTCCTGAAGACTCCAGTGCCTAGATGGGGCTGAGGCCTGACATCCATCCGCATTGTAACACACGTCGGGTGATTCTGTTTTCAGCCTTGGCCGGGAATCTGTGCTCAAGATGAGAGCAAATTCTTGGATTTTTAAGTTTCCACCCACCCCTTCAGCAAGAGTGTGCTTTGTGCCTGCTCCTGCTGGGTCCCCCCCCCCCCACAAAGAGAGGAGCCGTGGTCCCTGTCCTCAGGGCTGTGGTCCGGGGGGGGGACAGACAGACAAGGAGAGGTTATGGCACCTGGCAAACATAAGTTGACTGTGAAAGCTGAGTTCAGTGGGGAGAAAAATCAAGAGGCTTAGGGCTTAACCTGGATGAGTTATTTGTAGTTCAGTGCTGTTTATTTTCTGAAGTGCCTTAAGAGATTTGAGACATCTGATTCTCCTGTTTTGCTCAAAGTGTTCTAACGAAGCCGTGTTTGCTGCGGATTTCCACCCCACGGACACTAATATAATAGTTACCTGTGGAAAATCACATCTCTACTTTTGGACATTAGAAGGAAACGCCCTTATTAAGAAGCAAGGATTATTCGAGGTAACGTTAAATTGCATTTGTTTTATCTTCACTGAGTGTTGCGTGTGGTCAGCTGGCTTCTGCGGGAGTTGTGAGGCCTTCCGCCGTCTGCGAAGTTGCTGTAATTGCGAATCAGGAAGTGCCTCTGGGGCGGTAGTGATCAAGAGTATTCCCGGGGATCCCTAACAGAATCGGGGAGCCCCTTGTGTCTCTGTGGGTAGCCTTGGTGATGCTGGCAAGGAAAGATGGAGCCGCATAGGGAGAAGCGCGGGGACAGTCGCCCTGGAGGCCGGGCGTCCCCTCCCAAGTGTGGTCCTCGCAAAGAGCAACCAAGAAGGCATGCGGCCTGGTGAGCACCAGGGACAGCGCCTCCTTCCCTGGGGGGCCTCGTGCCACTGCCCCACGAGGCCCAGTTAGAGGACCGCTTTATTCCGGGGCCAGGGCTCTGTTCTGGAGGCTCTAGTCATGACCACACAGCCCGCCCCATAGCCCCTCTGACACCCTCCCCTGCTCCAACTGTCTGTAACTTCATAATTACCAGAAATTTCTCTATTTTAAAGCAGGTAATCTCGCGGCCTAAGTTATAGAAGGGTAGATAAAAATGAAAGTCACACAGCTCGGGAGCAGGGTGCCTCTAGGTCGTAGGAATACGACTAAGAGGAGGTCTTGACCTAATAGTCTGTGTATTCACAACATTCTGCAGAAGCAAGAAAAGCCAAAGTTTGTCCTCTGCGCGACTTTTTCTGAAAACGGTGACACCATTACCGGGGATTCCAGCGGCAACATCTTGGTGTGGGGAAAAGGTAACACAGGCTTGTCCCCAGAGCAAAAGATTGGGGGCGGATCTTATACGCGGTGAAGGCGACTTCTCTAGGAATTGTCTATGAGCACAATTAATAGGGTTACAACTAAATCCCAAGTTTTATAGGCACAGACGCACATGGGCATGTGTGTAACTTGGAACCTTAAAACTAGAACAGAGGAGAACAAGAAAAGCCAAGAACTGTTCACTTTCTATCACTGCAGAAGGCTTCTTGAGCCCAAAATATTTTGATGGAATAGCTTTATTAGGAGATCTGTTAACACATTATAATGGTGAAGCTGTCGGTGACTATTTATTTAGCTATAAAACACTTAAATAACTTTCCTGGTTCCTATGGCTTCCGGCAGACAGCTATTGAGAACTAATTCTGTGCAAGTCGGCATGCTAGCCGCCGAGCACACCGCCGATCCGAAGCTTCTGCCGTCAGGGAGCCCACAGCCGGGTAAAGAGGAGCCGTTACTCGGAAAACACCCATCAGTTCAATTCAGTGAGCATTTGCGGCAGGAGGAAAGGAAAACACACCATCCCTGTCTTCACAGGGCTTCGAGTTTGGGTTGGGGGTGAAGGTGGAAAGAGACCCTGGATGTGATTTCAGGGTAACGTGGTGACTTCTCTGGCGCCCCCACGTCTGCGGGGGCAGGTGCTTCCCACGTCGCTCCATTTCACCCTTAGCGGGATCCTGTGGGATGAGCAGGAGCCCCATTACCGACAAAAGGGAAACTGAGGTGTAGGGCAGTGAAGTCACTCGTCGAGGATGTGCACTCAATCCCCTGTTCTTCAGCGTGTGGAGTCCCACCGCGATCTCTCCACCCTGGGCTTCCTGGGAGCGTGTTCTCCTGAATCATAACCCAGGGCGCACTTGCCTCATGCTGCGTGAGCTTCTGGAAATTGTGTCCCTTGTAGATTCACACAGCAGAGGTGTCCTCACCGACAAGATCACATTTTAAAACTGAAGCGAAATGGGATGGACAGAGGCGAGCCTTTCGATAGCGTCCTAAGGATGGCTTTCTTGGTGTGTTTAGGTACGAATCGGATAAGCTATGCTGTTCAAGGGGCCCACGAGGGCGGCATTTTTGCACTTTGTATGTTACGGGATGGCACGCTGGTGTCGGGAGGAGGGAAGGACCGCAAGCTCATTTCTTGGAATGGAAACTATCAGAAACTTCGTAAAACTGAGGTAAGACAGCAAGCAGCATTATCTAAATTCCTTTTTTTATTCAAAATTCATTTTGAACCTCCTAAAACTGTTACACTAACTAGTTTTCTTGTTAGTTTGAAATCTTTAGCTTACTGTTTTGAAAATGGTTTAGATAAACTTTTATTAAAAGGGTAACATTTTATTAAAATCATTGGAAGCGGTTTAAGTGTAACTACTAAAATGGACTTAGGTTTGTAAAATTTTAGGTTGTAACATAATTTACATTTAGAATATCTTTGTAATAGAGCAATCTCACTTTTCCAAGGGAATATTATCCACATTTTGATTTATCATTCAGTGCTTTCTTCTTGGGGCACCCGGGTGGCTCAGTCCTTTGAGTGTCTGCCTTCAGCTCAGGTCGTGATCCCAGGGCCCAGGGATCGAGTCCAGCATCAGGCTCCCTGCTCAATGGGGAGTCTGCTTCTGCCTCTACCCCTCCGTCACCCCCTGCTCATGCTCCCTCTATCTCTCTTTCTCAAATAAATGAATAAAATATTTTAAATTAAAAAAAAGGGGGGGTCTTCTTTTTCCTCTTTAATTTCCAGGTGTGACTTTGGAGACATTACCACCTGGAACTAACATTTACTGAGTATTTACGTTGTACATGGCTGAGTGCCAACATGTTCTCTAAAGCTCTGTCTCCTTTTAGTATCTGTTTTACCACCTTATTACCTGGCTGGCAGCCTTGCACACCAGCAGGAACCCAGGCAAGCAGCCTAATTGGCCTCGTACGCACTCACTGAGCTTCCTCCCCAAGGCCCCGGGGAGTTAGGAGCAGACAGACATCAAGGCAGGCATCAGCGTGAAGGTGGACGGTCTTCACCCCTAGCACTGAGTTGACACGTTATGGGACTTCTCCAGCCTCTAAGTCAGATGTGTACAGCACACACAACACATCACGTCCTGTAACACGTTCAGTGGGAGAGCAGCGTGGCCCGGTGCTCTGGCTATATGACCTACGGTTCTGTTCATGATCGCTCTTAATAAAGGAAGGCCTCTGCGGGAGCTTTGGAAATCACTTCCCCTTTCATGGAGGTTTTAATCATGCTGCCATTCTTTAGCCTAAGATTTGACCAGCATTTGATTGAACGGACACCTGTGTTAAATCATGACTGCGGCAGAAACTCCGAAGCCTCGTCCAGCTTCATAGAACATACGCGTCATTTTTTTAAGCCTCTTTTCACTCCTCTTCCCTGGCGTGAGTTATCTTCCCCTTTGCCGAAATCTGTGCCAACACACCGCACTGCAGGAGGAAGTTTGTAAGAGAGCCAGCGGCTTCTTTCCCTTCTAGACCTGGAGTGCCCGGAGTCCCCCAACGGGGTCTAGCTGCAGTCTGTTCCTTTTGTAAAGTGTGACAACCCGTGTTTATCTTATCATAGCAGATTGTTCTCGGCTGGAGTATTTGGAAATTCTTTGTCTTAAAATTTAGGTAATTCCTTATGTTTACTGACATGAACAGAGGCTTTCAAGACTAAGTCATGCGAAGTTGCCAAAGAATTTACCATTTTAAGTTACGGTAAATTTTAGGGACTCTTGTTATGTCTTGTTATTCTTTTCTCTCCTTTCCAAATTTTACCTGCTACTGCTGTCCAAAGCCACAAGAAGAAAAGAGTAAACTAACCAGTGTTATTTCTTCTTTTTTAATCCTATCAAGAAAAAGACACTTCATTTTTTATTGTTTACTCTTGCCGATTCTTTTAAGGTACATACATGTTTGGAGTTTAAAAGTCAGATGTGGGGTGTCGATCATTCATTCAACAAGTCCTGGCCATGGACCTTTCTATCTCTCCATGTTACCTGTACACACGTGTGTACGTGTGTGCATGGGTGCATGTGAGTGTGTATGTGAGAGAGAGAGGGAGGGAAGGGAAGGGAGAGAGGAGCTGTCATCATGATATATATAAACACATATTTGGAATGGTGGAGCTAATATTTAAGGACATTTTCGATGCTTTCTTTTCAATGTAGATTCCAGAACAGTTTGGCCCCATCCGGACAGTGGCCGAGGGGAAGGGCGCCGTGATCTTGATAGGCACAACTAGAAACTTCGTTCTGCAGGGCACTCTGTCAGGGGACTTCACACCCATCACTCAGGTACGCTCCAGCCCAGCGGGCCCACCAAGCACTGTAATTTGGTGCAATATCAGGATATCAGAAAGCATTACAAAGAGGAGATGATTCTCGTGTCAGTTTTGGTTGCTGTCATAGCTTAGGTTGGGTGGGAAGGGAAACCGAGGAGGACAGTCAAAAGCATGTGGTTGCCGTGGACACCCCTCCCCCGAGACTCCGAGTGTCGACTGGAGTGTTTCAGAGACTGTCATCTGTCTTGGTCCTTTGCAGGGTCACACTGATGAGCTCTGGGGACTGGCCATCCACGCCTCAAAACCTCAGTTCTTGACCTGTGGGCATGACAGGCACGCCACTCTCTGGGACGCTGTTGGTCACCGGCCCGTCTGGGACAAAGTGATAGAGGTAGACATGCACATTACACGGCGTTTTTCTTGTAAAAGTTCATCTGGAACACGTTCATTTATGTTTTTGCATGCAATCGATAGTGATAGAAAATTGTCCCAAAGTAAATGTCACCCAGTTTACCACCTTCGGTCGGCATTGCCTTAAACATTGCGTCATGTGGTCCCGTCCATGTCATCCTGAAGTTGGCTGGTGTTTGGGTCTCCTGAGCACAGAGTTCCTTCACCGGCTTCCCTGCTCAGAAGCCCCTGTCCTGAGCCCTCACACCGTTTACAGCGAACCTTCGGCATGAGTATTTACGCGGGCGACGTAATTTATCTCTACATTTGGAGTTTGACGCTGAGGCTTTAGTGTTCCAGTCGGCACCGCTGTGATCCTCACAGAAGGAGCTCAGATTGTGTATTGCCGGCAGGGACGTCCTTGTCCCACCTGCACGGAGCCCCCAGCGAGTGTCCTTACTGAGCACTGGGCACGTATGAGCCGTCATCCCGGCAGCAGCGGGGGCGCCGTATTGCTGAATTGGAAACTGAGGCTTAGCCAAGTCAACTAACTTGCCGTGGTCACTAGGTCAGCAAGTGACAGCGCCAGTGTCTACACCCAGCTCAGTCTGATTCCCCAACCCGTGGTCTTCCCCCACATGGTACTCCCTGAGTCCAAAGTATAGTATGTCCCATGTAGCCTGTGCCCTTGATGACATGTCCTGTCCCGTGACAGGCGCAGCCCCTCTGTAGCCCCCGCTCCTCCTCGCAGCCCCCACAGAGGCCCCGGCACTTCCTGGCACACCGGATCTGCATTTCAGCCCCCTTGCCCTTTGCCTTTCGAGAAGGTCGCCAAGGGCCTAGAACTGGCCATCACCAGTGAGCTGAGCACTGAAGCAACAAGGCCCCAGCTGGCTCGGAGGGAAGAGTGGGTGTGGCCCGGGCGGCAGGAGGGGCTGAAGGAAGTGGTGTCCTGTGTTGGACCTGTCCCCCTGGGGGGGTTGGAGGAACAGATGGGGAGACACAGCAGGGGCAGTGGCATCCGGGAGAGCGGCCTCCCCTGCTGCTGCTCGGCCACAGCCCCTCTGAGAGCAATCCCAGTGGCTCCATCCCCCTCCACCTCCTCTGACTGGTCACCCCTCAGCCTGACAGGAGGGAAGGGGCTCAGAACCAGGCGCCTGAAGGAGCTGTGGTTAAGTCCTCGCTCCTTCACCCACTGGCCATGTGGCTTTGGACAGCAAGCTCCCTGTGCCTCAGTGTCTTCATCTGGAAAATGTTAAGAGCCTGAATGAACTAATGACACAGTAAAGCTTCAAGGTGATCTCTCTGTGGCTCGGCAGCAGCCCTGAGCTGAGTCACAGCTCCCGCCTTGAAGAGAGCGTTGCTGAGAACAGAATCAGTACCTTTAAGTTCCTGGGGTCTTTTTTGAGTTTATGCAGTAGCATGTCAATACCTCTCTCTATTTCCATTCCCACGGGTACTTCCTTCTCGGTCTCCCTGTCACCAGTCTCCTCTCACTTTGGGCCCTTCTGAGCAATTCCTCCAAGTGACTTCTATTGAAAACACAGATTCAATCATGTCACACTTAATTTTTTTTTTAAGATTTTTTTATCGTTAAGTCATCTCTACACCCAGCATGGGGCTGGAACTGACAACGCTGAGATCAAGGGTCACACACTCCACTGCCTGAGCCAGCCGGGCGCCCCCGTCATGTCATACCCTTTATGGAAAGAAAAGAGTCCGTGTGGCTGTGTTCTTGTTTCCCAGCGATCTCAGCCCTGACCATGGCGGCACAGCCTACATTATTCGTGTCGTCCACACGCCTTCCATCCCACCTGGACATTCCACCTTGTGACGCTCTCTCTACCTGCCATTCCTCAAGTATGCCCCACACTGGGTTGTTTCTACCTCTTTGATCACAATCTTGTCCCCTTAACACCTGATCTAAGAAAATACTGATTGGAGTGTCTGCTCTTGCCTTCACCACCCCTGATCCTTCCTGGACCGGGAGGCCCGATTCCAAGGGTCTCGGCACCAGGAAGCCTCCTACCAGCCTCCCCGCCAAACTTTGTCTAACTCTCCGTCTCCCGGGATGACAGCTTGCTTTTCCCTCTGTCGCCAATCCCATTCCACCTTGTGTCAGAGTTAGTGACGGACACGTTAGTAATGAACACTAGACCCAAACCTGAACATGCCTTACTCGTCTAGAGATCCTTCCAGGCCGCCGAGCGTGCTCTGTGTGCCTAGGGGGCTCTCATCCAGTGTTAGTACTGGCATTGGGCACGGAGGTCCTATTTCCAGGGCATCAAGCACACCCTTCGACGGGCTGACCGTTCAGCATGGGGCTCAACCGAAGGGGCTCCCAAGACTGGGAGAAGAGCATTAACTCGTTGGTCTGTCCTCTGATTCCTGTAGGTATGAAAAGTAATTAAGACAGAAAGAGAAAAATCTCTAAAGGGATCAACATTTAGTATGACGGATTCGTGACCTTCGCCTGAGTAGGAAAACGTTTTCCTCTCTCTCGGAGAGAAAAGAGCCTTGTTTAAATGGGGCCACGTAGCCCTTTGGAACAGCTGTGCTTGTGTGTTGACTGCGGTAGCGCTGTGTCTGGCCATCAATTTTTACACTTCCTTTAAAATGTTTTAGGATCCAGCTCAGTCTTCTGGTTTTCATCCTTCAGGGTCTGTGGTTGCAGTTGGAACACTGACTGGGAGGTAAGTCGTGTCAGCAGGGCTCGTGCTTTCAGAGCGAGACGTCTGTGTGTCCCCAGGGACAGGCGCGGGGTAGCTGCCCCTCTCAGCTTCTAGCCACTCACCAAGAATTAAGCCAGAACACAAAACTAGCATGGAAGACAGTGGTCCTTCGCTTTCGGGATGTGGGAAAAGGTGACGAAAGACATAGACCCTTCTAGAAAAGCCGCCCCACCCACCCACGCACAGACGTGCACACGCACACACACATACACACACGCACACACGCACACACGCACACACGCACACAGGCCTGCCTACGATTTGGGGGGATTCATGGAGCTCCTCCAGCCCTGATCTGCAGCCTGTGGGAGGAGCCTCAGCTTTGGAATCGGGCGAGAAAGCATTTCAAACACCGAGATTTTAAAAATGATTTTCTTGCTGCCTTTAGAAAATGTAGCAACTGCCCGGATCCTGAGACGTGTGCTCAGAGGCAGCTAACAAGTACTTACCAAGCGCCTCTGACAGGCCGGCAGGAGGCCTGCACTTGAATCCC
Source organism: Ailuropoda melanoleuca (assembly GCF_002007445.2). NCBI lineage: Eukaryota > Metazoa > Chordata > Mammalia > Carnivora > Ursidae > Ailuropoda > Ailuropoda melanoleuca. Next base: position 37,245,953 of record NC_048231.1, read on the forward strand.
TGCTCTGCCGCTCGGCGGCTGTGTGTCTCTGAGCCAGCCAGACAACCTCTCTGAGTTCTTTCATTTTATAAACTGCAATGGTATTATCTGCCTAGACACACGGCGCCAACGACTGAAGGAGATGGCGTGGGAGGTGTTTTCTGGGGTGGCCTGGCAGGCAGTGCCGGTGGCTTGGTGATCATTGTTTTGTAATTTTGATTGCACTTTTGTATTGTTTGTCATAGTACCTGTATGCTTGTTGCGGTTTAATTCACATATTTTTGGTGATATCCTCCCATCTTTCCTCTCTGAAAAGCAAACCATTTAGACTCTGTTGTGATGACCGTGGAGTGTGTATAAGGAAAGAGTAACCACTTACAAGTCCCAGGTCGCAGTATCTTAAAAGTTGGGCACCTCATATCCAACAGAATTCCTCATGAAAATGTTCTACCGCGTGTGCACACGCACACACATGCACACGCATAGACACACACACCCTCCTTTTAACTCTCCCCAAGGACAGTGGAAGCTTCAGACCCAGCAGTCTCTGATGAGTGGCTGGTAGCCAGTGATCACCAGACCTACGTGCTGACTATTTGCAGCAGGACAGGGCCTGGGGACAGTGCCAGGATGCTCAGAATCACAGACAAGGTCCCGTGGGTGGAAGAGATGGCACGTGGAACCTAGTCCTTCCCTCCTTGTATGCCTCCCATATCTCTGGTCCTCGTGCCGGCCTTAGCCCTGGACGAGGCCGTTCATGGGGCTTCGGAGCACAGCCCAATCAGCCCCAGCCTCTCCACTTCTTATGTTCTGACCTCTGTTCACGTTCAATAGTGCGTTAAAGGTAAACGGTTGTTGAAGACTCAAGTCGAGAAGCCAAATCCAAATTTCAGGGGCCATCCAGGCCCCTGGAGTGGGAGGCGGGGAAACTCACGCTGCTCGCTGGCCGTGCCCGTGGAATGTACGGTGTCTGGGGTCACCTGGGTCTGAAGCTGCCATGGCAGGACACCCACAGTCCTTTTCATCCCTGAAACCCCTGGAGTCCCAGTGACTGCCACCAGCTGAGAACACACAGGCAGGAGAGTACATGTCCCGAGTGCCGTGTCCTTATCGGAGGATATGAAGCACGTCTGTATCCCTTCGAGCTTGCTTTAACACTGGGCCTCCATGGTGGTCTTGGCCCTTAGCCCCATTTTATAGTCGAGGACACGGGCCCAGACCAGTCCTGTGGCCAGCCTTCCGCCGCCCTCTCCATCCTGGCTTTCCCCTGGCTTCTGCATGCCAGCATCATTCTCTGGAGGCCAGACACCCCGAGGCTGTCCCAGCCCACCCCCTGGGACCTACCCTGCTGCTCTGGGGCCAGGTCACTAGGTAGGGCCGTGAAGGTGGCCTTTGTTGCCTCCTCTGGCCTCGGGCCAGGCCTTAAGCGTTTCTGTCCTTTGACATGTAAGTGACAAAACTCAAACACTGAGGACCCCATTACCACACTGGAACCGAATCATTCGAAGGGAAGCCAGCATGCTGTTTCTTTCTTTAGGAAAGGCTCCTATGAAAGAACTTCTTAAAAGCCAGAAAAAAGTGTTCTTGTTAATTGAATACGGAGTATTTGTTAAGCCCCGAGAGTAATCGTTTTTAATAGTTACTGTTAAGTGTACTCGTCTTTATTTTCTCACCAAACAATTTACTGTGCTTTTTCTCATGTTCACAACAGGTGGTTTGTGTTTGACACGGAGACAAAAGACTTGGTCACCGTTCACACGGATGGAAACGAACAGCTGTCCGTCATGCGTTACTCACCGGGTGAGAGCGCGGCAAACTGTTGCCCATACCGTCACAACAATTACGAAATCCTGCGTGGATGTCTTCTAGGGAAGAAGTCTCACAAGTCTCCTGAGCGGAGCTTAAACTATACTGAACCCCCATGTATTCATCGCCCAGCTGCAGAAAGTACAGACGCTCAGCCGAGCTGGCTCGTCCAGAGCACCCCCCCCGCCCCTCGAAGCAGTTCCCCAAACTTAGCCCTGCGTCTGTTAATATTACTTACAGATCTTAAAAAGATGAGGCCTTTTTATTTTTCAACAGCTTTATTTAGGTGTAATTTACAGATTCTGAGTGAATTCATGCCGTTGTACAGCCGTAACCACAAACCAATTCGAGAACCTTTCCATCACCCCAAAAGTTCCCTCCGTGCCCCTTAGCGATTAAGCTCTACTCCCACCCCTCAGCCTTTGGCAACCACTGATCTGCTTTCTGGTCTATAAATTGCCTTTTCTGGACATTCCATAGCAATGGAATCCTGCACTACAGAGCCTGTCACATGTGGCTTCTCTTACCCGGAATCCTGTATTTTGAAATTGTTGATTCAGGTTGTTAGGCGTGTGTCTGTACTCTGTTCCTTTTGAACTGCCGGATGGGATTCCTCTTTGTGTCTATACCCCATTGTGTTTATCCGGTCATCATGCGGGTCATGGGGGCTGTTCCTGGTCTGCCTATTATGAGAAGTGCCACTGGGAACACTCACTGCAGGTCTCTTTGTGGTCGTTTGTTTTCATTTCTCTTCAGTAAATTCCTAGTAGGACTGGTGGATTGCATGGTCAGTCTGTCTTTACCATTTTATGAAACGGGGCCAGACTGCTCGCCAGGGACACTGCACATCTTAGGTTCCCACCAGCAACGTGTGAGGGTTCTGGCTTTTCTCTGCATTTCCACCAATACCCGTTATTACCCGCCTCTCTCCGGACGGCCGTTCTGGTAGGGCTGGAGTAGTACCCACTGTGGTTTTAACTTGCACCTCCCCTCAACCATCAGAGCTGCTGGGCGTGTTTGCCCGTGCCTGTCACTCACTCCTGTATCTTTGCTGAAATACCTTTTTAGAGATTTGCGTGCTTTCTAGTTAGTTGTCCGTCTTACTCTTGAAGTGTAAGCACACCTTCTATGGTCTGTGTGTAAGTTCATTACCACCTATGTGACTTGCAAATGTTTTCTTCCAGGGGTGGCTTGTCTTTTCGTCTTCTTAATGGGGTCTTTTGAAGCAAAAGCTTTCCATTTTGATGAAGTCCAGTTTCTCAGGTTTTTCTTTGATGGATCATGCTTCTGGTGTCACACCCAAGTCATGAAGCTTTTCCCCTCTGCTTTCTTTCAGAAAGGTGATCGTTGGGGCGCCTGGGTGGCTTAGTCGGTTAAGCATCCGACCCTTGGTTTCAGCTCAGGTCATGATCTCAGGGTTGTGGGATCGAGTCCCGCTTCTGGCTCCATGCTCATCAGGGAGTCTGCTTGAGATTCTCTCTCTCTCTCTCTCCCTCTGCCCTTCTCTGGCCTCTTTCTCCCTCTCCTAAAAAAAAAAAAAAAAAAATTAGCCCTTCCATCTAGGTGATTCTTGTGCATTGCAAAGGGTAAAAGTTCAGTTTGTTCTGCATGTAAATTATCCCAGGATCATTTGTTCAAAAGACAGTCCTTTCCCTATCAGATAATCTTGACACTTCTGTCACAAACCAACTGACATATAAAATATAAAGGTTTATTTTTGGGTTCTCAGTTCTGTTGCGTTCACCTAGATGTCCATCCCTGTGCCAGTATCACACCGTCTGGATTACGGGGAGTGCAGAGTGAGTTTCGAAGATGAGTAGTCTGACTCCTCCAACTGGGCCATTCCTTTTCAGAGTTGTTTTGGCTGCTTTGGGTCCTCACCATTTGTATATAAATTTTATGACCGCTCGTCCATTTCTAAAATCTGCCAGGATTTTAATAGGGATTTAATGTTGATTTAATGTTGAATTTGTAGATTGATATGGGGAGAATTGCTGGCTTGGCAGTGCTGAGTCTTTTAATTCTTAAACACAGAATGTCTGTCCATTTATTTATATCTTCTTCCATTTTTCTCAGCAATGTTTCATAGTTTTTGGTGCGCAAGTCACAATTCCTTTGTCAAATTTATTTTCAAGTCAGTTATCTTTGTGTCATTATCAATGGAATTCTCTTCTTAACTTTATTTTCAGGATGTTGGTTGCTAGAATAGAGAAATAAAATCAATTTTTGCACATGGATCTTATATCCTGTGACCTTGCTAAACTTTCAGTAGTCTTAGTAGTCGTGTGTGTGTGTGTATGTAAAATCCTTGGTACTTTCTTCCTACAGGATCATGTCATCTGTAAATAAAGACGGTTTTATTTCTCCCTTTCCAATCTGGGTGCCTTTAGTTATTCCTTCTCTCTTGCGTCAGGTAGCGCTTCCAGGACTGTGTTGGACGGAAATGGCAAGAACACACCCTTGCCTCGCTCGCGGTCTTAGGAAGAAGAGCATTCAGTCGTTCACCATTAAGTTGACGTTAGTGCCCTTTTAGTATGATGAGGAAGGCCATTTCTATTCCTAATTTGTTTAGGGTTCTCATCATGAATGGCTGTCGGATTTTGTCAAATGCTTTTTTGGGGTCAAATGTAACTACTAAGGTGATTCAGTGATTTTTTTTAATCCTTCATTTTATTAATATGGTCTATTATATTGATTTTCAGAGGTTAACCCAACTTTGCATTCCTGGGACAAATCCCACTTGGTCATGGTGTATCAATTCTCTTTATATATCACCGGATTCCATGGGTTAATGTTAAGGACTTTTGTGTCCCTGTTCTCGAGGGATATCGGTCTGTAGTTCTCTTTTCTTGTGATGGTTTTGTGTGGCATAGTTACGAAAGTGCTGTTGTCCTGCAGAGTAAGTTGGGAGGTGGTCCTTCCGTGCTTATCTTCTGAGAGAGTTTCTTAAGGATTAATATTATATCTTTATTAAATATTTGGTAGAATTCATGTGAATTTAGTGAGCCATCTGGGCTTTTCCTTATGGGAGGGTTTTTAATTACTGATGCAGTTTCTTGTAGATCTATTCCGAGTGTTTATTTCTTCTTGATTCAGTTTTGGTAAATTGTCCATTTCTGCTAAGTTGTCTGCTTGACTGGCATTAAATCATCCATAATATTTGCTTATAATCCTTTAAATTTTTCTGAGGTTGGCAGTGAGGTCTTCTCGTTCATTCTTGATTCTGGAAACTCTGTCTCCTTTCTTTTCCTCTTGGTCAGTCCGGCTAAAGTTTTGTCGATTCTGTTGATCTTTTCAAAGAACCAACTTTTGTTTTCATTGATTCTCCTTTTTTAAATTTTTTTTTTCTGTTCTCATCTTTATTTTTTCCCTTCCTCTGCCTGATTTCCCTTCAAGGGGCGCCTGGGTGGCTCATTTGGTTAACCGTCTAACTCTTGATTCTGGCTCAGGGCATGATCTCAGGGTCATGAGATCGAGTCCCATGTTGGGCTCCATGCTAGGTGTGGAGCCTGCTTGAGATGCTCTCTCTCCCTCTCCCTCTGCCCCTTCCCCTCCTTTTGTCTCTCTCCCCTTCTCTAAGAAAAAAAATTTCCCCTTGAGCACTGTCTCAGTCACATCCCATAAATTTTGATATGTTGTGTTTTCATTTCCATTCCGTTCAAAATATTTCCTAATTCCCTTAATGATTTCTTCTTTGGCCTGTGGGTTATTTAGATATGTATTGTTTAATTTCTGAATATTTGGGGGATTTCCCATATTTCCTCCTGTTGTTCTCTAACTTAACTCCATCATGGCCTAGAATGTATTTTGGATGACTTTAATCACTTTTACTTCATCGAGACTTGTTTTGATAGCCTGGCACGGGTTCTATCCCAGACCATGTCCCAGGTGTCCTTGCGGAGAATGTGTGTCCTGCACTCTTGGGTGGAGTGTTATCTATTGGTCAGCTGGACAAGCTGGTGGACAGTGTTCAGAGCTGACTGATGTGTTGTTCGAGCCATCTGTGTCCTTACCGCCACCCGGTCTGACTGCTCTCCAGTTGCTGAGAGGGAAGGATTGAAATCTCCAGCTGTACCTGGAACCTGTTAGTTTCTCTTTTCAGCTCTCTAGGTTTGGCTTCGTGCATTTTGGATGGAGGATGGGACAGAGTTGCGCTCAGACACTTCCAGCCAGGAAGACTGGCACCCTCGGCCCCGCCATCGTGTGTGCAGGTAGAAGGGCGCATCCGGAGTCGAGGCCATTTCCGGGTCTGCCCGGCTTCTACTTCCGCTGGCCCTTTGGCGTCTTCCCTGGGCATGCGTGCAAGGTCAGCGTGGCCGCGACCGTCTGGACAGCCGGGGTCCTCTCCCACCTGCCCCACGCCTGCACGCAGCCCCCATCACCAGGAATAGGCTCCTGCAGCCCAGCCATGACCGCAGGCTGCTAGAGCCCTTGGCCCTGTCTGCTCAGCCGCCCTGCAGACGGTCCCTTCTGTCCATGGCGCTGCTGGGCCTGCACATCGCCGGGGCTTTTTGTGGAGTGAGCCGCCTGACCGCGGAAACAAAGCCGCTGGTCCTCACAGCCCGCTTTTCGGGGCCAGGACCTCGGGGCCAGCAGAGCTGGTGGGAGGGGTGAGCACAGCCCCAGGCGAGCGCACCGTGGACTCATACTTCCTCACCCCAAATTCTGCAGCTTGTTAAGTATAAACACTTCTCAGATGGTTTTATGTCTTTGATCGATTTCCATAGTGTGGAAATGGTTATTTTTGTCAGTTTTGTACATCTTTATCTTCACTTTATGGGGAGAGGATTCTCCGGGCTTCTCACTGGGCCACAGCTGGAAGCCCTGCCCGCTTATTTTTAACATAGCCACAGTGTCCCTGTCACCCTCAGCCCAAATAGCATTAACTTCTTAATATCATCAGGTATTCGAAGTTGGTATTCAAATTTTCACTTGACTTTTTTTTCACAGTTTAAATTGAGATCTATGAAAAGTCTCACATGTGATAATTGCCTGATATGTCTCCAAAGTCCCTATTAATCCATAGTTCCTGTGCTTGTTCTCTCCCTCCCTCCCCATCCCCTCCCCCACCCTCTCTTGTGTGCACTGTTCACTTGTTGAAGGAATGGGCTCATTTTTCCCGCCGTGTTTTCTCTACTCTGCATTTTGCTGAGCATGCCCTCATGGTGCCCTTTAATGTGTTCCTCTGTCCCCTGGACTTCCTCTGATGCAACATTTGCTTCTAGAGGCTGGATCCCATTCAGGTTCTGCATGCATTGCTGTCTTCCAGCTACCAGAGACTCACATCTGCTTCTCTCACTTTTTGTGATATTAGTAGCTGTTGGTGCCCCCAGTTCACAATTGGGGCTGCAAATGAGTGGTTTGCCAATGTTAGATTTTCTTTTTCACTTATTAGATGTAATATTTCTATAAAGAAAAATGGCTCATCGTCTATTTTGTTACCCAATAGCATGGTAGCGTTCATTAAGGAAAGTCAAAATAAATGCATGATTTCTTTTTTTTTTTTTAAGATTTATTTATTTGAGAGAGAGAGAGAGAGCAAGCATTGGGGAAGGGCAGAGGGAGAGACAGTCTTAAGCAGACTGTGCTGAGCATGGAACCTGATGTGGGGCTCGATCTCACAACCCTGAGATCACAACCTGACCTGAAACCGAGAGTTGGATGCTTAACTGATTACACCACCCAAGCTGGCTTCTTTTACTTTATTTACCAATTTCCAAGATAAGGAATTTGTTCTCTGTCCCCTTAACAGTGCTCAGTCGGTGGCGGTGGGTTGGGTGCCATCTTGAACGGAAGTATATTTGCTCTGTTTCCGTCTGCGATAGCTACCACACGTGGAGCAGTTTCCTCAGCACAGGCCGGTGGAAGCCACTGGAAGTTTGGCGCCCGAGTCCTTCTGACAATGTGGGTGCCAGGAGTGCTCAGGTGGGCCCTTGCTTCCAGACCTTGTCATTGGATGCAGGTGTTTCAGGAAATGCTGTTTCTGTGATGGCAGGGTAGTCAGCCATGTGAACACGTGGAAATAGCAGTTTCGTCCTTGGAAGTACTTGGCCAGGACTGAGCTGCTACTGCTCTGTAGGAATCCTTCCGTAAGCTAATTGACGGTGGTCTCACCTCACGCTGGAGCTGTGTTCTTAATCTCCCCAGGTAACATTAGAGAAGAAGCAGCCCTTCCAGATGGGTTTTCCCTGTGCCTGGGCAAAGTTCACACTTCTCACCCTAAACAGACAGCCCCCCAGACACCTCGGAACCTTTTCTCGATGTTGAGAAGATGCTTACTCAGCTCAGAATGCCTTTCATTCTTAAAGTAGCCTATTTTACTGTTAATTCTGGCCAGTATTCTGCATTCTTTTATGTGTTTTACGTGTTTCTCATCATTTCCTTGTTATTTTGAATGTCCGTGAAGGGCAAGAAGCCCTCGTCTACACCCTCTTTTCCTAGAAAGCCCTCAGGTATCTATCAGCTCTTGCTGACATGCGCAGAGTCCTTTGGGGAATATATTTGCATTTCTTGTCAGTTATACTCATGGCCATTCCCTAGAGACCAGAAAGCTCTTTCTACCAGAGCCTCTGCTGCTCAGACTTCGGAGCTTTTCTTCATTAACCAGGTGACCCTTGTCTCAAAGAGACATTTGTACCCCATGTTTATAGCATTATTACTCTATAATAATTATTCTAAGCTGTGGAAGCAACCCCAGCGTCCTTCTAGATGGATGGAAAAGCAAAATGTGGTATAGCCATTCAGCAGAATATTATTCAGCCTTTAAAAAGAAATTTTTTTTAAAGATTTTATTTATGTGACAGAGAGACAGCCAGCAAGAGAGGGAACACAAGCAGGGGGAGTGGGAGAGGAAGAAGCAGGCTCCCAGCGGAGGAGCCTGATATGGGGCTCGATCCCAGAACTCCGAGATCACGCCCTGAGCCAAAGGCAGATGCTTAACGACTGAGCCACCCAGGCGCCCCTAAAAAGAAGGAAATTTTAACACACGCTATAACACTGATGACTCTTGAGGACGTTATGCTGACTGAAATACAGCAGACACAAAAAGACAAGTATTGTGTGATCCCACTATGGGAGGTACTTAGAACAGTTGAAATTCTAGAGCTGGAGCAGTCAAAATTATAACAAATGGTTCCATTATGAAAGAGAGTTAACAGATGACACGGTAGTTCTTATCTTGAGATCATAGTTTAAGAGTGTACAAGCCAACGTCACGTGGTGAGGACACATCGCGTGGCAGGCTTTCCCCTGTGCTTTACCCTTAATCTGTGTCACAGGGCCAGTAGAGTCAGCAACGAAATGCTCCAGGCTCTGGAGTCACACTGCCTGGGTTCGAATCCCAGCTTCCGTACACCTGTGTGACCTTGGGAAGTTACTTCACCACTTGTGCCTGAGTTTCCTCTCCTGAAAAATGGGCGTCATATCTACCTGTCTGTAGGGTTTATGAGGATGAAATACATGAATAGAGGACGGTACCTAGTGGGCACTACGTAAATGTGGACTGTTCTAATTTGAGAATAATTATGGTTAGCCTTCAGTGTCCATCATCATCATTACTGTCAGGGCCCGGTCAGTTGGGGGAACCAAGAGTAGATGACCTCCCATGCAGCTCTCTGGCCTTCTCAAGAACTATCAGCCACAGATGGTCTCCTTCTCCAGGCCTTCGCTGTCCTTGGCCTTTTTACCCCATTCTGCCAGGATTCCCGCATGGGACAGGCTGACTTGGTCTTGCCAACACCCTTATTTTGACCTGGCCCAGACTAGGACTTTCTGAAATACCATTTCCTGATGATGTCAGGCCATGCTGTTTCCTGTAGGACTCCCCACCTTGGGAGAAGGAAAATCTGAGAACAGTGGTTGAGGGGAGAACATTTATTAAAGACTTATTATGGCCAGTGGCCACCAGGACCTTTACAAACACTGCCCAGGGAATCCTCCGAATTGCTGTGAAAAGGCGCCATTGCCGTGCTTTGCGGACAGAGGCACTGGCGCTTGGTGTGAGCAGGGACGCATCCGCGGTACCCGAGCCGGTGTGCGGAGACCCCGCTGCTCTGTGTTCCATTCTGGGCCTCAGGGCGCCCGCCGCCCCCATGGTTCCTGCCTCCTTCCTTCTGCTTCCTGGCCTCAGGAAAGTCTGACCTCCTCTGGATCAGTGTCTCAGGCCTTGTTTCCTTCCCCGCGTATCCTGGATCTCCCTGCTTCGCCTTCACACTTGGCAAGTTCCTCGGCCGGCTGCAAAGGCGGGCTCTGCTTTTCTGTTACATTGAGCTCCTTCCCTGTGTTTCCACATGAGCACCGAAGCCCCGTTCCTCAGGCTTTCCTGAGGCCAGAACCCAGGTGAAAATGGTAACCGATGGCCTATGGGAAGAGAGGAGGGAAGGGCCTTCCAGGCAAAGCAGGCGGCGGGAGGGAGGACAGTATGCGCAGAGGTCTGAGAGAGCCTGGCGCTCAGTGAGGAGCGATGTGGCCGCGTCCTGGAGGGTCTCATCGGCCAGCCATGGAGGGAACGAGTCTCGGTCCTTCCATGTGGGAGTGGCTGGGATGGGGCTCATAAGGGGAGAGATCTGGTCGGGGCAGATTTTCAAAAGACAGCTTTGGAAGTGGTATAGGACTCCCTGAAAAGCAAACATTTCTCTTTGAGTCACTGATTTGGCTAAATTTCTAAAGCTGTGATGTCACTAGCATTATCCCTTGTCATTGGTGTTTATTTTTAAAATGCACGTCGTCTGCATATTTCTGCAGATGGGACCTTCTTGGCCATCGGCTCCCATGACAACTGCATCTACATCTACGGAGTCTGTGACAACGGCAGGAAGTACACGCGTGTTGGCAAGTGCTCGGTAGGCGCTCTTCTCATTTCCGTGGGGGGGCTGTGGTCACCACGTGCCCGTCGTGCTGGGAATTGACGAGGCGCGTGAAACGCGTGCTGCTCTTCTCGCCCAGGGTCATTCCAGCTTCATTACTCACCTGGACTGGTCTGTGAACTCACAGTTCCTCGTGTCAAATTCTGGAGACTATGAAATCCTTTACTGTGAGTAGCACCCCAGGGCTTGTCTGGGTTCGGATCTAATAGAATGTTCACTCTGAGACTAAAATGGGGTCTCCTGCAAAACCCTGCTTCCCCTGCTGCCTCGGCACGTGCTGTCACCTCCAGGCCTCGGTTTCCTTTTCTATAAAACAGGGGAGTTGGGCAGGGCCACCTCTAAGATCCTTCCTGCCACCGAGATCCTTCGGGGCTGGGGCTGACGTGGGCTCCAAGGAGAAGACATGGGCTCCAAGGATGAGAATGCCAAATCCTGGAGGGAGAGGCCCGAGGGGGGCAGCTGGGGCAGGAGAGAGGGGGGACCCTTTTGAAGGCGTCATCCCAAGCAGGCAGACACAGTGAGGTCTCTCCTGCAGGGGGACAGCAGCCCCCGGGGCCCCTCCTGCTTCTCTCCCCACCCCTCCTGGCAGTGTCTGTGTCCAGGCAGGACCTGAGAACACTCAAGACGAAAAGGCTGGCCCTTGCTCAGCACAGACCGCACCCCGTGCGCTGGCTCCTCATATGGTTATCAAGTACCTGTCGTGTGCTGAGCTCTGGGCTAAGCAGAGGGGATCGTGGGGCATGAGGAGGGCCTGGTCTCCACCTGCCGGATGGTACTAAAAAGTGCAGTACTGAAAAGTACCGAAAAGTTTACGTACATGTTCTCTCGTGCTCCAGAGCTCTTCTAGGCTTATCACATTTTGTAGACAGGAAATCTGGGCTCAGGTGTGAGGCCAGAGGATCAAGACCCAGTGGGTGGGGAGGCAGTCGCCTACTTGCTGAGGGGCCCGGACAGGTCGAGCAGCTGGCGGTGGAGGAAAGAGGGAACTAGCCCATGCCGTGTGGCACCTGGTCTTCCTCTCCACTCTCTCCAAGGTACTGCCTGGCACAGGGCAGAAGCAGGGGGACGGATTTCAGAAACAGGCCATGGGTCTAGAATCTTCTCAGACACAGTGTCATACTCTATGAGTAAGAGCTCATTTGGGGAACAAATCACCTGGGTACGACTGGTTTTCGTAAGCTTCCACTCCTAGCTTAGGGCTGAAGGGGTGTGTGCGTGTGTGTGTGTGTGTGTTGGGGGACAGCTGGGGAGCCTGACATGACAGCAGGTGGCAGAGCTGTTCAAGGGCTCTGTGGGGGGTGGGGGAGGCAGTCACTGAGCAGTTGGAGACCCAGGTACCCACGGATGGTCAAAGAGAAGCCCGACTGCAGGAAACAGACTCAAAGAGGGAGATGGATGGGAGGTGGTGCCCACGGAGGCCTCAGGGCTCGGGCACAGTTGTAGCCATGAGCGCGGCTCCCACGGGGCTGGGAAGTGGAAGGGGTCCCCCTCCGCAGGGCTCTGTCGCTGGCGGGGCAGGGCTGTAAGGGCCAGCCTTGTCAGGGGTGGGGGGACCTTTGGCCCAGATGTCACCAGACTTGGATTTGCTTTTTCCAGGGGTTCCCTCTGCTTGTAAGCAAGTTGTAAGTGTGGAAACTACGAGAGACATTGAATGGGCTACATACACCTGCACTTTGGGGTTCCATGTCTTTGGTAAGTTTTCTGAAGCTTTCGTTCAGTTCAAACATAACGTGTATCCACTTTTAGAATATTTCTCTAATAGTTATGAACTCTCATAGTCACGGTTTTGCCACATGAACCCTACAAGGACGCGCTCCCTGCAGCTCCCACGGGAAGGCCAGGCAAGAACCAGAGATAGGCTTAACCCTTTTCTGTTGTATTAAATGAGTCTTGAGATAATGTTCTAGAATCTTCTCCCATGAGGTTGTGCCAACTTCCTAGAGAGATGGGCCAGATGGCACTAAATCAATCTATTTCTTTATCATTTGTTAGAGGGTTTGGTGTTTTTTTTTTGGTTCCTTAAATTTTTCACGTCCTTTAAAGTTGAGGTTGGAATACATTTATAAATGGTATAAAATAAGTTACCACAGTTTAGTAGACTAAAAAAGAAAAGCCAGTACGTATAATCTCTATATGTAAGACCGTAAATCAGTGAGGTGGCCAGAATTTCACAAGTCCCTTTAGAGCTGGCATTACTCATTTCTGGTATAAATGCCAGGAACCCCTGGGTTTACTCTGGATCTGCCAGTCGAGAAACTGAGGTACATTCAGCTGTCTCAGACCCAAAGTTATTGGGACCAAAAGGGTTTCCCAGAGCAATGATTGGGAGACACTGCTCCCCCAACCAGGCTCCAGACCCGTGACAGGCGGACACGACACCTGCCAGATGCCGCCAGAGCAGCCGCAAGGAGCGGGTACCCAGAAACACCTGAGGGGGGTCTGGGTGGCTCATTCGACTGAGCATCTGACTCTTGATTTCGGCTCAAGTCATGATCTCAGGGTCGTGGGATCGAACCCCAGGTCGGGCTCCGCGCTCAGCACAGAGTCTGCTTGTCCCTCTCCCTCTGCTCCTCCCCCCACTCTCTCTCTCTATATATAAATTTAATCTTTAAAAAAAAAAACCCAAAAAACAAAAAACACTTGAAAGGCACACACAGGATTAAACAGTCCTTTGGAGAGACTCACTTACCCCAAAAAACCCAAAAGTTAGGAAGCTGTAGGCTGAGGACTAGTCAGCTTCCCCTCAGATGCTTTGGGAATAAAGGAAAGACATCCAAAGCCAGGGTTTCTGGCACGCTTTCTGCTGTAGAGTCAAGAAGTAAGGGGCCCCCCAAAATTGTGGGAGCCCAGAAGGCTTGCCGTAGCTCTCCCCTGTGATGGGACAGATGATCTGGGAATTGCCCTGGGAGACGATCGCGGGCAGGCTGGGGGCTGGCCCCAGCTTCGAAAGCCAGGGCCTCCAGGGGTCTGATCTCCATGAGAGCTCAGTGGCAGCCCCCATGCAGCGTGGCCTAGTGTCTTTGGGGTTTCAGGGCCCTGTCTGTGGTCTTCATTTTAGGAGTGTGGCCGGAAGGCTCTGACGGAACCGACATCAACGCCGTGTGTCGGGCCCATGAGAGGAAGCTGCTGTCCACCGGCGACGACTTCGGCAAAGTGCACCTGTTCTCTTACCCTTGCTCACAGTTCAGGGTACGCTCTTCCTCATGGACCCTGCCCCCGGGGCACATGTGTCGTGGCCTCACCTGGCAGTCTGGTGGTTGACCAGAAGGGTGCTGTGCATGAACCTGCCAGTAAGGCATGCAGGCATGACCCTGTCGTCCTGCTGTCCTGGAGCTCTTCCGGGCTCCCCACTGCTCTCTGGGGAGAACCCCTACCCACAGAGCCCTTTGAGCTGGCTTCTCTACCCCTGTGGCTTCCTTCGTGGGCCTCAAGCCTCTTCCCCCACCAAGCTCCCTCTGCTCCACCCTGCTGAGCTGAGCCAACACCAGTGCCTGGAGCCCTTCCTCATCCTTCCCAGACCTGAAGTCCTTCGACCTACCCCCGCAACCCATGGCATCTGGTTGGTCCCTCCTTTGGGTGGCCCCATGCCTGGTACAGCGCTCTGGCCCCGAATGTGTCCCCACCCAGGGCAGTCACCTACCCATGTCTGTCCCACCGTGAGGCCAATTCTCGGGGTACAGGGAGGGCCTCTGTGTCATTTGTTTGCACGCCCCTCCTGTGCCTGTGCACGAAGCCAGTGCACAGGTGAGAGCCGCTGAGTGAGGGAAGAAGTGTAGAATTCCAGCCCTTTCCTGCTCCACGTAGTGCGCTCAGCGTTAAGCTCTTTCTCTCTCATTCTTCCCCAGGCTCCGAGCCACGTATACAGTGGGCACAGCAGCCACGTCACCAACGTCGATTTCCTCTGTGGCGACAGCCACCTCATCTCCACGGGCGGCAAGGACACGAGCATCATGCAGTGGCGGGTCATTTAGTCCCAGCAGGAAGCGTGGGGAGCAGAACAGGGGCAGGCACCGGGTCGTGCTGGGCCCCACCACTGTGATTTCTGTTCTGTTTGAGAAGTTCTGACAAACCTCAGGAAAACCACTCCCTCTACCAGTTACCTTAGCTTAGCGAATCGGTGAGCGTCGCACCAGAGCAGTGGTTCCCGGTTCGCCTACGTTGTACAGTATACAAAACAGCGCACATTTAATGTTAAACAATATGCCAGGGTTTACATTATGGTGACATCAGCAGAAGTGACTGGTATATCCTTCGTAACTTTTCTACGAACCCTTCAAAAATGGTCACAGAATGCCTTTTAAAATATTGTACATAGGCTTTACTCTTTCCCCATCTAGCTCGCTGAATCAAATATTTATGATAATAATGAGGTACTGAATTGCGATCACTATTGATTCATTGGTTCTAAAAGGATAAATCGATGGACAAGAGCCTGGAGGACTGATGGGCACAGCTGAATCAGGAAATGCAAATGTGACTTTATTTGGTTACATTCTCGAAGGGTTCATTCGGTCCTCCCGCCAGGAGGCTGACGGCTGACGAGAAAGGGGTTGTATTCTTCCTGTGTTAAGCAGATTGTACTCCAGATTAACTGAAATATGTCAGCAGGGTATGCAGGCACCGTAGACTTTCCGTGACCCTGTCCGGCAGCCGCCTCACTCCCTTCGGCCCCGCGCTCGCGTGCCCGGAAGAGTGGTGGAGACCTCGAGCCCCCTGCTTCTGTCTATGAGCTGGCATGTCTGGTATTGTATAGGATTGTAGAAATTCATCATACAGACGTAAGGCTAGGCTTTACTATTTTATGCTTATGGACATTGTATATTTGTATTTTAAGACCAAGTAGACCAAGTCGAAACGGTATCTCTTACATGTACAAGGAACCTGCGGCGGGGAGAAGTCTGGAAGGCTCCACCAGGTACGAAGGGCAGCGTGTCTTTCGTGCACGGATGGCTCACTACACCACAAAATAAGATTGCGTTCTGATGAGTAGGACACAGGTGGGGCACATTTGTCAAGAAGGCCTTATCCATTTTGATCGTGTGACAGATTGAAATTTATTGTTTACATTGGGGAATGTATCTCAGACTTTAAAATAGAAGAGTAATAAACAGACTTAAAAACAAACGCTAAGATTTCTGCTTGTTCCAGGCGAGTAGGAGTGGGGTTGCCTGAGCTCCACGGCGCTGGCTGTTCATAGAGCGGCCGCGTAAGCACCGCGCTTGGAAGCGTGTTTCGTCCGTCTCCAGCCTGCTGTGCACGTGCGGGCCGCCGGCAGACACGTGTATTAGAGAAGAATCTGTTTGTATGTATCCTTATCAAATATATTCTATAATGAAATTAAATCTGAAAAGGATTTCTTATTGACCTATAATCATGAAAATATATAAATTAAAATATTTAAAATTAGATGTGATTCACACTATATTCTGTTTCATAGATATATTTCTTGTTCTCACCTGGGTCCTTCGCAGTTGGAGCTCTAGCTTGCGTTCAGCGTGTAAGCACTCATCAGACTCGAGGACTATAAAGAATTCAGCATAGGGGCACCTGGGTGGTGCGGTCGGTTGAGCGTCCCACTCTTGGTTTCAGCTTGGGTCATGATCTTGGGGTCATGGGATTGTGCCCCGCATTGGGGTCCTCATGGGCTCAGTGCAGAGTCTGCTTGGGGTTCTCTCTCCTTCTCCCTCCGCCTCTCCTGTTCATGCTCTCTCTCTTTCTCTCTCTAAAATAAATAAATCTTTAAAAAAAGGGGGGGGGCGCCTGGGTGGCACGGCGGTTAAGCGTCTGCCTTCAGCTCAGGGTGTGATCACGGCGTTATGGGATCGAGCCCCACATCAGGCTCCTCTGCTATGAGCCTGCTTCTTCCTCTCCCACTCCCCCCTTGTGTTTCCTCTCTCGCTGGCTGTCTCTATCTCTGTTGAATAAATAAATAAAATCTTTAAAAAAAAAAAAAAAGGAATTCAGCTGAAGGGAGCCTGGCTGGCTCAGTCGGAGGAGCATGCAACCCTTGATCTCAGGGCTATAAGTTCGAGCCCCATGTTGGGGATAGAGAGTCTAAAAAATAAATTAAAAAGTTTCAAAAGTTTTTCAGCTGAATGACCATACCTAGTTGTTATCTTACTCGGTGATGTAATACTGGCAAAAACAATTATTTTTGCAGTAATAATTATGGGAATCACCAGATCAAGGAAGGGGAAAGGGACCCATTATTGATCTTATAAGATCTACTTTTATTTCTATATAATTCCACTCTTTTCCAGACTCATAATGGAAAAGGATATTTATATAAACTATTAATGTTCATATTTGTCTATATTTTATTTGGTCGTTTATTTGAGTGGGGGAGGGGCAGAGGGAAAGGGAGAGAGAGAATCTCAAGCAGACTCCATGCCCAGCACAGAGCCCATCGTGGGACTCAGTCTCACGACTCAGATCCCGACCGTCCAAGATCCAAGACTCTGCTGGGGCAAGAGGCCCGGAAGCAGGGGCGGCTGCCAGGCCTCTTCCTCCCCGGGGCCCTTGGGGCTGGGAGGGAACGCCAGCGTGTGAAGGATCACTTGCGCGCAGTGGGTGAAGCCTGAGCCCCTGACCGGTCTCTGGTCAGATGGCCGTGCCATTGGCCAAGGTGCAGAGCAGGGCAAGTTTAAAGGTGGATGATGCCTGGGACAGGATGACGTGAGGTGAGTCACGGGGCCTCCATGACATCCAAGCACAAAAGCAGGCATTCGGCTAGCAGGCTCAGAACAAAAATCCCGCAGCAGGTGCCACCGCGGGCCCTCCCCAGAAAAGCGCCAAGTCTGACGCCCGGGTGTGGCGGAGATTGCGCGGAGCTGGTCCAGTCGCGCTAGGAGAGGGCCTCAGCCCCGGCCAGGCGCACTCAGAATCCCAGCGAGGCAGGGGAGCACCGGCTGCCCGCAAGGAGAGGTTCGCGCAAGAGCCTACTCAGGCATCTTCCCAACCCCCCAAACTCTTTTTCAGACAGTGGGGGTGGGGCAGAGGGAGAGAGAATCCCAAGCAGACCACACCCAGCGTGGGGCCTGACAAAGGGCTCGATCCCACAACCCTGAGATCGTGACCGGAGTGGAAATCAAGAGTTGGACTCTTAACCAACTGAGCCACCCAGGAATCCCTGACCCCTCAACTTTTTTTGGAGTGACTACTTCCACTGCCCAAAAGTTACACATTCCACCCGTTAATCCTTTTTTCTGTGATCTGGGAACAGACTACTATCATGTGATCTCTGAGGCTTCTAGAAGGGCACATAGAAGATGCAACGTTTGAGCCCCTCTGGCCTCCTCAAAGGGGGTCCATCTAGCTGCACAACCAGGGAGACAGCTGTTTGGTGAAAATGAACAAGAAACGTACTTCCTGCAAGGTAGAACTGACTCACTCTGGTTTTGCTTGTTTTTAACTTTATGGGAAATTTCAAACTTACACAAGAGTAGAGCCTCCCCCCGAGCTTCAGAAAGTACGGACACTCAGAGAATCTTGTTTTCTCTGTCTCCCCAGTTTGGGGGACAGTGAGGCCTGGAGTGTTTTCAGAGCAAGTCCAAGTCACCGTGTCCTTCACCTGTAAATGCCTCAGTCCACAGTTTACTTCATATAACCACCGTAACGCCATCACAACTGACCAACCGGACAGTGATTGCTTATGGTCCGATACCCAGTCCACATTCGAGTTTCTCGAGTTTTCAAAGCAGCCATGTCTCAACGCCAGGCGCCACGCGGGGATGCCACCCAGCCACGCAAAACACAGGATGCGGACCCCACCTGCAAGCTTAGCTACCGGCTCAAGCCCAGTGTGCAGCTGAGCTCAGGACCCTTCTCCAGAACCCACTCTGACCCCCAGCTCGCTGCCCCTTTGCACCCCACCCCTCCCCACCCCTCCCCACCCCCTGCTTCTGGCCCCCTGGGGAAACCCCCCTTCTGGGTCACCCAGCCTGGATCCTTCTCACCTTGGCTGGCGGGTGAGAGAGACCAGACCCAGGGAGCTGCTCGGAAACCTTCTCTCCCCTTTGAGGGAGGAGCCTTGTTCACCGGGAGCGGGAGCTCCAGCCCCTCCCAGAGGGTTCCAGCTGTTCCAACTTGGCTCCTTCACTCACCCGTGCGTGGGTCTCAATAAGCATGAGACACAAACTCCTACCACCCCAAGGCCAGAACCTGTGACGGCTGGGGGGTGGCATGCATCCTTTCCTGCTGTCCTTGTTTACATGATCACCCTTCACTCAGGAAGCCTAAGGGAGGGGTGAGGTTGGGGGCTTGTGAACACAGATTTTGCCTGAGCTCAGAATGTGGGTGAGTTAGCAACAAATTTGGTTATTTGGGCTTAGAGCAAAGGCGGTGCCGTAACACCTGTAAGATGAAGACTGGAAAGGTAATCCTCAACGCTAGATTTAAACGTTAACTGTGCCTCCCGGAGCTCCGCTGGCTGCGGGGCGCCACCTCGTGGCGGAAAACGGAGATGGCTTCTCTTCTTCAGGCTGGAATAACCAACCCGGTTCTGACCTCTGTAGCTGGGGATGTGGGGCCGGAGCAAGGAAAATGCTTCCATGACTCAGACGGACTTCGACCCGCTGGACGGGGCAGGTGTGCTTACGGAGGTTCTTGGGGAGGTGCCCCCACCTCCCGGCAGCCCCTGAACACGGGGGAGTTGATCCCCAGTCCTCGTTCGGTGGGAGTCCCTCCCACCCCTCCAGGAGGCCCTGTGGGCAGGGTCCCAGATGAAACCCTCCCCTCCAGGTTCTCTACCATGGTCAGAGGAAACCTCTGTGCCCCCCACACCCTGACACCAGAGGAGGGAGGTTCCTTCCTCCCCCACACAGCTTCTCCGGGCATCTGGCTGAGAGCCACCTGCTGCCTTTAGACTTTCAGCCACCAACCCACCAATCGCAGGGGACACACGTCAAGCTCTCCAGAGGCTTGGGGGGAGAGGGGAAAACCCCACCCCTCCCTCTTGGGAGAAAGGGGGCTGGAATCGACAGCTCAACTTGGCCCCAAAGAAATTCCCCTTACAAATACTTTTTTAAAATTCTATTTTCCTACACTTTTATACCTATGACATGGATGAGGGAGGTCCATTGGCTCTTGGCTCCTGGATTGAAATGTCCTTTCATCATCCGGTGACACAAACTCCTGCCGTCCGTATTCCTGATGTTTCTCTGTGCATCTGAGCGAGACTTAGGCATCGCTGCCTGGGGCGGGGCGGGGGGGGGCGCTGGTTTTCTAGGGCACGCACCTGCTCGCTTCTCAAGATTTGGCGCAGTGTCTACCCTGGGCTGCGGCACCCCGGAGTCCCTGCTGCCTGGCCAAAGGACACCGGC